>NC_134354.1:395990655-396308736 GCF_048569485.1 Anomaloglossus baeobatrachus | reverse complement strand
TATGCACACCAGTGACTATGGAAGGGGAATACATGGAAGCAGAAACTGCTGTGTGAATACTGACATGAAAAATTCAATAGCTATTTGTATGAATGAAATGTGAAAAATGGAACCTGCATTACTGCCATGAATATATGAATAAAGAGAAATTTAGCTACTGAATTGATCAATGCAATAGAGCCCCAACACTACGCCAAAGTATTTCTCTACGTTGGGGTCCCTAGCTTGTGTGTCCTCTCATGCAGTTAAAAAACTTACCGTGTATGGGAGGCTGAGACCCAGGCTATATATACGATGTGGATTGGCAATAGGTGTGTATGGGGAGGGTTCACAAACGAAAAACTACTAACATTAAGGAATAACGTTTGGAACTCCATTCTATGTCTGAACTGGGTGCAAAAAACCTAAAAAAACATCACTATGGGGAGATAAGGTATGCACACCAGTGACTATGGAAGGGGAATACATAGCAGTTTCTGCTTCCGTGTGAATACTGACATGAAAAATTCAATAGCTATTTGTATGAATGAAATGTGAAAAATGGAACCTGCATTACTGCCATGAATATATGAATAAAGAGAAATTTAGCTACTGAATTGATCAATGCAATAGAGCCCCAACACTACGAATTTTTCATGTCAGTATTCACACAGCAGTTTCTGCTATTACATGTATTCCCCTTCCATAGTCACTGGTGTGCATACCTTATCTCCCCATAGTGATGTTTTTTTAGGTTTTTTGCACCCAGTTCAGACATAGAATGGAGTTCCAAACGTTATTCCTTAATGTTAGTAGTTTTTCGTTTGTGAACCCTCCCCATACACACCTATTGCCAATCCACATCGTATATATAGCCTGGGTCTCAGCCTCCCATACACGGTAAGTTTTTTTAACTGCATGAGAGGACACACACAAGCTAGGGACCCCAACGTAGAGAAATACTTTGGCGTAGTGTTGGGGCTCTATTGCATTGATCAATTCAGTAGCTAAATTTCTCTTTATTCATATATTCATGGCAGTAATGCAGGTTCCATTTTTCACATTTCATTCATACAAATAGCTATTGAATTTTTCATGTCAGTATTCACACAGCAGTTTCTGCTTCCATGTATTCCCCTTCCATAGTCACTGGTGTGCATACCTTATCTCCCCATAGTGATGTTTTTTTTTAGGTTTTTTGCACCCAGTTCAGACACAGTACCCTGTGGCGACTGAAGCCTCAGGCCCGACACACATGCACCTGGGCAGAGGGCCTACGGTTAGGAGGACTGGGGTGGGCTGTATGTGCATGTTCTCTGGCAGATGGCACTGCTCTCCACCTGCCACACTCAAGGCATGTGACAGGATGCCTGTGTGTGCAGGTACCTGGGCAGATGGCACACTGGTAGGTAATCCAAAACACACATTGTTTTTTCAATTTATATTAGATAAATTATTTTAAAATAAAGTGCTTCCCCCTTATCCCCCCCCCCCCCCCCAAACTGGATCACCAGCCAAGGTAAAGCTATGGCTGGTATTCAGCCTGGTGAGGCCCATGGCAATCTGCAGCCATTCCAGAAGTGGCTCATCCCATTGCCCTGGTGCGGTATGGGGTTTATGCCAGCTGTGTAATGTCAGCTGGCATCAAGCCCAAGGGGTTAGTAATGTAGAGGTGTCTATCGGATACCCAACCTTAGTAACACAGAAAAAAGGAGAAAACACTCCGTTACTTATGTTTTTTTTTCTCACAATAACCCCCCCCCACCCCCCCTCCCAAACAAAGATAAATTTAAAAAAATCCGGGGATTCTAACATACTCCCCAAAAGCGAACCTGCGAGATGTATAATGTCTTTTTCACCAATTTATTTTATTTCCCTGCAAAATCCCTAATCCAGGTCTGCCAAAATCCACGATGACTCGTCCTCCAGCACGTGGGTGGCACGCTCAGAGAACACATCCCCTTATACTGGAAGTGCAGCTGAGGAGTGTCTGCAGTGTCCTTAAAGAGGTTACTGCAGATCACACTCAGGCTCACACAGAGGGCAGTGTGACCTGTGGTAACCTCACTGACGTCACCGCACACGCACTCCTTGCAGAGTGCCAGATGAGACTGCTCTCTGCGCAGTGTGCATGCGCTCACCATTTTCAGCGATTAAGGGGGGAGGGGGGATGGCGCTCTAATAGGGTTAAAGGGAAGGTATCGTCAAAAAAATAACTGAAAAAAATGTATAAATGTTTAAATGTTTTGTTTAAATTATTTTTTTTTAATTGTGCAAAATATAAAAAAAAAATTAAAGTTTGATATTTTCCACTGTTAAACACTAGGGGGAGCAGCTTCTGAAATCCTACTGAATTTCCACTGTATAAAAAGCTCAGATTACAGCCTGCCGTAAAGTGGGAGGAGTCTGCTCTCCTGTGTGTGTCGCCTCCCCCCTCCTAATCTGAGTGTTTACAACAGATAACAGAGAATGACATGTAAGGACACAATGCACAGCCATTTCCATGGTGACCAGAAATGCCTAAGGGGTGCTTCACACACAGCGAGATCGCTACTGAGATCGCTGCTGAGTCACGTTTTTTGTGACTTCATTAGCGATCTCGCTGCGTGTGACACTGAGCAGCGATCTGGCCCCTGCTGTGAGATCGCTGCTTGTTACACACAGTGCTGGTTCGTTTTTTTTTTTTTGTTATTTTTATTGTTGCTCTCCCGCTGATAAGCACACATCGCTGTGTGTGACAGCGAGAGAGCAACAATCCTGAATGTGCAGGGAGCAGGAGCCGGCGTCTGACAGCCTGCGGTAAGCTGTAACCAAGGTAAACATCGGGTAACCAAGGTGGTTACCTGATATTTACCTTCGTTACCAGCCTCCGCAGCTCTCATGCTGCCAGTGCCTGCTCCTGCTCCCTCCACACGCTAAGCGGTGTGCGCTGGTAACTAAGGTAAACATCGGGTAACCATACCCGATGTCTACCTTAGTTACCAGTGTCCACAGCTTCCAGACGCCGGCTCCGTGCAAGCGCAGCGTCGCTTGCACGTCGCTGGGGGCTGGGCACTGGTCGCTGGTGAGATCTGCCTGTTTGACAGCTCACCAGCGACCATGTAGCGATGCAGCAGCGATCCTGACCAGGTCAGATCGCTGGTCGGATCGCTGCTGCATCGCTAAAGTGTGAAGGTACCCTAAAATGTCACCAAGGACAGCAGGAGTATCACACAGAGGATTAGATACACGGCTCAGCAGACAGAATCACCGGTACACACACAGGTACTCACATGCAGTGGCGCGCGCGTGCACATACACACAATCACCCCTGATGGGGCCCTTGTGACACGCACGCGCGCGCAGAGGGGGGACTTGGGAGAACGGAGGGAGGGGGGCGTCATTGGGGACGGTAACGGCGGCAGTAGCTGGGGCAGAGCAGGGGCTGGGGAGAACGGAAGGATGGGATGTCATCGGAGACAGTAAGGAGGGGAGGCGGCCCGTACTCACACATCCCGGCGGTTGACAGGGGTAAAGTGGAGCAAACAGCACACGCTGTGAGCTCCACAATAATGGTGCTGAACTCCTCCCTCTTGTGTTCTGGACAGCCCAGGGGGCGCGTCCTTGTCACAGCAGACGCCCACTGTAACGTATGGCATGGGGTCGGAGCCCGACTATCAGTCTATGCACAGGGGCTGCCATAAAGGAAGGCGTTACTGTCATTACACACAAGGCAAATCCAGCATGGCAGCCCCCAGTGCCTCCAGTAAAATAAGAATTACATAAAAACTAAAGCTGCGATTTTCATTTTGTATTAGAAATACTTGCTTTCATAATCACTATTTTTAATACAAAAATAAAAAAAACGCGATACCTTCCCTTTAAGGCGGGTGACCTGGGGAGAGCTTAAGAGGCCATTTCTCTCCTATTTGACAGTTTGAAGCGTTAGGTGAGAAATCAAGTGGAGGAGGATGCTTGTGCACAACTCGTGCGCCTGCCACTTTACCAATTCAAGGCAGTGTTCCCCCCAACTCCAGTCCTCCAGGCCCAGCAACAGTGCATGTTTTCAGGATTTCCTTGGTGTTGCATAGGTGATGGAATTATCAGCTGTGCCATAAAGGGGTTGTCAATCTATAGAGAAATTTTTAAATGGGCTTTTAATTAAAAGCTTTGCACAATATTGTTTTCTACAAGCTGTGTTTCCTTGCACATTCAACTTTGATATGAGCTGTGTTCTTAAATCAACTGAGAGGATCTCAGAAAATGATGACAGAAGTGTTAAGGCCAGGTCTCACTAAGCAACATCGCTGCTGAGGCACGACGTTTGAGACGTAGCAGTGATGTTGCAGTGTGTGACATCCAGCAACAACCTGGCCCCTGCTGTGAGGTCACCGGTTGTTGCTGAATGTCCTGGGTAGAGTTGAGCGCGGTTCGAGGTTCTCCAGTTCTAGGCTCGAGTGATTTTGGGGCCTGTTCTAGATCGAACTAGAACTCGAGCTTTTTGCAAAAGCTCGATAGTTCTAGAAACGTTCGAGAACGGTTCTAGCAGCAAAAAAACAGCTAATTCCTAGCTTGGTTTCCGCTGTAATAGTGTAAGTTACTCTGTGAATCACACTATTATGACATTTCAGTGTATAGTGTGCGGGAACAGCGCCTTCAGATCACTGCTGTTTCTATAATGGCGATCGCCATTTTTTTTTTTTTTTTTTTTCCTTGTCTTCCTTCCCTAAGCGCGTGCGTCTTGTGGGGCGGGCCAGCATGTCAGCCAATCCCAGACACACACACAGCTAAGTGGACTTTTAGCCAGAGAAGCAACGGCATGTGTGATAGGATGTCCATGTCACATGTCCCTGCATTATAAAACCGGACATTTTCCTCCAGGACGCCATTATCTCTTCTGCGTCTTTGGTGTCAGACATCACTGTCGCAGCTCCGTCCTTTGTCCTATCGCTGATACAGCTGTATGCGCTCCATACACAGCGCTGGACAGCTTAGGGAGAGCACTTTCTATCAGTCCTTTTAAGGGCTCAAACCGGTAGGGTCAGAGCCATAGGTGACAGGTCCTGAAAACAGCGACAGCGTCTGTGTAGCAAAGGTCAGGGATTTCCTCCCTGCATTTCCCTATTAGGAGGGAATAGAAAGGCAGGCTTCCTTTCCTCTACCCAGAGCCCCACAATCCTGGCACTGTACCCTCCTGTCCTCTGCACACTCCAACTCATTATAACTAAGCCATTATACTAGCAAACACTCAGTGTACCTAGTGGCTTCCTAAACGTGGCTATTGGACTTTGCTATAGTCCCACTAGTGCAAAGACATTTGCAGCACCTCTGCCTGCATTGCACACTCCAACTCATTATAACTAAGCCATTATACTAGCAATTTTTGCTGCCAGTTTAAGGGCCGTAGTTGCATTGTCAGGGATATTTATTCTTTATTATTCTGCTGTTAATAAAGCTAGACCACCACTGCAATCTACACCACCTCTCAATTTTTACTACCACATTTTCAGTCCAATCTTGTCGCAATCAACATGAGTGGCAAAATGACAGATGCTGGTGGAAAGGGGAAGAGGCGTGGTGGAAAAGGCAAAAAAGGTTTTGTCCGTGGGGAAGGTGGCAAAGCTCCATTATCATCTGCTGAAGAGAGACCATCTACCAGCAAAAGTAAGATGTCTACTACTTACCGTGGACAATCCGATGTGCTCCCTTTTTTACGGACACGAACAGGAACAAAGGTAGATGATGGCCAAAAAAGGAAAATGCTTGAATGGATCTCAAGTGGTCCAACAAGTGCCCTCTCCTCCACCTCAACTACCGCATCCAAAAAACACCAGTCCTCTGAGTTGTCATCCCAATCAAACTTGCTTTCTCCCAGCTCTGAAGTCTCCATCAGCCCTGCACAGTATGGTGGAACTGAGATGGCTGAGTCTGCAGAGCTGTTCAGTCACACTATAGCCTGGGAATCAGAGGTCTGCTCCCAAGCTACAGTGAGTACAGAACAGGAAATGGTCTGCAGTGATGTCCAGAACCTTTGTGACTGATTCAGGCCGTGAGGACCAAGTTTCTGAGCATAATGTTGACCCTTTGTCACAAACTAACACCTGTGGTTATAGACAATGAGGAACATACTGATGAAGATGAGACGCAGATACCCGATTGGGATGACAACTTAAATATTCGGTCAGGGCAAGAAGAGGCTCGGTCTGAGGGGGAGGGGAGTGCAAACACAACAATTGATGATGAAGTTCTAGATCCCACCTACTGTCAACCCACAGTCAGGCACTCAAGGAGGTCAACAGAGGTGGTGGAGGAGGATGCAACGATGACGAAGTTACCTTGCGCCTTCCTGGACAGAGTCGGAGTACTGGTAGCACGTCTACAACTGCATCCTCAGCCACCACTCTGCCTCTGAGCATTATTCGGGGTGGATCAACAGGTCGCATGGCCTCTAAGCCTTGCCTAGCCTGTTCCTTTTTTAACATAGAAAAAGATCGCCCAAATTATATGATCTGTAAAATTTGTCATGGTTCTCTTAGTAGAGGTCAAAACCTCAGCAGTTTGACAACTTCTTCCATGAATCGTCGCATGAATAAATATCATATGGCCCGGTGGGAATCTCACCGTGCTGCAATGCGGCCTAGCGGAGCGAACCATCCACCGCCTGCCCCTTCCAGTGCATCCGCGCGCTCGTCATCTTCTAGGACTGTGGGGACAGCTGTCGCACCTGTTTTTCCACCCACAACTTCCACCACTGTAACCGCAACAGGCAGTTTGCTTGGTAGGTCGTCAGTTGTTTTGGAAGGGGAAACAAGTGAGTGTGTACAGCTCTCTCAGACATCGATAGCACCAACTTTGGATGAAGGCAACATCATGTCTCCGCCTGCACTTTCCTCACAAACCTGCATTTTTCCAGGGACACCCTACTCAACACCGTCTACACACAGCAGCCAGATCTCTGTCCCTCAGATGTGGTCAAATAAAAGGCCATTTCCTGCGACCCATGACAAAGCTAAGAGGTTGACTCTATCCCTCTGTAAGCTGTTGGCTACCGAAATGCTGCCTTTCCGCCTAGTGGACACACAGGATTTTAGAGACCTTATGTCTATCGCTGTGCCCCAGTACCAGATGCCTAGTCGCCACTACTTCTCTAAGAAAGGTGTGCCCGCGCTACACCAGCATGTCGCACACAACATCACCGCTTCCTTGAGAAACTGTGTGTGAACGGGTGCATTTCACCACCGATACTTGGACCAGTAAGCATGGACAGGGACGTTACATGTCGCTCACTGGGCACTGGGTAACTATGGTGATAGATGGTGAAGGGTCTGCTGCACAAGTCTTGCCGTCCCCACGACTTGTGTGTCAATCTTCTGTCTGTCCAAGTTCCGCCACTGCTTCTGCATCCTCCACCTCATCTGGGTCCTCCACCTCCGCCCCAAGCCTGCCTGGTCAGGCCACCAGCGTTCTCACTGCGCAGAAGGAATCACGCACCCCTCATTACTATGCTGGCAGCAGAGCGCAACGGCATCAGGCGGTCTTTACCTTGACATGTCTTGGGAATAGGAGTCACACAGCTGAGGAGTTGTGGTCAGCTCTGCCGTCCGAGTTTAATAAATGGTTGTCTCCACTCAACCTGCAGCCTGGTAAGGCCGTGTGCGACAATGCTGCAAACCTGGGTGCGGCCCTTCGCCTGGGCAAGGTGACACACGTACCTTGTATGGCTCACGTGTTGAACCTTGTCGTGCAGCAATTTTTAACACACTATCCCGGCCTAGATGGCCTTCTGAACAGGGCACGAAAACTGTCTGCTCACTTCCGCCGTTCAAGCGCCGCAGCTGAGCGACTTGCATCGCTCCAGAAGTCTTTCGGCCTGCCGGTTCATCGCCTGAAATGCGATGTGGCGACACGCTGGAATTCAACTCTCCACATATTACAGCGACTGTGGCAGCACCGCCGTGCCCTGGTGCAATACGTCATGACGTATAGCCTGGGCCAACGTGATGCAGAGGTGGGGCAGATCACCCTGATGGAGTGGTCTCAGATCAAGGACCTATGCACCCTTCTGCACAGTTTCGACATGGCGACGAATATGTTTAGCGCTGACAATGCCATTATCAGCATGACGATTCCAGTCATTTACATGCTGGAGCACACGCTAAACACTATTCGGAGTCAGGGGGTGGGACAACAGGAAGGGGATGAACTACAGGAGGATTCATATGCGCAAGACACAACAACATCACCAAGGTCCAGACGTTCATCATCACCAAGGCGCCAGGCATGGGAGCATGGGGGACAGGGATCAACAAGGGCGCATGGTAGCAGGCGAGATGTTGAGGAAGGTGCAGGAGGACATGAAGAAATGGAGGACGAACTGTCCATGGACATGGAAGACTCAGCGAGTGAGGGAGACCTTGGTCAAATTTCAGTTGAAAGAGGTTGGGGGGAGATGTCAGAGGAAGAAAGAATGGTTAGCACCTCTATGCCACAAACACAGCGTGGACTTGGTCCGCATGGCTGCGCAAGACACATGAGTGCCTTCTTGTTGCACTACCTCCAACATGACCCTCGTATTGTCAAAATTAGAAGTGATGATGACTACTGGCTTGCCACACTATTAGATCCCCGGTACAAGTCCAAATTTTGTGACATAATTCCAGCCATAGAAAGGGACGCACGTATGCAGGAGTATCAGCAGAAGCTGTTACTCGATCTTAGATCCGCTTTTCCACCAAACAACCGTGCAGGTGCAGGGAGTGAATCTCCCAGTTGTAACTTGACAAACATGGGACGGTCTCGTCATCTTCAACAGTCTACCCGTACCAGTAGGACCGTATCTGGTGCTGGTAACAGCAATTTTATGGAATCTTTTCATAATTTTTTTAGACCCTCCTTTGCAAGGCCACCAGAGACAACAAGTCTGACACATAGTCAACGGCTGGAGAGGATGATACAGGAGTATCTACAAATGAACATCGATGCCATGACTTTGCAAATGGAGCCTTGCTCATTTTGGGCTTCAAATCTAGAAAAATGGCCAGAGCTATCCAGTTACGCCTTGGAGATTTTGTCGTGTCCAGCTGCCAGCGTTGTCTCTGAACGTGTCTTCAGTGCTGCTGGGTGTGTGCTGACAGATAAGCGCACGCGTCTGTCCAGTGACAATGTGGACAGACTGACGTTCATCAAAATGAACAAGTCATGGATCCAGAAGGAATTTACTACCCCTGTGTCATCCTGGGGAGAGTAAATGCTTGTGGATTTGGTATGTGCTTGATGCATATCTAGCTGTGAATTGTACAACTAGGGCACAAGTGCTGCCACTGAAGGGGTGGGTGTGTGTGGGGCCCAATTTTTGTAAAAAAGGGAGACTCCGCTTGGAGTAACCCTTGCTTGATGTGTTTTTAAAAGAAGCCAAGATGAACAGAGCTGGGATCAGGAAAGACTTTGCTACCTACCCCGGTGTCATCCTGGGGACGGTTAAGAATAGCGTATTTTTCAATGTGCTTGATGCAAATCTAGCTGTGAAGTGTACAACTAGGGCACAAGTGCTGCCACTGAAGGGGTGGGTGTGTGTGGGGCACAATTTTTAGAAAAAAGGGAGACTACGCTTGGAGTCACCTTGCGGTGTTTTACATGATTTTAGAGGGGCGTGCCATGCCTATATCTGTGTGTCCTCCTCTTTTTCCTTGTCCAGCTCTTTTGTTTTCGCATGAGTATATGTCCTTGTCACTTTCCCATGTGTTTGTGTTGTGTTGTGAGTTGTTTGTCACCTTTTGGACACCTTTTGAGGGTGTTTTTCTGTGTTTGTGATTGCCTGCCATTGTTTCCTATGCAGTTCGAGTTCGGTTCGACGAGCCGAACTCGAACGGGACCTCCGTTCGTCGAACCGACCTCGAGCCGAACCGGGACTGGTTCGCTCATCTCTAGTCCTGGGCCGTTTTTTAGTTGTTGCTCTCTTGCTGTGAAGCACACATCGCTGTGTGTGACAGCAAGAGCAACAACTGAATGTGCAGTGAGCAGGAGCAGGCTTCTGCGGACACTGGTTACCAATGTAAATATCGGGTAACCAAGAAGCCCTTTCCTTGGTTACCCGATATTTACCTTTGTTACCAGCGTCCGCCGCTCTCACGCTGTCAGTGCCGACTCCCTGCACACGTAGCTACAGTACGCATCGGGTAATTAACCCGATGTGTACTCTGGCTAGGAGTGCAGGGAACAGTGAGCCGGCACTAGCAGTGTGAGCGGCGGACGCTAGTAACTAAGGTAAATATCGGGTAACCAAGAGAAGTGCTTTCCTTGGTTACCCGATATTTACCTTAGTTACCAAGCGCAGCATCGCTTCCACGCGTCGCTGGGGGCTGGTCACTGGTCGCCGGTGAGATCTGCCTGTTTGACAGCTAACCAGTGACCATGTAGTGACGCACCAGCGATCCCTGTCAGGTCGCTGGTGGGATCGCTGGAGCGTCTTAGTGTGACGGTACCTTTACTAACTGCATTTGCCTGTCACAGCAGGCTGTCGATGGATTCTCAGTTAAAGGGGTTGTCTGGGGCTTTTATATTGATGGCCGTTGTTTAGAATTCTTTAGCATTCTATCTATTCATGTGACAAGTGGCAACCGATCAGCCATGGTGATGTGCTCAGTTGCGAACTCTTAACGCTACAGCTACTGTACATCTCCTTCTATTGATTGGAATAGGGGGTGTGTGTATACAGTGTGCACAATTATTAGGAAAGTTGTATTTTAGAGTTTTGGTTTTTTTTTATTATTGATCAACAACTATATTATCAATCAACCCAAAAGACTCCTAAATATTAAAGCTTAATATTTTTGGAAGTCTGAGTTGGGTTTTTAGATTTGGGTATCTTAGGAGGATATCTGTTTGTGCAGGTAACTATTACTGTGCAGAATTATTAGGCAACTTAATAAAAACCAAATATATCACGAAGAGCAAGAATGGTCCTGTACCACTGCGTGTTACCTGCGGTACCGCGT
The DNA here is from genome assembly GCF_048569485.1 of Anomaloglossus baeobatrachus. Classification (NCBI taxonomy): domain Eukaryota; kingdom Metazoa; phylum Chordata; class Amphibia; order Anura; family Aromobatidae; genus Anomaloglossus; species Anomaloglossus baeobatrachus. The sequence goes on along the minus strand of NC_134354.1, from coordinate 396,297,784 downwards.
ACGTTCAGGAGGAAAGCTGTAGATCTTCTTAATACAAAGCGGGGTGCTAGTCACAAAGCAGAATCCACGAGAAGCAGGGTGAGAAGAAAAAGACCGCACTCCTTCCGCTGTGCAGGATAACTCGTTTATTCAAGTAGGTGCAGGGTAAAAGGCTGGAGGCAACCTGTGAGCCGGCTCCTAAACTAGGACGACGGCCGTTTCGCCTATTGATTAGGCTTCCACGGGTCCACATGTGGAGCTGAGACACCACGCCTTATGTAGGAGTGCTCACGGGTTGCGTCTCAAACCACATAAAAACAATGGGGAATGTACATACATATAAAATAAAGTGGTTGAGCAAAACATTTAAATTCAAATACAAAATAAAGCTCATACACCACAATAGGACACAAGGTAGAACTATAGAGTACTCATAAACAAAACGTCAAGTCAACACTGTCATTTAAACCCAATGCGCCTTGCGCCCCATAGTTAATTTTTAATTTGGCCTCTGTTTGTAACAAGAGTTTGTGTAAGTCACCCCCTTTAGGAGGAAGGGTGACTTTCTTGAGGCCAGTGACGTGCAAGACGTTTGGGTTACCCTCATGCTGATCGCGTACATGAGTGATCAACCTGGGGGAGCCTTTACCAGATGCAATGGAGTTGTAGTGTTCCCTAAATCTTGTATACAAACATCTTATGGTTTTGCCTATGTAGAACCTTCCACAATTACAGAAGACTACATAGACAACAAACTTAGTTTTACAAGAAATGAATTGGTGAACCTTGTGCATGTGTGGACCAACCTGCAGGGAACAGCCAGTAAGATGTAGGTTACAGAACCTACAGTTCCCACACAATTATGCCCGCCTGGGTAATTACCGAACAAGCCTCGTAGAGGGGTTGGTGAGTCTGTTCCTAACTAGCATGTCCCGCAGGTTGTTACGTCTGAACGTGACCAGGGGGTTAGACCTCGTCATTTCAGTCAAGTCAGAATCCTTCTCCAAGATATGCCAATTTTTTCCGTAAAGTCCTCCTTATGACCTCATCCAGTGGTCCAAATTTGAAACTAAAGATGAATCTCCCAGGATTGTTCTTGTCGACATTGATACGATTGATCTGGGCAGGTTGGGCATGACCGGATTTCACTCTCAAAATCCGTATTAATCAATTTATTGGGATAACCCCTCTGTTGTAACCTACTTTTCAAATCGCATGACTGTTGAAGAAATGAATAATCAGTGTTGTTAACCCTACACACCCTCAAGAATTGGCTGTAAGGTAAAAAAAAAATATATATGTGCATTGGGTTTAAATGACCGCGTTGACTTTTTTTTTTTTTTTGAGTACTCTATAGTTCTACCTCATGTCCTATTGTGGTGTATGAGCTTTATTTTGTATTTGCATTTTAATGTTTTGCTCAACCACTTGATTTTATATGTACGTACATTCCCCATTGTTTTTATGTGGTTTGTGACGCAACCCGTGCGCACTCCTACATAAGGCGTGGTGTCTCAGCTCCACATGTGGACCCGTGGAAGCCTAATCAATAGGCGAAACGGCCGTCGACGTCGTTTAGGAGCCGGCTCACAGGTTGCCTCCAGCCTTTTACCCTGCACCTACTTGAATAAACGAGTTATCCTGCACAGTGGAAGGAGTGAGGTCTTTTTCTTCAAAAAAAATATTCTCATCTCACTTGTTTATCCTCACCAGGTAAACCAATATAACTGCACAAAATTTTGAAATAAACATTTCTGACATGCAAAAACAAAACCCAAAAAATTAGTGACCAATATAGCCAACTTTTTTTACAAAGGCACTCAACAGCCTACCATCCATAGATTCTGTCAGTTGCTTGATCTATTTACAATCAACATTGCATGCAGCAGCCACCACAGCCTCCCAGACACTGTTCTGAGAGGTATACTGTTTACCCTCCCTGTAGATCTCACATTTTATGAGGGACCACATGGGGTTCAGATCAGGTGAACAAGGGGGCCATGTCATATATTTTTTCATCTTTTAGACCTTTACTGGCCAGCCATGCTGTGGAGTAGCTGGATGCATGTGATGGAGCATTGTCCTGCATGAAAATCATGTTTTTCTTGAACGATAGACTTCTTCCTGTACCACTGCTTGAAGAAGTTGTCTTCCAGAAACTGGCAGTATGTCTGGGAGTTGAGCTTCACTCCATCCTCAACCCGAAAAGGTCCCACAAGTTCATCATTGATGATACCAGCCCATACCAGTACCCCACCTCCACCTTGCTGTCGTCGGAGTCGAGCTCTCTGCCCTTTACTGATCTAGCCTCTGGCTTATCCATCTGGCCCATCAAGAGTCACTCTCATTTCATCAGTCCATAAAACCTTTGAAAAATCAGTCTCAAGATATTTCTTGGCCCAGCCTTGATATTTTATCTTATGTTTCTTGTTTAAAGGTGATCATTTTCAGCCTTCCTTACCTTGGCCATGTCCCTGAGTATGGCACACCTTGAGCTTTTTGATACTCCAGTAACGTTGCAGCTCTGAAATATGGCCAAACTATTGGCAAATGACATCAGGGCAGCTTCACGCTTGAGTTTCCATAATTCATGAGCAGTAATTTTGCGCCTTTTTTCCCAACACGCTTCTTGTGACCCTGTTGGCTAGTTGCCATGAAACGCTTGATTGTTCGGTGATCACGCTTCAAAAGTTTGGCAATTTCAAGACTGCTGCATCCCTCTGCAAGACATCTCACAATTTTGGACTTTTCAGAGCCCGTCAAATCTCTCTACTGACCCATTTTGCCAAAGGAAAGGAAGTTGCCTAATTAAGCACACATTATATAGGGTGTTGATGTCATTACACCACACCCCTCCTCATTACAGAGATGCACATCACCTGATTTATTTAATTGGTAGTTGGCTCTCAAGCCTATACAGCTTGGAGTAGGACAACATGTATAAAAAGTATCATGTGAGCAAAACTCATTTGCTTAATTCTTGTGTGTGTACCGTATATATAATTATATAATAAATATATATATTATAAAATTATTTTATGTAATTCCTCTACTACTTGTTATTGACATACTGAAGAAAAGCGATACTAAAAATACAAGAACCTGCCTCTGTGTTTTTGATTTTTATTTTGCACCTCTGGAGTGGTGGTTTAAGGCTAAGTCACTGCGAAGCACGCCGGAGGTTACAACTCAAAGTAAGTCTGAGAGCATCGTTATGGCTCTCATAGACTTGCATTTTATAATGTAACCCTCTGACTTCTGGACTGTCATAAGTTATAGGGACAAGGTGGCACTGTAGGACCGGAGTAACACTGAAAAATGGAAGCCTCCAGAAGGTGACTATGACAGGGGGGTTAGATTTAAAATGACACTGCAGCGCTAAAAAACCCAACCTGCTGGAATGATGCTTTAAAACAAAGAATATTTTGATGTGACTTGTGTTGTCTCCTAGGCAGCTGATTCTAAAAGGGAACAATTCAGAAGATACTTGGAGAAGGCTGGTGTGCTGGACACGCTCACTAAAGGTGAACAGTATACACTTCTGGGGTCTTCTAGCATAAAAACTATGGAAACCTATATACACAAAATAAACTATCAGAAAGGAAAGCTTCGGCGGTTCCATTAAGCATGAATGGAGTAGTGGTGCGCATGATCCACTCCATTCCCGGCCTCCTGTTCTTGGAATTAGTGGATTTCCAGCAGTCTGCCCCTCCAACAATTGGGAACTTATCCTCCATCTCATGGATGGGGAACAACTTTTAAACTTGGTACGACCCCCTTAAGTAACACTGAATGTGTTCCAGAAATGTAATTAAAATGCTAACTGATGTTCATTTTCTGTTTCAGTATTAGTTGAATTGTACGAAGAGCCAGAAAAGCCAAATAATGCATTGGAGTATCCTTTCTTTCTATAACAAATGACTAGACTAAGCGTTTCATCCCAGTCTTCTTACAAACGACACAGTAAAATCTTGAAATTGCTGCCTACACACCAGACAGATGTATTTGCCAGTAAGGCCGGAGCCACACAGGGACTAATGCGATCCTTGCATAACACTTGGCTCACACTGGCAGCACAGCAGAGCTGAGTGTCATGCAAGTGTCACTGCAACTGAGATGCGATCGGACCTCAGCTGCGGGGGGTGGGCTGGCGCTGAGGAGCGAAGGGAGGGATTTATCTCCCTCTCTCCTCAGTAGCTGGCTATTGCCATTATCGCCCTGCCCTCGCGGTACACCGATGTTATGCGAGTGCAGTGTGATCTTTCTCTCTCCCCATACACTTGAATGAGTGTGAGAGAGAGTCTCATTACAATCACAGCATCCTGCGATTGTTTTCTCTGTCCGATTGGGGCCGAGAAAATAATAGCTCATGTGTGCTGGCACATAGGGTAATATTGTACCGAGTGGAATGCGATGTTTTATCGCATTCCACTTGGTCCGATTTACATGCCGTGTGTGTTAGGCCTATGCCTTGCTAACACGGAGTGCCTGGAGAGCTGAAGTTAGCAGGATTTTCCACAAAGGACACTTATCACCTCTCCATGAGCGATGAATAGGTGTCCTACTGCTGGAACTCTGCTCCATAGACTTTAAATGCAGCATTATACATTAATAGTCAAGTTTGCAGTCAAATTGCATATATTTCTGCCTTTATGAAAGAAAAAAGCTACATGCAGGTAAAACAAATCCATTACAAATTAGTTGATCTATCATTTCATTCTCTGATGTGGACAAAAAAATGTGACTCGAGTCAGCACAACCTGCCGCCCCCCCACTTTCCCCCGGAGTCTAGTCTAAGTATTCTATATATTTGAGGCCATATATATTTATCACAATGCATGTACCCTTAATAGTAAATCCAGCTTTCTAAAACAGCACATGGGAGCTGCAGGCCCCGAAACGCCAGATGTAGAGGCTTTACGCTTGGAAATCGCAGAACTGAAACAGAAATATGAGGCCGTTCTAGAAGAGAATAAAGAACTGAAAGCAAAGGTTAATTTCTCCGTCTTTTTTTTTTTTTTTTTTTTTTCTGTTTCCATATATTTGTATTTTTCTCCAAAATGGCTGAGCATTCCTGATATAGAAGCTTCCCCCACTAGATAGCATGAATGTCATATAACAAGATTGGTATAGCTATAAAGAAAAGACGAGGACTGCACCTCCAAAACCTATACACTCATATATTGTGGCTAAGCAGAAATATACAATACTGAACATTGAGTTCTTGGATTTAACATTCCTAATTGTCTCCTGACTTCATCAGAATGGCACACTTGGTTCTTAAGTCTTGCACAAAATTGAAAATGTTCTTCATTTCTGTCTTGCGACCTCTTAGTGCAGAGTCGCATGTTCCTCTGAAATGTTGGAAAAATTGTACAAAAGTTTCGGGCATACATAGTCACAGAGGACTGAAGTACATTTTGCCAATGTGAGGATAGGTCTGGCTCTCTAGGGTAGAGTTGTTGCTCAGAAGTAAAAAAAAAAATAAATTACTACAATAGAGATTATACTTCGGCACTCAAAAAAATGGAGAAAATGGAAGACTTTTTAGTAATGCTTTTTATTGTGTGATGGACGTGTTTAAATTCCAACATTTCGGCTGGTAGCATTAGGTTATTAAATGTGGATGGAGACAATAAAAACTGTGGGTGAAGACATTCATGTGAACAACTTGTGCCTTATCTGCAGTAAGCTGGAGCGTCGCTTAATGTGACATCTCACCAGCGACCTCCTAGCAACTTACCAGCGATCCCTATCAGGTTGTATCGTTGTTGGGATCGCTGGTAAGTTGTTTCATGTGACTGGGCCTTTAAGCTACAAGTCTGCAGTCTGACTGGTGACTTGTGAATCCTCGCCATAGGCTGCATGTTGGCAGCGGGCAGTCACGTGACCACAGGTATGCAATATACATATACACACTGGAGAAACGTTAATTTATTCTGCCAACAGTGTACAAAGGTTACAGCCTGATTGTTCCTAGATCTCTGCTTTTGTGATCAAGTAACAATGCATTAAAATGGGTAGCCTGAATTTGACATGGGATAAGCAATTCCAAAGGTTGGGGGAAAGGTTGGCTACTTTAGATAAATGTCAGCCAAATGAACATAAAGCTTGCCATACACGTTTCTTGACTGATCCAGACTCCAGCCGTGACGAACTGTACACTTAAAGGGGCTATCCGCCACTTGGAAAACCCCCTTCTCATTCACCATGTTTGCCCCCCCCCCTTTAAAATAAGTTTATATTCTGCTCCCTTGCCAGCACGGTTGGCGTTTTTGTTCTTGGTGCTCACATGAGGTTGTCACCTGAGTCCCACTCTCAATATTCTCTCTCCCTGCCTTTTGGAAGTATAAATACGTAATTACCAAGAACAGAGTGGCCAGCCACAGCTCTAACTTCTTGCTAATTGCTTGTATGTCCGAAGGTGGGGAGAAGGAAGCTGGTGGTAACAACTAGCGTTGCGTGAGTAGTTAGCTATTCGTACTCTATGCTGTTAGCAAGTACTGTCCGCTAGTCACATATTCGTTACGAGTAGTGGGCGCAATGTAAGTCAATGGGAAATACTCACTAAGTAGCGAGTAACACGAAAGCTGTACTATTCATTACTCGCACGAAAAGTACAGTTTTCGGGTTAATCGCTACTTAGTGAGTACTTGGCTTGCGTCCGCTACTCGTAACAAATGTGCGAGTACTCGCTCAACACTAGTAACAACCTCCTGTGAGCCCTGGGAATGCAAGTGGACAACCCTTTTAAGTTAGATGCACAAAACTCATTATGCATGCTCCTCTTAATGACTGGCATAAAATAGGCCAACTGTTTCATCATTTCAAGCTGTTTGACACCTGGATTCTGTCAAAATTGGAGATTTTCCTGTCGCCACAACAGCGCCACCAGAGATGGGTCCTCCCCCTCAATTTGGACAGGAAACCCACTAAAATAAAATGGCGGCTCCTCTCTACCGCATCAGTTCGGTTTCCTGACCCAGAAATGCTGTGGCATGCCACAGTGACGGACAGCTTTAGGTTGGGGTCATTGGGTTTTTTAGCCCGAGGCCTCAGCTTTTTTTTGGAGCCTAAGGGGCTCTTCTGGAGGCATTTGTTCTCCGGTTACCGGGTCTGTGTCCTACAGGGGTGAGAACCCCTGTGGTGGTATACGCCGGTCAGGACTGTTGCATCATTTCAAGCTGTTTGACACCAGGATTCTGTCAAAATTGGAGATTTCTCATTCTATACCACCTACTGTATATGCTCTTGTGTTTTTGCTCTGCTATCCTCCGGGGAAATGGGGAGGGTGTGATTGGCTTTTAGCTTGCTCAATCCTTTGTTTACCTGTAGATGAGATGAGTCAGTGGGTTCTGCAGCTGCTTATCTGTGCTGGAGTGAGAAGTGAGCTACTCCAAGTGGTGGTAAAGGGTGATCAGGAGGGGGGGTTGTGCTGTGTGACTACCATTCCATAAGTCTACTACATTTACTTCCATATGCAGTAACTGATTCTTTTTCTGTTCCCTCTTGCAGCTTGCACAGCTTGAACCTCATACAGATGAAAAGCGTCCTGAATAATGGAATAAGAATGGTTCTGATTTCATACACTGGATATGTAAATAACCTTAGAATCTAATATATTTTGGGCACACATACTGTTTGCTTCCGGTCAGAAATAAATGTCTACAGCAACAGTTTGGTGACTTCCTTAGTAATACAAATAGGTTGAAAGCCTTAGATTGTGTGGAAATTGAATTGATTTATACATGGGAGGGGAGTGTAATGTTTTATTTTATACATTTTTTTTTTTTTAAGTTACTTTACATCCAACTAAGTTGTCCAATGCTTTAACTGGCCTGTATTGCTTCAACTCATCCCTCCACCTTCTTTGAACTTGCCACCAGTGATGACTGTCCATCCATTCATTCATCGTACTGCAGGTTCAAGCGCCTGTTGACCGCCGGTTGTCAGGATATCCTGACCCTGCAGCAAATAAATGGCCTCTGTTAAGGTGACTTGCCAAATGGGGAGTCATCACTTCCAGTGCACGTAGCAAGGGTTCAAAGGCATACACGCCAACTGCACATTAGCCTGAGTGCACGAAGGGTCTGTGCGCACTGGGAAAACGTTTCTTTAGAACATTCTGCACCCTCTGGCAAAATTCCGCACCTGCGGCAAAAAAACACACCAAAAAACGCACCCAAAATCCACATGTGTTTTTGGTGTGCTTTTTTTTTCTTCGGGTTGGTCCCTGCAGTTTTTAACAATTATCTATGGCAAAACCACAGGTACCTGTGGAAAAGAAGTGACATGTTGCTTCTTTTTGCTGCTGAAATTTTGCAGTGAAACCTGTAGGTTAAAGTGTGAGCACAGCATTTTGGATTTCTCACAGATCTTGCTGGGGAAGGACTGGAGGAAAGTTATGAGCAAAAAACGCAGTGTGCACACAGGGCCTGCCACTGCTTTTTCCCAATACATTGACCCGATCCCAGTGCACTTCCAGCCTGATCTGCATTTGGCTTAAATTTTATGGATGGTACAATGGATTGCTACAATAGTCTAAAATTATTAGATCCAAAATCCCATCTATATACTATAAGGTATAATTTTTAACCAATAAAAAAAATCCCTTTAGACTGGTATACCCTGCTAAGAAAAAGTGAAGACTCAAAGGTTTAAAAACAATGACTAATTTTTATTGTACTAAACACACAAAGCCATAAATATAGTATCCTTACAGTAATGTACCTTTTTATAAAGTATGGATGGGTGTACAACAGATCAGTGGCTATACAGCCATACACTACTTTCACATGTAAATTCCTTTGTAGAAATCATGTTCAGGTGTGCTTTTTGTAAACTGTAGGAGATATGAATTTGCAGCTTTCCCAGGCTGATATCATTGTATTTCTGTAACTGGAGGCAAAATAACATCTTACAGGGACACTGTCAGCCCAGAATGACTGTTCAAACAAAGTACAGGTGCGCTCGTGCATCATGGATTAGCCAAACATTTAGGTGTGCCTTCCCACCTGCTTGTTTCCCCCAATCTCCACCTGCCTGTCTTTAATTGACAGGTCTGGCTTCACAGAGAAGAGGGATGATAGATGGAAAATAGGTGGTAAGGTGTATATAAATATTTGGCCATGCATCAGCGCTTCTGATTGGCTTGAACAGTCATTCTGTACTGATCGTCCCGTTAAACACATACTATTGTACACAAAATTAAGAGCGTAGAGAGTAGCACTAAAAAAATACATAATCTGTTAAGGAGAAAAATGATCAGATCACTTTTATTTCTTAGCTACAGAATCTGAGCAACTGCAGATTTTTTTTTATTTTTTTTGTTTAATTATATCATGTTTGCAATTTTTAGATCATGTACCAATGTGTAACTGCAGGTTCACTTACATGAAAAAGGTCAGGTAATTGTCCAGTTACTCTAAGCCCAGAAACCTGTTTGAATGAGCCCCAAGTGGATTTTGGTCCTATCGTTGGCCGCTGGTGGTCAGGCCCAAGCGTAGCAGCCTTTTTGTAGGTCTATAAATATCTCGCCTGTGCTTTAGTGGTCCGTGCTCATATCAATTGACACAGAAATCTGAATGAGCCCGTATAATTCTCAAGATCTCCAATAGCTTTATTGTAACTATTAAAGTCTAATCTTTACAACACAAAAATAACAAGCGTCATGGTGGTTTTTTGGTTTTTCTCCATACCGTTGGCACACACAAGTTTAAACTTTTTCTTCCACTCCTGTAAGTGCTCCACTCTTGTTTTGCACACCATATGTGGAGCCCAAGATTTATCCTGCTCTCCAAGCTGTACCCCAAAATAAGCCAGGTACACTCTATTAACAAAGTCTGTGGTGTTTCATCTGTTTTTCAACCATGTACTGTTCACAGATGTCGCAGAATAAGTCAGGATTGTTGATCTTCTTCTTGATGAAGACAGAATTTTTACATGTATTTATATACTTATTACTACAGAACTTTTTGGGTATAAGCAAAGACTGGGTTGATGAACTTTTAAGTTGGGTTCACACACAACGATGTCGCTGTTACGTCACCATTTCCTGTGACGTAACAGCGACCTTAGATGATCTCTAGTAAGTTGTCAAACATGTAATTTTAAGCAGCGATCATAGCGACCTCGACGGTCATTGTGCGGTGTCATACGCGTCGCTATGCGACGACTAAGACCTTGATAGAGGCGTGGTGTTTACCCCTAGACATGTTTTGCGTTGCTTTTTTTTCACGCCCCTCTGTTCCGATTGGTGATCGCTACAGCGGCGCCTGATTGGGTGATCGTGCTAAACAAAGGAAGACTCAGTAGTGCTTTCATTCTATTTCATTTCATTGAGATCCACAAAGAACGACACACTAGTGACACCAGACAGAGAATCTACTAAGTGGAACAAAGAATGGAACTTAAAGAATAAAATCACTGTAACTCCTTCGGCAAGGTACCCAATCGGAATGCTGTTGTAACCACCAATCGGAGTTGTAGGGGCGTTGCAAAATACACCGCAAAAACACACCTTTGTTCTGCCTTCAGTCCTACGTCACTGCCTTCAGCGTCCTTGCTGCGGTGTCAAACACAAGGATTGCTGAGCTTATCATCATGGTGCAGTGGGATAGCTACTATCAAAAAATGACCTGGAATATTCAGGAGCGAGCAGAGATCTCGCAGCAGGGGTCTGATCGTTATGTGTCACACACAGCGACGTCGCTGTTGAGGTCGTTGCTACGTCACAGAAAATGGCGACTTAGCAGTGATGTAGTTGTCGTCGTCGCTGTGTGTGACACTACCTTTACTGTAGCTGACTTCTTTCCCCCAGGAAATTCACAGCAGAATTCTGGCTTCAAAGGGTCTCTCTTATAGAATTGTAGGACTATATATTGATATACAAATCTATGGGATATTTCATTACGTAATACGCTGTATAGAGTCAAAAGCTATTGCATCTGTTAACACACACATCACATTGGGGGAATGCATTATTTTCTTAAATGGCATTTTTAATTCAGCACCCTCCAAATACTCTAGATCCATTCTGAATTTTTTTTTTTCTTATAGACCTGTTATTTATTAATAACCAAGATAACAACAATCTATCTGGAGATGGCCCCAAAACAAACATCACACACACCACAATTCCCCCCTCCCCAAATGGGATAGGATTTATAGGATCTAGCAAAGGGGATAGGATTTATAGAAAACTTGGACCCACAGTTTTGTTTTTTTTTTTTTTTTCCTTTTTGAGCTTTTATTGGTAATGCTGTTTTTGTCTCTTGATATTGTTAAATTTGCCTTTTATTATATACATTTTTTTTTATATATACCTTCCTGGTTTGTTGCTTTAACATTTTACTGAGTCATGTGCAGCTTCCATATTTTTTTTTGCGCAGCTAAAATGCACTAAACATACAGGTTTTGTACCTGTGGATTTTCTACATATAATGCAATTCTATGGGGAAAATCCATCCATTCCATGATTCTCAGCATACCCACAAAAGTAACTGACTTTTTGGAGATTGAAAAATAATCCAGTCCGTTTTACGCTGAGTATGAAAGAAGCACAGCAGGCAGGAGATTTCTCTAAATCCATCCACTCAGCTGGATCTGTAAGATAAAGGATTGAGAAAAGTCCATCTGGCCCTCCTCCAGTTCACTCCAGAGTCCTTTCTCTGACCAGCCTGCCGGTGGTGTGCATTCAACCTTCCTTCACCCCCCCACACACCACCACACACACCTCCTGTAGAGTAAAACAATCTGACCACCCCCTTCCCCCCCCAATTGTGTCCTCAAAAAAAGGGCATGTGTCCTAAGGAAATCCATTTTTGTTATGTATTTAAAAAGGTTGGCAATTTTATTTAATTTTTATTTTAAAACAAACTTGGTTGTCTTGCAATAAGCAACTGCTAACACAGTATCCACAATCTCAATAGGCAATGTAACAATGCCCCTGCCCCCCTCTCTTCACAATAACCTTTGCACAGGCTCATTAGATGCTTCAATACCAAAGATGGGTTTGGGGTCTGACCGTTATAGCTATGTACACGCCTTTCCTGAAACTGAAGAAGTCTTTAAAAAAAACAAAAAAAACGTCCCAGTGTGAGAATTGCAAGATTATGAATTTTTAATGCAAATTGTAGCATGACTAACAAATACATTTAACACCAACGTGATTTTAAATAGGTCACTTCTGGCACCTTCCATTTTAGTCTGTCACAGAAGGATCTAATGATTTATAGGTTAGAAGTCAATTTTAGGTGATTCTCTATTTCACCAACTGACTTGCAGGATGAAACATTACTGACAAAAGACCTGACCACTTCGGGTGAGCAAATACATTTGCAAGTGCCTGGTCCACAACTGCATGTCCTAATAAGTAATAAATAGCACTCCAAATGCCATAATCAAACACAAGTTTTGGACATCAATGGATGACCAAATCAGGGGAGTGACACAAATTGCAATAAAAAACAATCTTTATTAATCATTAAAACAGTTAAAAATAAGCATAAAGGCACCGAATGGACAGAGACACGGACAAAAAAAAATAAAAATCTACTAAGGCTAGTTTCACACTTGCGTTGGACGGGATCCGTAGCATTGCGTTGTGTGACGCATGCAACGGATGCGTTGCATATAGTGGCATAACGGATGCTACGGATCGTACAAAATAACGCAATCCGTTATAGGTTTTTTTTTTTTCCTTGACTTTACACATCTGAGCATGCGCAGTTGTGTAAAGACGGATGCGTTAACGGAATCCGTCAAATGACGCATTCTAACGGAATCCGCCACCATAGGCGTCCATTATAAAAACGGATGCCAAACGGATTCCTGCAGGTTGCGTTTTTTGACACTCCGGCAAGTGCAGAAAAACGTTACATGCTGCGTTCCATCTGCCCGATGCAGCGTCAAAATAACGACGCTGCGTCGTCCAGCGGATGCCGCGGTATTAAATTTAGTCCCCGGCTTTTGCGGCCTAGTGCATTAAACTCCCGCCCCCGGGCCTGCCAGTCAGGGGTAAGGGCGGGACGGTCGGCATGACGCCGACTGTGAGGGCTGGAGCATACTTTAGTGTCCTCCTCCCCCCTCACTCATCACTCTGGGGCACCAGATTCCCGCACTTTATTGATCACGCCCACGGCTCCCTCCTCCCCTTAGAACGCCGGCAGCCATGTTTTAAACACATTCTGCCGGTGGAGGACTTATGGCTGCAGATCTGGGAGACCCAAGGCAGGGGATCTGGTGGGCACACACCGCTCTGGGCGGTCGGTAAGCCGCACCGGTCACACGGTGCTGGTCCCCCTAGGGTGCCGAACTGTGTATATATATATATATATATATATATATATATATATATATATATATATATATATATATATATATATATTATATTTGTATACATTTTCTAGGTTCGGCCGCAGTGTTTAGCCTTTGGCTATATAACCTCAGTGATTACTCTCCTAGGAGAGAACAGCATGTCGGTCACAAGGACCAAGGGTGCCAAGACACAGGGTTATTTTGCAACCTGTACCTCTTGTGCGGCTATGCTACCTGCAGGTTCCACCTGCCCTCACTGTGAGCAATGCTCGGGCCCTGTGGCACTCGCTCAGCGGAGCCTCGGACACTGGTGGGACCCTCGGCCCAGGTAGAACCGCCGGCCTCCCCTGTCCAGGCGGCAGGGACAGAGTTTGCAGTTTTAGCTGAGAAACTCTCTGAGTCACTTTCACAATCCATGGCTCAGTCTATGGACAAATGGTCTGCTAAGATACTAGAAGCCTTACAGTCCAGACCGGCCCTTACACAGGATCCAGGCACTGCGGGGTCATCGCCCCCAGGCCCCTCTCGGTCTGCGCCGCAGCATGCTCCTGGGGTGGCCCCTAGGTATCACGTGGAGGACTCCGGCACGGACCGCAGTCCCAGACCGGCTAAGCGGGCTCGCTGGGAATCTTCCCCGACTTCATCACGCTGTTCGGGGGCTCACCTTGAGGACTCTCTGGAGGATGAGGCAGAGGTCGCAGCCCAGGGCTCTGACCCTGACGTTGCTCTCAATCTTGATACACCTGAAGGGGACGCCATAGTAAATGACCTTATAGCGTCAATCAACCAGGTGCTAGATCTATCTCCCCGCCTATACCTGTGGAGGAGTCGGCTTCACAGCAGGAGAAACACCAGTTTAGGTTTCCCAAACGTACACTGAGTGCTTTTTTCGATCACTCTAACTCAGAGATGCTGTCCAGAAGCACAGAGCTTTTCCGGACAAGCGTTTTTCTAAGCGCCTTAATGACACACGTTACCCCTTCCCCTCTGACGTAGTCAAGGGTTGGGCTCAATGACCCAAGGTGGATTCTCCAGTCTCTAGACTGGCGGCTAGATCCGTAGTAGCACTGGCTGACGGTTCATCGCTCAAGGATGCCACTGACAAGCAGATAGAGCTCCTAATGAAATCCATCTTTGAAGCCACAGGCGCGTCTTTCGCCCCGGCCTTTGCAGCCGTGTGGGCACTCCAAGCTATCTCAGCTTGTCTGTCTGAGATTAACTCTGAAGACAGAAGGAGTTGTGATCCCCGTTCCCCTTCAGGAACGTGGTCGCGGTTTTTACTCCAACCTGTTCGTGGTGCCAAAAAAGGAAGGATCATTCCGTCCCGTTTTGGACCTCAAATTGCTCAACAGACATGTGAGAACCAGACGGTTTCGCATGGACTCCCTCCGCTCTGTCATCGCTTCGATGTCACAAGGAGACTTCTTAGCATCAATCGACATCAGGGATGCCTATCTCCATGTGCCGATGGCACCAGAGCATCAACGCTTCTTGCGTTTCGCCATCGGGGACGAACATGCGTCCACTCCAATGGGACATTCTCCGCAGATGGGACAGGAGGTCGACGTCCCTAGACAGGAACGTCTCTCTTTCCCTGGCAGCCAAAACCTCTCTTCCAGTGGTGGCTTCCTCCCACTTCTCCGTCGAAGGGAAAATCCTTCCTGCCCCCATCCTGGGCTGTGGTCATGACGGACGCGAGTCTGTCAGGGTGGGGAGCGGTTTTCTCTCCACCATAGGGCTCAGGGAACCTGGACTCCGACAGAGTCCTCCCTTCAGATCAGATCAATGTTCTGGAGATAAGGGCAGTGTACCTAGCCCTAAAGGCGTTCCATCGGTGGCTGAAGGGCAGGCAGATCTGCATACAGTCGGACAACGCCACGGCGGTCGCGTACATCAACCACCAGGGCGGCACGCGCAGCCGTCAAGCCTTCCAAGAAGTTCGGCGGATTCTGCTGTGGGCGGAGGCCACAGCCTCCACCATCTCCGCAGTTCACATCCCGGGCGTAGAAAACTGGGAAGCAGACTTTCTCAGTCGCCAGGGCATGGACGCAGGGGAATGGTCTCTTCACCCGGACGTGTTTCAAGAGATCTGTTGCCGCTGGGGGACGCCAGATGTCGACCTCATGGCTTTTCGGCACAACAACAAAGTCCCGGCATTCATGGCACGGTCTCAAGATCACAGAGCTCTGGCGGCGGACACATTAGTTCAGGATTGGTTGCAGTTTCGACTGCCTTATGTATTTCCTCCTCTGGCAATGCTGCCCAGAGTGTTACGCAAGATCAAGTCCGACCGCCGCCGCGCCATCCTCGTCGCTCCACACTGGCCGAGGAGGTCGTGGTACCCGGATCTGTGGCACCTCACGGTGGGTCAACCGTGGGCACTCCCAGACCGACTAGACTTGCTGTCTCAAGGGCCATTTTTCCATCTGAATTCTGCGGCCCTCAACCTGACTGTGTGGCCATTGAGTCCTGGCTACTAGCGTCCTCAGGCTTATCTCAAGATGTCATTGCCACTATGAGACGGGCCAGGAAACCAACGTCCGCCAAGATCTATCATAGGACTTAGAGGATCTTCTTA
Source organism: Anomaloglossus baeobatrachus (assembly GCF_048569485.1). Classification (NCBI taxonomy): domain Eukaryota; kingdom Metazoa; phylum Chordata; class Amphibia; order Anura; family Aromobatidae; genus Anomaloglossus; species Anomaloglossus baeobatrachus. The sequence continues at coordinate 396,281,910 of NC_134354.1, read as the reverse complement.
TCCTGGTGCTCTGATCAGGGTTTTACTCCCTGGCCTTTTGCCTTACCCACTTTTCTTTCTTTCCTTCAATCCGGAATGGACAAGGGGTTGTCTCTCGGCTCTCTCAAGGGACAATTATCGGCGCTATCCGTATTTTTTCAAAAGCATCTAGCCAGGCTTCCGCAGGTCCGCACGTTCCTGCAGGGAGTTTGCCACATAGTCCCACCTTACAAGAGGCCGCTGGAACCATGGGATCTTAACAGAGTGCTAAAGGCTCTTCAGAAACCACCTTTCGAGCTACTGCGGGATGTCTCCCTTTCACGTCTTTCGCAGAAGGTGGTCTTTCTAGTGGCAGTCACTTCGCTCCGTAGAGTGTCAGAGTTGGCAGCGCTGTCATGCAAAGCCCCCTTCCTGGTTTTTCACCAGGATAAGGTGGTTCTGCGTCCGGTCCCGGAATTTCTCCCTAAGGTGGTATCCCCTTTTCCTCTCAATCAGGATATCTCCTTACCTTCTTTTTGCCCTCATCCAGTTCACCAATGTGAAAAGGATTTGCACTTGTTAGATCTAGTGAGAGCATTGCGGCTCTACATTTCTCGCACGGCGCCCCTGCGCCGTTCTGATGCGCTCTTTGTCCTTGTCGCTGGCCAGCGTAAGGGGTCGCAGGCTTCCAAGTCAACCTTGGCTCGGTGGATCAAGGAACCGATTCTTGAAGCCTACCGTTCTTCTGGGCTTCCGATTCCGTCAGGGCTGAAAGCCCATTCTACCAGAGCCGTGGGTGCATCCTGGGCATTGCGGCACCAGGCTACGGCTCAGCAGGTGTGTCAGGCGGCTACCTGGTCGAGTCTGCACACTTTCACGAAACACTATCAGGTGCATACCTATGCTTCGGCAGATGCCAGCCTAGGTAGGCGAGTCGTTCAGACGGCGGTTGCCCACCTGTAAGAGGGGGCCGTTGTCGGCTCTTTTTATTGGGGTATTCTTTTACCCACCCAGGGACTGCTTTTGGACGTCCCAATTGTCTGGGTCTCCCAATGGAGCGACAAAGAAGAAGGGAATTTTGTTTACTTACCGTAAATTCCTTTTCTTCTAGCTCCTATTGGGAGACCCAGCACCCGCCCCTGTTCCCTTCGGGCTGTTGTTCTTTTGGGTACACATGTTGTTCATGTTGAATTGTTCTTTTGGTTCATGGTTTCAGTTCTCCGAACATCCTTCGGATTGAATTTACCTTAGACCAATTTATAAGTTTCCTCCTTCCTGCTTTGGCACCAAAACTGATGGGCCCGTGATGCACGGGAGGGTGTATAGGCAGAGGGGAGGGGTTACACTTTTTAAAGTGTAATACTTTGTGTGGCCTCCGGAGGCAGAAGCTATACACCCAATTGTCTGGGTCTCCCAATAGGAGCTAGAAGAAAAGGAATTTACGGTAAGTAAACAAAATTCCCTTCTTTTCATAGCCGTCAAATAGCTGCCACGGGAAGGTGTCTTTCAAGATGTAAAAATGGTACACTCCATGAATAAGGACAAACCGCACATGTGGTAACCTAATATACTGAAAAAACAAAAAATTAAAATCACATAAAAACAAACCCACCACAAACACCTGACTAAAACCAGGTACATCTATATAAGGACGCATCAAAATGACTTAAAGGGGTTGTCCGACATAACAAAAATTTTTGAGTTTAAGCTAATCTGTGCTGTATTGTCATATAAAACACCCCTACATTGTTATTTTTTGTTTTGTAACTTTTGTGCCTCTTGAATTATCCCTTTATTCTCTGCAGCTCCTTGTTTACATTCAGCACAAGCAAACATGATAACTTCCTGTGCTAAACCTCCCAGTCACAGCTGGCACCGCCCGCCCTCACTGTCCAGCCCCACCCCTCTGCCCACCCCCTGCACACACATTCCCTGTCAGTATATTCTGCCCCAGCACCTGACCTGTTCTCACTACAGCATTGCAAATAACAGCTCCACATCGGGCTCTGCACCACACACACGCACACATTGGGCTCTGCACCGCACGCACACACGGCGCTCTGCACCGCATACACATAGGGCTGGGCACCGACCGCCCCCCCCCCCCATAGGGAACACATGTAGGGAGTACATACTCACCCGTCCTCGGTCCCCGCCGCTCCTGCACGTTCGCGCGCCGTCTGTGATCTGGCCATATCTGCACAGTAGTGACGTCGGCGCTGTGCTGAAGAGAGCACAGACAGCGGGACAGTGATGAGAAGCAGCGCTGCGCTGCTTCTCATCAGCGCTTTCAAATATACCAGCATCTGTGTTCTGTGATGCCGGTATATTTAAATGTGCGATTCTGAGCAGGGGCCCGGTGCTGGCGCTGACACCACGGCAGCCGCCGCCAGGTCACGGACCCCACAGCAGTGCTGGGGGAGGTTGTGGGCAGAGTACAGGGTGCGGGGGAATGTGTGGGAGGGTGAAGGGAAGGGGGCGGTGACTCCACGTATTGTACCCGCCCAGCAGGGCGGTGACATGCTGTTTCCAGATTTGCATGTCAACATGGCCCTGCCCATGTTGACATGAAATGACCGGAAGCAGCAAAATCGCGGCAGGAGCGGTCACATGACCACTCTGAGTCGGCGGAGAGGGGCTGTCAGCAGGGCAGGTAAGTGCTCTCTATCTACTTACCTGCCCCAATCTAGCCCAATAGGGTAATAAAAAAAAAAAGTCAAAAGAAGCCGGATAACCCCTTTAAAGAAGAACCATATGGACTCAAGACTACAACCCCAATAACGGCTGGTGAACTCCTTACAGAAAAGCTGAAAACACCATATCTTCATTGAGGCCACTGGGAGTCAACACCCAAGCCTATATATCCACTTGCTTTCGACTTGGGCAAGAATCCTGCCCAAGTCACCCCCTCTAGACCCCATTGAAACAAAATCTATACCCTTTGCTTTCAACAAAGTTGAGTTACAGCCATGAAACTTTTTAAAATGTCAAGGGATGGTTTTTAACAGACTCTCATCAGTTATACTTTTGGCTTTATCTATGTCCAAACAGTGTTCACGGATCCTAATTTTCAACTCCCTCGTGGTCAAACCGATATATACCTTTTTTACACGGGCACTTAATCCTGTAAATTACCCCTTTTGAGGAACACGTGATACGGTGTCTGATATCGAACCCACGTGATCCATCAAAATTATGAAATTTCTTGGTCTTAACAAGATTGGCACACGCCTTGCATAAACCGCAAGGGGGAAAAAAACAAATGATAACTGTTGACTAGATGTGCCCACCCGAGATGGTTCATAGTGGCTATGGACGAAACCTGTCCCTTAGATTTTTGGCACGCTTAGCCACCATAGATGAACGTGATAGGAGGATTTTTTTCAAAACCGGGTCCGTCATAAGTTCACACAGTGCGTTTTTCGCTGTGTTTTTGCGCGTTTTTCGGGTGTGTGTTTGCTCAGAAAACTGCATGACTTTGCTTCCCCAGCAAAGTCTGAGTTTTCATTTTTGCTGTCTGCACACAGCGTTTTTTTTAGCTGCGTTTTTGTGGTGCCCACAAAAACGCAGCATGTCAATTATTTTTGCATTTTTCACTGCGTTTTCCACCCATTGAGTTCAATGAGATGTTCAAAAACACAATGAAAACAGCAAATTGCAAATATAGCTGCGTTATAGTGCGTTTCTATGACTAAAAACGCAGCTATAGACGCAAGGGGTGGGCAGTAAAGTGACATGTACAGGAAAAGGATTCCTTCGGTCAGTAAATACAGAAGCGTGAATCCTCCCGCTACCGTCACCGCTGCGTCCACCTCCAGTCCTGTGCATGTCTGCTGCCGTGCGGCGCCATGTCTGGGCGGGAGGTGGAGGCAGCTGTGAAAACAAAAGTAAACAGTAGAAAAAAAAAATGTCATACTCACCTGTCAGCAGACTCCCGGTACCATGCCCGCTCCTGGCTCCTCTCCCGGTACCATGCCCGCTCCTGGCTCCTCTCCCGGTACCGCCGCTCCGGCTGTGTGCAGACGGCCGGGACACCTCCGATATCTGCAGGACCTGGCGATGGATCACCTGATGCAGTCAGCTGATGCATGAGCTGATCGTAAGTCTCGCGGTGACGCCGGCGCCCGGCCGGCTTCACCTATCAGCTGATGCCGTTAGATGACTTCATCATCACTGATTACCGGCAGCTCCTGCAGCGATCAGACGGGATCAGACTCCGCTCCAGGAGCTGCCGGTAATCAGCACATATTGGATCCGGATTGACGGCGTGGGACCCTTGACCCAGGATTACTGCGGAGGGGGGTGCTTTATTTCAAGAAAGATGGAGTCACTAATTGTGTTGTGTTTTATTTCTAATAAAATATTTTTGTGTGTTGTTTTTTTTTTTAATCTTTACTAGAAATTTATGGTGGCCATGTCTAATATTGGCGTGACACCAAAAAATTTCGGGCTTAGGGCCAGCTGATAATATACAGCTAGCCCTAACCCCATTATCACCAAGCGAGCCACCCGTCACCAGGGCAGCTGGAAGAGTTGGATACAGCGCCAGAAGATGGCGCTTCTATGAAAGCTCCATTTTCTGGGGTGGCTGCGGACTGCAATTCGCAGCGGGGGTGCCCAGAAAGCATGGGCACCCTGAACTGTGGATTCCAATCCCCAGCTGCCTAGTTATACCTGGCTGGACTCAAAAATTGGGCGAAGCCCACATCATTTTTTTTTTTTTTCTATTTCATGAAATTCATGAAATAAAAAAAAAAGTGCTTCCCTATATTTTTGGTTCCCAGCCGGGTACAAATAGGCAGCTGGGGATTGGGGGCAACCCGTACCTGCCTGCTGTACCTGGCTAGCATACAAAAATATGGCGTAGCCCACGTCATTTTTTTGGGGGGAAAAAAACTCCTGCATACAGTCCCGGATGAAGGATGCTGAGCCTTGTAGTTCTGCAGCTGCTGTCTGCTCTCCTGCATACACTATTGGATGGAGTATGCTGAGCATTGTAGTTCTGCAGCTGTCTGCTCTCCTGTATACACTAGTGGAGAATTAAGAACATATTGAAGAAGGAAATGACATTAGACCTTTTTTTTTTTCTTCGACAATCTTTAATGGCATTGTTCACTGATAAAAAAAACGCATAAAGATGCAGTGAGCCAAAACGCAGCAAAAAACGCACCAAATCGCGGCAAAAACGCGTGCGTTTTTTGACGCGGGTGCGTTTTTGTGCGGTTTTTGCTGGAAAAAATGCACAAACGCAGTGTCAAAAAAACGCAGTGTGTGAACCTACCCTAAGGATGTTCCAATGCTTCTGGACAATTGTCCTCAGCCTATCCCACTTATTGTTATAAGTTGTGATAAGGCGCACCGTTTGGTCATTCTTAGCTTTCATAGTATTAAAAAAAAAAGAAGAGAGTTCCTAGATGATTTTGCTGCCCTTTTAAAGCCATGCTTAATTACCCTTCGAGTATAGCCTCTCGTCTCAAACCTATGAGCCAGTTCCTCCGAATGTGTCATGAAGCTGTTATCATCAGAACAGATCCTTCTAATTCTGAGAAACTGGCCGATAGGAATCCCCTTGATGGTATTTTTAGGGTGAGCAGACGACGCAAGCAATAGCGAATTAGTAGCAGTGGGCTTACGAAAAACTTGTGTGGACAAAAGGCCATCGGGCAGAGTTGTAATCCTCAAATCCAAAAAATTCACATTTTGCACATCCGCTACACTAACCACCGCTGTTAGGCTATGTGCGCACGTGTGCGCTCTGCACCGCACCTAAAAGGTGCGCTTCAGAGCGCAGCTGAAAAGCTCTGTTCTGAAGTGCATGGTGCCGGCAGAGAACGTGCGCTCTGCATGCTGCCTCTCCCTATAGACAGCATGCAAACCGCACGGAAGAAGTGACATGTCACTTCTTAGAACGCAGCGATTCGGGAAGCAGCCGAATCACTTCGCTCTAATATGCCACGTGCGCACGGCTCCTGCACAATCTCCATAGACTGTGCAGGGGACGCAGGATGCATGCAGTTACGCTGCGCTGCAGATTGCAGCGTAACTGCATGTAATACGCACACGTGCGCACATAGCCTTACAGCTCATCCTGGTCATTCCTCAACAGGCGTCCTTTTCCTCACACCCCTGCTCTCTCCCAGCTTACCTCAATCACTCTGACTCTTGTTTCTGCAAAATGTGATGCTCTCTACTTGACTTCACTGACGGTTGACCATGGAGACCCGTGCATCATAGCTTCCCTACATTAAGCAACAATCTTGTTAAAGGTGTTACAACCAAAACGTTGGTGTTGCTACTGTTGAGTTTCACATTTTTGCAGTTTGCCAATAAAACACTTGCATGAAAACAATTCCTCCTCCTTTCCTTTGAGTGCTTGGGTATTTGCTATTTGATATTGATTTGTTTACCCTACAAGCACCTAGCGTATGGTGGTTTGAGCCAGACTTTATCTATATGTTACAGATTACTGATGTGGCACCTGAACCAGGGTCTTAAGGCCCCGTCACACTAAGCAACATCGCTAGCAACATCGCTGCTAACGAACAACTTTTGTGACGTTGCTAGCGATGTTGCTGTGTGTGACATCCAGCAACAACCTGGCCCCTGCTGTGAGGTCGTTGGTTGTTGCTGAATGTCCTGGGCCATTTTTTTGTTGTTGCTGTCCCGCTGTGAAGCACAGATCGCTGTGTGTGACAGCGAGACAGCAACAACTAAATGTGCAGGCAGCAGGAGCTGGCTTCTGCGGAGGCTGGTAACCAATGTAAACATCGGGTAACCAAGAAGCCCTGTCCTTGGTTACCCGATATTTACCTTTGTTACCAGCCTCAGCCGCTCTCACTGTCAGTGCCGGGTCAGCTCTCACTGCTCTGTGCACATGTAGCTGCAGGACACATCGGGTTAATTAACCCGATGTGTGCTGTAGCTAGGAGAGCAAGGAGCCAGCGCTAAGCATTGTGCGCTGCTCCCTGCTCTGTGCACATGTAGCTGCAGCACACATCGGGTAATTAACCCGATGTGTGCTGTAACTAGGAGAGCAGGGAGCCAGCGCTCAGTGTGCGCTGCTCCCTGCTCTCTGCACGTGTGGCTGATCACTGGTTGCTGGTGAGCTCACCAGCAACTCGTGTAGCGACGCTCCAGCGATCCCTGCCAGGTCAGGTTGCTGGTGGGATCGCTGGAGCGTCGCAGTGTGACCTCTCACCAGCAACCTCCTAGCAACTTACCAGCGATCCCTATCGTTGTTGGGATCGCTGGTAAGTTGCTTAGTGTGACTGGACCTTTACTAGTTGTTTTGCTTATCTGATGACCACAATTGGCTGTTGCACATTAAGCTGGGTTCACACTAAGCGACAATGACGTCGCTGTTACGTCACCATTTTCGGTGACGTAACAGCGACCTTGTAAGTCGCTGTTATGATCGCTGCTTAGCTGTCAAACACAGCAGAAGCAGCGATCATAACGTCGCTGTGCTACATGTGCAGAGAGCAGGGAGCCGCGCTTAGCGCTGGCTCCTTGCTCTCCTAGGTACAGTACACATCGGGTTAATTAACCCGATGTGTGCTGCAGCTACATGTCACAGTGCAGAGAGCAGGGAGCCGCGCGCACTGCTTAGCGCTGGCTCCTTGCTCTCCTTGCTACAGTACACAATCGGGTTAATTAACCCGATGTGTGCTGCAGCTACATGTCACAGAGCAGGAGCCGGCACTGGCAGCAAGAGCGGAGGCTGGTAACGAAGGTAAATACCGGGTAACCAGGGAAAGGTCTTCCCTTGGTTACCCGATGTTTACGCTGGTTACAGCTTACCGCAGCTGCCAGTGCCGACTCCTGCTCGCTTCATTTCGTCGCTCTCTCGCTGTCACACACAGCGATGTGTGTGTTACAGCGGGAGAGTGACGACCAAAAAATGAAGCTGGACATTCAGCAACGACCGGCGACCTCACAGCAGGGGCCAGGTCGTTGCTGGATGTCACACACAGCGACAGCGACGGGACGTCGCTGCAACGTCACAGAAAATGGTGACGTAGCAGCGACGTCGTTGTCGTTGTCGCTGTGTGTGACACCAGCTTTAGGGGTTAAATAATTACAGACCAATTGGTCTCCAATTACTGCTTAAGGCTATGTGCGCACGCTGCGATTTACCGTTGATTTTGCTGCGGATTTGCTGCAGAAACTGTGTCTAATATTGCTGCAGTCATTCCCCAGCAAATCCTATGGATTTTAAAAAATGCTGTGCAGACACTGCATATTTTTTTTTTTTTTTTATTTTATACCTTCGGATGTACCCGTGGAATTTCCGCTGCGGAATTAATGAGCATGTCACAGTTTTTTCCATAGATAATGGTAAAAATCCGCAGGGACCAACTTGCGGCAAATCCGCAAAAAAAGGCGGCAAACCCACATGCGGATTTTGTTGCGTTTTTTTAGGATTCTTTCAGAGGGTCCAGTTTTTTCTTAAGAAATAATCACTTTCTAGTGCGCACATAGCCTAAAGTTCCTGGAACACATAGCGACGTACCAGCGATCCGACCTGGCAGGGATCGCTGGAGCGTCGCTGTTGAGCTGTCAATTAGGCAGATCTCCACAGCGACCAGCCATCAGCCACCAACGACCTGTGTAACGACGGCTCCCTGCACACTCAGAACTGACGCTTGTTGGTCTCCCGCTGTCACACGCCGATGCATGCTGCACAGCGGGAGACCAACTAGCAAAAAACGGTCCTGATCGTTGTGTCACGATCAGCGATCTCGCAGCAGGGGCCCGCTCGCTGCTGCTTGTCACACACAGCTATGATATGTGACGTTTCAGCGATATCGTTAGCGATCTCGCTATGTGTGACAGGGGCTTAAGGCCTGTTTCAGACGTCAGTGATTCTGGGACGTATGTGGGTTTTTTTTTATCATCTATACGTACCAAAATCGCTGACATACGCAGACCCATTATAATGAATGGGTCTGCGCACACATCAGTGATGTATCACTGACCGTCTCTTGTTTTCTGGTGCTTGATCTGATACACAGCAGATTGTGAGGATTTATGATGTACACATATTGTTAGCTGTGCTGTCAGCCTCCTTTTGAATACATTTATGTTACAAGCCTTGTAGGAAATAAAAATACCACCGGTTGGCTGTTACAGTGAATCTATGATTTTTTTTTTAACTCTGCTTATTGGAGATGAGATGATAATGGACTTTCCTGGAAAAGAGGCTTCCTAATCCAGCAAGCTATGTTATAAAGGAGCACTTCGGGTGCTGATACATCAGAAGCACCTAGCCTACTATCTTTAGATAATCTTTTTATGGTGGTCCCATATTTATATAATCTCTGCTTTTAAGAGAGAAAGAAGACCCTTATCTATGAGTATTTCTATATATGTATATACCCCTGATGAACCACTTCTGAGAGGTGAAACGCGTTGGGTTTTTTCTTGATGTTATTTTGCCCCATTAATCTTTTGGGGATGTTCAAATTTGATATCTTGACTCTATGTAATTGATGACTACACATTACAGACTGCTCTGTTTGACTTGTGACAAGATTGTCTATGTCCGACTAATGCAATATCAACTGGGTTGAATGTTTTTTGGGTGATTGTCTGGTAGTGGTAACTTTTGTCAAATTTGGTCATAAAGATTTTAGCATAAGTTAATCAGTGTTGTGTTATCCTTATTCGGATAGATCATCCACTGGTTCACTTTCAATCAGCTGGTTTTCTTCACCATACCCCCTTCCTTTTTGGTTAGAGGGCGCTCTTTCCACACTTAGTGTTATTTAGAGTTTGTTTTTGTTTTTTTTCTTTATTCCTTACAACTTTGTACCGCAATAAATTTTGTATTTTAGGAGTCAATTTTTTTCTGTGATTTATGCAGTGTTATAATGGCAGAAAGGCAGTTGCCAATTTTTTTTTTTTTTTTTTACTTGGTTTTATATAAAAAAAACTTCAAAATCACATGTGGGAAGCACCAAAATAGACTGAATTCTCCAGTGTCTTTTAACATACAGTATGCATAGGTTTTCAGAAAGTCACATCCACTTGAACTGTAAGGCTGCTGTGGTTTCACTACATGGGAACGTGACCAGTGATGTACTCATGATTACAATACAGTACACTACAGTTCACGTTTGGGGTCACCCAGACAATTTTGTCTTTTCCATGAAAAAAATCATACTTTTATTTATCAAATGAGTTGCATAATGAATAAAAATATATAGTCCAGACATTGACTGGGTTAGAAATAATGATTTTTACTTGAAATAATAATTTTCTCCTTCAAACTTTGCTTTCGTCACAGAATGCTCCCTTTGCAGCAATTCCAGTTTTGCAGACCTTTGGCATTCTAGCTGTTAATTTGTGGAGGTAATCTGGAGATATTTCACCTCATGCTTCCAGAATCCCCCCCACAAGTTGGATTGGCTTGATGGATACCTTTTGCGTACCATACGGTCAAGCTGCTCCCACCACAGCTCAATAGGATTGAGATCTGGTGACTGGGCTGGCCACTCCATTACAGATACTGTAGAATACCAGCTGCCTGCTTCTTCACTAAATAGTTTATGCATAATTTGGAGGTGTGCTTTCGGTCATTGTCCTGTTGTAGGATGAAATTGGCTCCAATAAAGTGCTGTCCACAGGGTATGGCGTGGCACTGCAAAATGGAGTGATAACCTTCCTTATTCAAAATCCCTTTTACCTTGTACAAATCTCCCACTTTACCAGCACCAAAGCAACCCCAGACCATCACATTACCTCCACCATGCTTGACAGATGGTGTCAGGCACTCTTCCAGCATCTTTTCAGTTGTTCTGCATCTCACAAATGTTCTTCTGTGTGATCCAAACACCTCAAACTTCGATTTCTCTGTCCATAACACTTTTTTCTAATCTTCCTCTGTCCAATGTCTGTGGTTTTTGTTTTTGTTTTTTTTTTTTTGCCCATATTAATCTCTTCCTTTAATTAGCCAGTCTCAGATATGGCTTTTTCTTTGCCACTCTGCCCTGAAGGCCAGCATCCTGGAGTCACCTCTTCACTGTAGACACTGGCGTTTTGCGGGTACTATTTAATGAAGCTGCCAGTTAAGGACCCGTGAGGCGTCGATTTCTAAAACTAGAGACTCTAATGTACTTGTCTTTTTGCTCAGTTGTGCAACGGGGCCTCCTACTTCTCTTTCTACTCTGGTTAGTGCCTGTTTGTGCTCTCCTCTGAAAGGAGTAGTACACACCGTTGTAGGAAATCTTCAGTTTCTTGGCAATTTCTTGCATGGAATATCCTTTATTTCTAAGAACAAGAATAGGAATTCAGGGACTGTGGAGGAAAGAACAGGCGCATAGGGTCTTAACTAATAAAAACAGTGAAAGGATTAAATAGGGTGCACTCCCCAATAGATGTTGTGAGAAGTCACAACACCTATTGAAGCATAAACGCTGGTGGAGACAGCTGCGGACCCGTTAAATGGAAACAGAGACTTCTATAGGAAATCGGGGATCCTTGCTGCGCTTGTCACCATTCAATCCAAAGAGTTATTCCAAGTCATTTATTTCGGAACATTAACAAAGTCTACGCGTTTCAGGGGTCTCTGCCCCCTTCCTCAGGACAATGTAAGAATAATAAATAAGGAATAACGTTTGGAACTCCATTCTATGTCTGAACTGGGTGCAAAAACCTAAAAAAAATCACTATATGGAGATATCTTCTGTGTCATTATTCTTACATTGTCCTGAGGAAGGGGGCAGAGACCCCTGAAACACGTAGACTTTGTTAATGTTCCTAAATAAATGACTTGGAATAAAATCTCTTTGGATTGAATGGTGATAAGCGCGGCAATGATCCCCGATTTCCTATAGAAGTCTCTTAGAACAAGAATAGACTTTCGAGTTTCACATGAAAGTTCTTTTTTTTCTGGCCATTTTGAGAGTTTAACGGAACCAAGAAATGTATTGCTCCAGATTCTCAACTAGCTCAAAGGAAGGTCAGTTTTATAGCTTCTCTAATCAGCAAAACTGTTTTCAGCTGTGCTAACATACGTACTTGCACAAGAGATTTCTAAACATCCATTAGCCTTCTAACACAGCAAACACAATGTACCACTAGAACACTGGATTGGTGGTTGTTGGAAATGGGTCTCTATACACATGTAGATATTGCATTCAAAACCAGACGTTTCCGGCTAGAATAATAATTTACCACATTAATGTATATAATGTATTTGTTTAATGTTATATTTTTTTTTTTCAATGAAGCTATGTGCTTTTCTTTCAAAAATAAGGAAATATCTAAGTGACCCTAATTTTTTAAACTGTAGTGTATATGTATGTTAAAGGGGTTGTCCGGTCTAGAACTAAAAGTCTGCAGTCATTCGCACTGTGTCCAGACTTGTGAAGCCTTGCATTGTGCCTTGTGAGGATTCTCCGCTGTCAGAACTGGGAACAGTGGTCATGTGATCTCTAGTATACGATATACATACCCTCGCCCACGTCCGACTAGACTGTTTCTGGCCTCGCGTAATACAATCATTGATTGTACTGGAAACAGTCTAGCTGGGAGTGTGCATATAGTGTATCTGCAGACATCTTGCTTTAAACTGGACCACCCTATGTATCAGTCTTTCACCTTCTATTTACTCGCTTTCCTTGCTTATTAAATTGAAAATTGCGATGTTAGAGCTGTACCATGGGCTTTGAATCAGCGAAATTACTACTAACAGATGCCACAATGGACTGTAGGATCTATATTGCTCCCATTAAAGTAAATAGGACATGCATAAATATATTTAATATATATGTACTGTTTACAATGTTTTTTTAATTTATTTTTAAAAATATATACAACTATGATCATGGTGCTAGACCGCTTTTTAATGAAGGGTTTGTGAATAAAGTTCTGTGCCACTGTGAGATCTCAGTACATTAAAGTGTGAATATGAAAATAAAATAGGGATTTTCTTGACACTAAAAACTAAAACATAAATTAGATTTTAAAGACTAATTCCCACGAAAGACCTGCCGGCTCATTCTACGCTTTACACGTAAGCTGGAAGTTTCCTTTACAACGTAAGACTATGGGGTTCGCCTGGAGAGAGGTAAGTTCACACACATTTGGTGGTCGTGTCTAGAAGTGCGATGCTTATGGGATGATGTGTTTTATCTACATAACAAGCTGTCGATTAGACAGGTTGAACCCTCTAAGGAGTTGGCGTTGCTTTCTGGGAGACATTACGTTGGCAGGCTTCAAGAGAGGTCTTTTGAGCCATTTGCTTACAGCAGCTAGGAACCTGATTCCTAGACGTTGGAGACAAGCTGAGGCCCCATCTAAAGTGGATCTGGTAACAGAGCTTAATGATATCTGCAGGATGGAGACCCTGGTAGCTCAGGTGGTGGGAAATACAGAAAAGATCAATGAGGTGTTGTTGCCGTGGATGGTCTTTCGAGATTTCTCGGAGGTGGGCCGCCTCTGGTTGCGTCAGTAGCAGAGGGGTATGTTGGGTGTGTGTGGGGGTGGGATGAGATGTCGGACCAGGTGAGCATGATCCCTTTCCTCTTTCTGTGAATCTATTCTTGCCTCAGTAATATCTTGCTTCTTACTCCTTTCTGTTTATATTTTCTGGATTCATATTCTTTCTTTCTGTGTCTTCAATAAGTGAATTGAAATGTAATCAATGTCAGTTGAATTATTCCCTTAACGCACAGTTTATTAGAATTGTTATTTGTAATACCAGCATATGATATGACAACGATTGTATGTGACTTGACTGTTCTTGATTTCAATAAAAATTGATTTTCCTAAAAGACTATGGGGCTCAGTCCTGCTGCTCCATAATTGGACATTGTAACAGTCCTTTCTGGGTCACGCTGTGCTGTGCAAAGCGGTGATATTATTCTGAAGCTCAGTGCCGGACTCCAGAGAGAGCGGCGGTAGGGGAGTATATTAACATGCGCTCACAACATCCACACCTCTAGAAATAATAAAATGTTAGTGGGAATGCTTCTTAGCAAAAAATGGAGACATTACGGGAACTTTGGTGTTTCCCAGGCATGCTATTAAAAGTTGCAAGAGACCTTGTGACCATCCCAAAAATCTGACATCAACAGGCCAGGTTCAGGTAAGGTTTTTGGTCAGTATGCTTGATAAGTGTCCAACAAACCTCACACGGTCAGTACCCTCTCCAGTTCACTTGTACACGGACTGATTTTGTCCATCTGGAAAAAAAATTCAGCATGCGCTATGAGAGCCATCAGTATTAACGGCCAGCTCCTCTGTGTCCTTGGTGTAAATAAGCACATTGAAATACACACGGATGTGATTGGCCTGATGATTTTACAATTTGTCTTTATCCGGGCCAGAGATTAGATTAATCTAATATATAAAGCTGTGTTTGTTTGTGTGTGTGTGTGTGTGTGTCCGTGTGTGTGTGTCCGTGTGTGTGTGTGTGTCCGTGTGTGCGTGTGTGTGTGTCCGTGTGTGTGTGTGTGTGTCCGTGTGTGTGTGTGTGTGTGTGTCCGTGTCTGGGATTGGCATCTGCACCGTCGCAGCTACAGCCACAAAATTTTAAACACAAAGAAAAAAGGGGGAGTCTTAAATGCAACCATGTATTTTTGCAAATATCAAAAAGTATGTTTTTATTGAGAATAAAAAGAGCAATTTACAACCATCATAAAAAAGCACACGTAAGGTCTCAAACAATGAGTCATGGTCCAGGAAAAGACAGGTTCACACATTATGCTGCAGAAAAAATTCCCATTGAATCAAACAAATCCCATAATTTTTTATTTAATTCTCAACATGTGTTGTAAATTTCCAGGCTTCCAATTATGTTGATTACAATAAAGGCTATTTAGATCATTAATGTGCAACAAGAATGACTGGTATATTTAATGTTTCAGTATTTTTGCACACAAGGGGTTAATCCACCATTTTGTTTTAGACCCATTCACACTAGTTCGTGGATCAATAAACACCTGTGCTTGCTAACAGCACTTGGTAGTTGAACAGCAATAGTATTCTATATAAATTGGTGATTTTAAATCATGATCATTACTGCGCTTTTATTTAACTGCTGCCGCTCAGACACCAGTACAAAGCAAAGGGTTGCTCCTTCATTACCATAACACTAGTTCATAGTGAATGTGCACCTATATGTGCTAACAACCCTTAGCAGTTTAGACAGTAAGAGTATTATCAGCTAGCAAATTTGCATCTTAGTAGTTAGGGTACCTTCACACTTAGCGATGCGGCAGCGATCCGACCAGCGATCTGACCTGGTCAGGATCGCTGCTGCATCGCTACATGGTCGCTGGTGAGCTGTCAAACAGGCAGATCTCACCAGTGAACAGCCCCCAGCCAGCAGCGACGCTGCGCTTGCACGGAGCCGCCGTCTGGAAGCTGCGGAGACTGGTAACTAAGGTAAACATCGGGTATGGTTACCCGATGTTTACATTAGTTACCAGTGTGAGCAGGGAGCAGGGAGCCGCGCACACTGAGCGCTGGCTCCTTGCTCTCCTAGCTACAGTACACATCGGGTTAATTAACCCGATGTGTAATGCAGCTACATGTGCAGAGAGCAGGGAGCCACGCACACTGCTTAGCACTGGCTCCTTGCTCTCCTAGCTGCTGTACACATCGGGTTAATTAACCCGATGTGTACAGCAGCTACATGTGCAGAGAGCCGGAGCCGGCAGCACTGGCAGCGTGAGAGCTGCGGAGGCTGGTAACTAAGGTAAATATCGGGTAACCACCTTGGTTACCCGATGTTTATCTTGGATACAGCTTACCTCAGCTGTCAGACGCCGGCTCCTGCTCCCTGCTCGCTTCATTTGTCGCTCTCTTGCTGTCACACACAGCGATCTGTGTGTCACAGCAGGAGAGCGGCTTTGAAGAAAACGAACCAGGGCTGTGTGTAACGAGCAGCGATCTCGCAGCAGGGGCCAGATCGCTGCTCATTGTCACACACAGCGAGATCGCTAATGAGGTCACTGCTGCGTCACAAAAAGCGTGACTCAGCAGCGATCTCGGCAGCGAGCTCGCTGTGTGTGAAGCACCCCTTACTGCGATTTTATTTATCTACTGTCGTTCGGCACCTGAGCGAAGCAAACAGTTACTCCATGCATTAAACTCAAGTGACAGCAAACAGGTGCTCCACTGAAACAATCCAAATACACTGTGGATGGAATTCTAACATCTCCCATAAGGACTTGTGGATCAACGATCCATATCTAGCCAAATCTCATAGCCTGCAAATTTCTCTAACTTGATTCTTATTTACCCATGTCATATATGCAGCAATTCAGTGCGACCTCATATGCCTCCAATGCGCATTTCGCATTCACAGCTTCATCAGGGAAGGGCCAGTAACGATCATGATTTAAAATCACCAATTTATATAGAATACTATTGCTGTTCAACTGCCAAGTGCTGTTAGCAAGCACAGGTGTTTATTGATCCACGAACTAGTGTGAATGGGTCTAAAACAAAATGGTGGATTAACCCCTTGTGTGCAGAAATACTGAAACATTAAATATACCAGTCATTCTTGTTGCACATTAATGATCTAAATAGCCTCTATTGTAATCAACATAATTGGAAGCCTGGAAATTTACAACACATGTTGAGAATTAAATAAAAAATTATGGGATTTGTTTGATTCGATGGGAATTTTTTCTGCAGCATAATGTGTGAACCTGTCTTTTCCTGGACCATGACTCATTGTTTGAGACCTTACGTGTGCTTTTTTATGATGATTGTAAATTGCTCTTTTTATTCTCAATAAAAACATACTTTTTGATATTTGCAAAAATACATGGTTGCATTTAAGACTCCACCTTTTTTCTTTGTGTTTAATGTTATTGTTTGAGTCTGCAACACAAGTTCTAAATAACGAAAATCTGGAAGTGTCTTTTCTGAGCCACAAAATTTTGCACACTCACACTTCTGGACCCCGAGAGCGTCATAGGCTATGTTGTGAGGCGAAATTTTAATCCCGCGTGTTCCAATTTACCAATCAAGTTTGCCCCCATCTACATAAAGGGGAAAAAGTGAAACGAAAAGTGTATCCGCACAGTCACATTTACAATCACGAAATTTTGCACAGACACCCATGTGATCCAGGGAACGTCATAGACTATGTTTTGACAGAAAAATTGAACCCCGCGCTTTACAGTTACTCTCCAAAAAACATGCCTCCATTAAAGTAAATGGAGCCTGGTACTACAGGTTATTGGTAGGAGCTGTGATTGGTTGCTATAGGAACAAAAGACATTCATAGTATAAGAAGCTTATATGTGAGGTAATAAGATGTCGGTGGGGAGACAGAGACAGGGAAAGAGACAGACAGGGAAAGAGAGAGACAGAGACAGACCTGGAAAGAGACAGACCTGGAAAGAGACAGATGGGGAAAGAGACAGACAGGGCACATTACTTGGCCAATTTGGTTAAATCTGTGTGGAATATCTGTGGTGTTGAAATATATGTTGTGAAATGCTTCTATTAGCTTAGTTTTTGGCTTTTTTATAATTACATTTCTATCTATTTGTTTTGTGTTTTTTGTGTGCAGAATACATTTTTATTAATACATTCTATTTTGTCAACAACAGTTATTAACCCGGGTGAAGCCGGGTAGTACAGCTAGTCTATAATATAGAACTACAAGCATCTATAGTGTTTCCCTGAAAATAAGCCCTAGCAGTAATTGTCAGCCTTTTTGGAGTATGCTTGAAATATAAGCCCTAGTTGCAGTTCAATAATGGAGTGTCTGGCCCGCTTAAAAAGTTAAAGGATACAGCAGTCACTTCATTAACGAAAGAAGATGGCCCCAAAAGAAAGCAGACAGCCCCCCTAAAAAAACAAACAAACAAAAACAAAAAACTCACCAGACCCCGTACAACTACAGCTGGCAAATTCCAACGGTGGATGGGCTCTCCCACAGAGATCTGTATTGCTGTCGGGGTCACTCGTCGTCACACTCACTCTGCTCGAGTGATACTGCTTCCAGAAAGCAGGGGTTCAGAAAAAAGACTGACCAAAACACCTATGTGTGTGAATTAGGTGCCAGGCTAAAAATACAAGACTATAATACAGATAATAAGCTGCACACTAATCACTATAAAAATATAAACATGAAAAATGGCAAAGCATTACTGCTATAGGGATACTATGAACAATGAAAAATGCATTTAGCTATCTGGAAAAAATGAATATATGAAAATGGTATTGCAAAACTGCTATGAATATTTGAAAGTAGTAGAAATGTTTAGCAAATGTATTGATCAATGCAAATAAGCCCGAAAACCAACGACAAGGTAATCTCTAACTTTTCGGGAACCTAACCTTAGTGCCTCCATGTGCTATTAAAAATCTGCAGGTATGGGCAGACAGGCTTCTGGCTATATAGGATCATGAATAGAGTCTGGTAATAGGGCGGGGTTCTGGGTTCTCAGTCAGAAGAAACTACAAGAGAGACTCCAGACAGCAGGGGGACCTGACAGCAAGCTTGTAAATGCGACTCACTTGGAAAGTGTCTGCCTTCTTTTGGGGGTAAACTTAGGCTGCTTTCACATATCCAGTTTTTGATGCCTGGCACAATCCGGCAAAAAAACTGATGCAATGGATACGGCGAAAAAACAGATCCATTGCATCAGTTTTTTCCATGCGTTCCTTCCGTTTTTGGATGGATCCGTTGTGCTACTGAGCATGCGCAGTCTAAAAACCCATATCCGTCTTTGGATTCAGTCATATGCCGGATGATGATGGATCCAGCGCCCATAGGCTTTCATTGTAACTCATGCCGCATGGCGCCAGATCCGGTGCCATACGTTTTTTTGCCGGAGACAAAAAACGCTGCAAGCAGCGTTCCATCCGACCGCCGGATCAGCTATTTACGCCGGATCTGGCAAAAGCCAGATGCAACGTAAGGCCATGCGGTACAATCCGGCGCTAATACAAGTCTATGGGGGAAAGAATGGCTCCGGTCCCACGCCCGCAGCAGCCGGGCTGCTCGTATCCGGACCCGCTGTGTGGCTCGAGGGATCCTCCGGACCCGGGGGTCACACGGACACCCCGAATAAAAAGGGGGACGTAGTTGTATGGCCTTGGCCATATTTAGTTCGTGACGCCACCCACGGTGTGTGGTGAAGTGGGACACGACCACTGCTGTTGTGAGATACCCGGGGGAGATGTAGTGGCAGCCGGATGTTAACCCCTTCGTGGGTAGTGATGGTTGCCCCGGGGCTCAGTGTCTCTGTGCAGGGTATGGAGATGGCAAGGGCCAGTGTTTGCTTGTGTTGGACTTCCTGGTATGGAACTCGGGAGTCCGCTCCCGGCTTGTTGTGTACCTGAGGAGCCATGCCCGCTGACCCGTGGGATCTATGGGCCCTAGCAGTTGCCCTATCCCTCTCTGTGGGTGGTTGTCTGCTTTTGGTACTTTGGTTGGGACAGGACCTATAATCATGCCCTCAATCAATTAATTAGCTAGGCCGTTGGTTCGGGTCCTGGCTTCAGAGTCCGAGTACCCCCTCAGTGCACGGTTTCCGGTCGGGTCTCCGGTGTCGGTACCGGCGGGCTCCAACCCTGTCCTGATGCACCTCGGATCTGCCGAGCCATCTTCCTGTCTCCTGCTGATGGAGACCACCGTCTGCCACCTAGTCAAGGCACCAGGGCTCCGACCCTGGTACCGTTCAACTTGAACTTCTCCTCTGCTGGAGCTACGCCTAGCTCCAGCCTCCACTCCTCTCAACTTGAACTCCAACTTAATCTGAAGCTGAACTCCTTGTTTTCCCGCCCCAGGCTGTCTGGACCCCTAAGTGTGCATTTCCTAACCGCCTGGTCCCGCCCACTGGTGTGCCTGTCTTGCCCTGAAGGGGGTGACTAGGGTTTCAAGTGAACTGTATGTCACCCTGTGGGGGATGGTGTTATGCAGGGGCCTAGTGTGTGACTACCTGGTTTTGCCAGGGCGTCACATAAACGCCGGAACCGTTCTTTCATTTTTTTACTGGATTGTGCCACGTGGCGAAAAAATGGATGTGTGAAAGCAGCCTTAGCCGTCTTTCCCCCAAAATAAGACATATCCTGAAAATAAGCTGCAACGCATTTTTGGGGGCAGAAAAAATATGACACTGTGTTATTTTTGGGAAAACACGATAAATGTAAGCAAGAAAGCTTCATGAGCAGCAGACACAGGTTTTGAGAATGGTAAAAATGAAAGAATTATAGTCTGTTCATTGCATTTCTGTTACTTATGAATGTCTGGACGATATACAACATCCGTGTGACCTGAGAAGACAAAATGAGGAAGCAGTGGAAAAAAATGTCTGTTGACTAAAGCGATCCTCGTGCTTCTCATTCCAGAGCCCTGTGTAATGTCTTAATCTTGTAGGTGCTGCATCAGCAGTTTTATAGCACAGAAGCGATCCGATACACCTACTAACTAATTATATATATATATATATACAGTTAGGTCCAGAAACATTTGGACAGTGACACAAGTTTTGTTATTTTAGCTGTTTACAAAAACATGTTCAGAAATACAATTATATAGATAATATGGGCTGAAAGTGCACACTCCCAGCTGCAATATGAGAGTTTTCACATCCAAATCGAAGAAAGGGTTTAGGAATCATAGCTCTGTAATGCATAGCCTCCTCTTTTTCAAGGGACCAAAAGTAATTGGACAAGGGACTCTAAGGGCTGCAATTAACTCTGAAGGCGTCTCCCTCGTTAACCTGTAATTAATGAAGTAGTTAAAAGGTCTGGGGTTGATTACAGGTGTGTGGTTTTGCATTTGGAAGCTGTTGCTGTGACCAGACAACATGCGGTCTAAGGAACTCTCAATTGAGGTGAAGCAGAACATCCTGAGGCTGAAAAAAAAGAAAAAGTCCATCAGACTTATCAGATCAGAGAGATAGATGGCATGGGCATGCATGGCTTTCAATGGCACTGGGTCACTTGTGTTTATTGATGACATAACAGCAGACAAGAGTATCCGGATGAATTCTGAAGTGTACCGGGATATACTTTCAGCCCAGATTCAGCCAAATGCAGCAAAGTTGATCAGACGGCGCTTCATAGTACAGATGGACAATGACCCCAAGCATACAGCCAAAGCTACCCAGGAGTTCATGAGTGCAAAAAAGTGGAACATTCTGCAATGGCGAAGTCAATCACCAGATCTTAACCCAATTGAGCATGCATTTCACTTGCTCAAATCCAGACTTAAGACGGAAAGACCCACAAACAAGCAAGACCTGAAGGCTGCGGCTGTAAAGGCCTGGCAAAGCATTAAGAAGGAGGAAACCCAGCGTTTGGTGATGTCCATGGGTTCCAGACTTAAGGCAGTGATTGCCTCCAAAGGATTCGCAACAAAATATTGAAAATAAAAATATTTTGTTTGGGTTTGGTTTATTTGTCCAATTACTTTTGACCTCCTAAAATGTGGAGTTTTTGTAAAGAAATGTGTACAATTCCTACAATTTCTATCAGATATTTTTGTTCAAACCTTCAAATTAAACGTTACAATCTGCACTTGAATTCTGTTGTAGAGGTTTCATTTCAAATCCAGCTCCAGAGCCTATCTTATAGTGAAGCATTGAGCGCGTACAGAGCTAATTGTAAGGGTACATGTGTGGCGCCCTGGACTAGCCAGGTCGTCACAGGTAACAACACACACAAATCCTTGTTGCCTCCCTCCAGGGGCTGATGTTCACACCAGGTGGGGTGGAGCCAGGCGGTTGGCCCCACCCACTGAGGAGTTCACAGTCCTGGAGGTGAGAAAAGGAAGGAGAGTAGTTTTGGAGTGGAGAGAGGAGTGAAGTGGTAGTGGAGCAGACTGACCGTGTCCGGGTATATGGCCCGGACACCTACAGCAAGGTTGGCAGACGGTGGTGACCATCTGCAGGAGAGGCCGATTGACGCAGAACCGTAAGGACCGGGGACGGGCGGTGGCCCGCCGGTACCGAACCGGGGAGCGAAGAGAAGCCAGCACCATTCGTCAGGGCCTACGGACCCCGACCAGGCTTGGAGTCGCCGTTAAACCGGTCAAATCCGTCAGCGACAGGAACCTTCGGGTCTTCCCAGCAGCAATGACCTGACTGAAGGCAACCGCTCAACCGTGAAGTGAAATACAGCTACCGCCATAGCTAGAGTTCCCAGGGCCAGAGCCTGCGGGCAAAAGGGGCTCCTCTGGCAAACACACCGCTGGGGAGCGGGCTACCGGTGGGAAGCCATCGGAGCCGAAAACACATCACAGGTGCAGGGAGAGGCAGTCACCGCCAACCTACCGGGAGTGACCACCGCAGTCTGCTGCGGGACCCGTCCATCCAGCCGTTTGTTTTACCAGAGACTCCGTCTACGTTATTGGCTGAGTGAGTACCACCGTGCCGTCTGGCACCGCGCTGCCCCCGCGACCCTGCACCTCACCAAACTCCGCCATCCACCTTTCAGTCACCATCACCGGGCCCCGGGACCACCAAAATCCCCTACCCACGGAGGGGAGAGAAACATCTCGGCTGCTCCCTGTCATCGCTCCCGGGATCCCCGTCCTCACCACAAACCGTGGGTGGCGTCACGGACCAACTTCCCAAACCCCAAAAACTATTCCCCTTTCACTCACGGGCGAGGAGCGCCGCTCGAGTCCCGGATCCGGCCCACCGCTCGAGCCACCGAGCAGCAGCAGCGCCGGACCCGAGCATTAGCGGGAGCGCAGCGGCGGCGGCCTCCTCCCCGCCCGCGACACATGCACATGATCAGGACTCACTGTGTCCTAGACGCAGTGGGTCCTGACCTGCGGGGCCGTGAGTCTCCTCCGCAGGAGACCGCAGCTGCTCATGCCCACAATCAGGATTAGGTGTGCTGCGGTCTCTCGCTTGTGTTCTCCCTACGAAGGATAATTGCGACTCCGCAGCAAATAATTGACATGCTGTGGCTCGGAAAACAGTACCGCAGGTCAGTTTTTACTGCGGGCTGGGAACAGGATTTCTAGAAATCCCATCCCCTATGCTTGTACTGTACAATGCAGCGTTTTGGATGCAGCAAAAACACTCTGCATCCATAACGCTGCAAACACTGATTGTGAGCACGCAGCCTAAAGAGGGCTTTACACAGTAGCGATATCGGTAACGATATCGCTAGCGTGCGTACCCGCCCCCATCGTTTGTGCGACATGGACATATCGCTGCCCGTCGCGCACAAAATCACGCTCCCCCGTCACACAGCTTACCTGCTCTGTGACGTCGCTCTGGCCGGCGATCCGCCTCCATTCTAAGGGGGCAGGTCATACGGCGTCACACCGACGTCACACGGCAGGCGTCCAATAGAAGCAGAGGTGTGGAGATGAGCGGGACGTAACATCCCGCTCACCTCCTTCCTTCCGCATTGGCGGTGGAGGCAGGTAAGGTGATGTTCCCCGCTCCTGCAGTGTCACACATAGCGATGCGCTGCCGCAGGAACGACGAACAACATCGCTAATGAGAGGTAAACAATTTTTTTAGGACCACCTCTCTGCGGCAATTTTTGCTGCTTTTGCGATCGTTTTAGGTCGCACATACGTGTCACACGCTACGATATCGTTAATGACGCAGGATGTGCGTCACTAACGACGAGACCCCGACGATAAAACATTAACGATATCGTAGCGTGTAAAGCCCCCTTTACAGTGCAAGGAGCAGGGTCAGCTGTGATATTGCCTGTGCCGTCAGCTTTGTCCAGAGTGCTTATATTTAATCGGAATCCTGCCTTTATAGACTGAAATCGACTAATAAATCTGGAATACATAAAAGCAGGTAGGAATATAGTGTTCTTAAGCTGCTTCATGCTCACATGATGCTTTCTCAAGGCCTGTTCAATCTCTCAAGACAACACTTTAAATCCCTTTGTCATTACACAATTTAACAGTGATTAAATAATCCTGCTACCATGGCCTGCACCGTACCCGGACTCTCTCTCATTGCTTGGCAATTACAAAGGGAGCTGCCAGCAGTGGATCTTGATGATTTGCCCAAGTGCATTTAGCATGGCAGATAATCTCATTGATAGCAGTGAAGACCTGTAAGTGCGGGGATTGTATTCTTGATGATGAATAAATTCATGAACATGTTCCCGTGTCCTCATCATTTGCATATCAGTCCCATGTCTATCCATCCTGTGATTTCCATAACTCCATGACTTTTCCTTCTTGGCATGGGAATTTCATTGTTGAGGAGTAATATGTAGATGTGTGTACCATTTTTTGCTGACATGGCAACGATGGTGATGTCAGTGGTAAAGCACATGACTGCTGCAGCCAATCACTGGGCTTAGCGGCCATGAGAAAGTAGATGGTACAACTCTCCTGAGCCCGGTGATCGGCTGCAGCGGTCACTCTGTCATGTCATCAAGTCCCGAGGGCAGCACTGAAGAGGCAGTTTCTCAGGGTTTCAGAGAATGACTTTTTGAAGCTGGAGAGCCCCTTTAAGCCCTGTCTATGATCAGGGCTGGACTGTAAGCACGGTGTCTGTGGACAGTGCACGGTGATGTGAATGAGCTGTGTGACACATGACTGACCAGTACTTTGTATCCGGTGTTCTCCGCACATCCCAAGCTTCCCACCCCCACTACACAATGGAGAATGCTTAGCCTGCACTTAGAGCCGCGGCGCAGCTAGGTTAAAGGTCACGTGTGACCCCTCACCCCCTCCGCTGTGCACCCAGTCAGGTGATTGCCAGCCACATGATCCTCACACAACCTAACATGCTGAGAGACTTTGCTGAATGACTAGAGATGTCAACCAATCAGACGGCCGCGGACCATGAGCCACTGACCAATGAGGAGGCGCTACGCAGAAACTGGGTGTGCGCTGCTCGGAGGGTTAGGAAGCGCTAGGAAAAGGAAAAAGAGCGGAGTTATATCTCCCGGTAGGATAATAACAAACCGAGAGGACCGGGATTAGCTGTACGATCACTCGCCGCCAGGTGGAGCAGGCTGCGGAGACCGGACTACCGGGAGCCGTGCGTCACGTGACTGTGCTGGCCGGATTATGGTGACCGGAACACGGCGCCTGCGTCTATAACAGCAGCACACAATGTCTATTCAGTACTCCGTGGAGGAGCCGATGTCCGGCAGCTACGGGGTTACCGACTCTTTCCCCAAGGACTTTGGTTATGGTGCTGATGAGTCAGAAATGGACGAGAGTTCCACAGCGTCAGACAGCAAGCCCCGGATCCTGCTCATGGGCATGAGGCGCAGCGGCAAGTCCTCCATCCAGAAGGTGAGGGGTGGACTACAGCTCCCAGCATGCCCCGCGGGGTACGGGCCCCCTGGGACTGTATTACCCCGGGAGATGTGTGATGCCAGAACCTGCGCCCCCACCCCCCTACCAGGGCTCATCACCTGCGCCCCCACCAGGGCTCATCACCTGCGCCCCCACCCCCCTACCAGGGCTCATCACCTGCGCCCCCACCAGGGCTCATCACCTGCGCCCCCACCAGGGCTCATCACCTGCGCCCCCACCAGGGCTCATCACCTGCGCCCCCACCAGGGCTCATCACCTGCGCCCCCACCCCCCTACCAGGGCTCATCACCTGCGCCCCCACCCCCCCTACCAGGGCTCATCACCTGCGCCCCTACCCCCCTACCAGGGCTCATCACCTGCGCCCCTACCCCCCTACCAGGGCTCATCACCTGCGCCCCTACCCCCCTACCAGGGCTCATCACCTGCGCCCCTACCCCCCCTACCAGGGCTCATCACCTGCGCCCCTACCCCCCCTACCAGGGCTCATCACCTGCGCCCCTACCCCCCTACCAGGGCTCATCACCTGCGCCCCCACCCCCCTACCAGGGCTCATCACCTGCGCCCCTACCCCCCCTACCAGGGCTCATCACCTGCGCCCCCACCCCCCTACCAGGGCTCATCACCTGCGCCCCCACCCCCCTACCAGGGCTCATCACCTGCGCCCCTACCCCCCCTACCAGGGCTCATCACCTGCGCCCCTACCCCCCCTACCAGGGCTCATCACCTGCGCCCCTACCCCCCCTACCAGGGCTCATCACCTGCGCCCCTACCCCCCTACCAGGGCTCATCACCTGCGCCCCCACCCCCCTACCAGGGCTCATCACCTGCGCCCCTACCCCCCCTACCAGGGCTCATCACCTGCGCCCCTACCCCCCTACCAGGGCTCATCACCTGCGCCCCTACCCCCCCTACCAGGGCTCATCACCTGCGCCCCTACCCCCCCTACCAGGGCTCATCACCTGCGCCCCTACCCCCCCTACCAGGGCTCATCACCTGCGCCCCTACCCCCCCTACCAGGGCTCATCACCTGCGCCCCTACCCCCCCTACCAGGGCTCATCACCTGCGCCCCTACCCCCCCTACCAGGGCTCATCACCTGCGCCCCTACCCCCCCTACCAGGGCTCATCACCTGCGCCCCTACCCCCCCTACCAGGGCTCATCACCTGCGCCCCTACCCCCCCTACCAGGGCTCATCACCTGCGCCCCTACCCCCCCTACCAGGGCTCATCACCTGCGCCCCTACCCCCCCTACCAGGGCTCATCACCTGCGCCCCCACCCCCCCTACCAGGGCTCATCACCTGCGCCCCCACCCCCCCTTACCAGGGCTCATCACCTGCGCCCCCACCCCCCCTTACCAGGGCTCATCACCTGCGCCCCCACCCCCCCTTACCAGGGCTCATCACCTGCGCCCCCACCCCCCCTTACCAGGGCTCATCACCTGCGCCCCCACCCCCCCTTACCAGGGCTCATCACCTGCGCCCCCACCCCCCCTTACCAGGGCTCATCACCTGCGCCCCCACCCCCCCTTACCAGGGCTCATCACCTGCGCCCCCACCCCCCCTTACCAGGGCTCATCACCTGCGCCCCCACCCCCCCTTACCAGGGCTCATCACCTGCGCCCCCACCCCCCCTTACCAGGGCTCATCACCTGCGCCCCCACCCCCCCTTACCAGGGCTCATCACCTGCGCCCCCACCCCCCCTTACCAGGGCTCATCACCTGCGCCCCCACCCCCCCTTACCAGGGCTCATCACCTGCGCCCCCACCGCCCCTTACCAGGGCTCATCACCTGCGCCCCCACCCCCCCTTACCAGGGCTCATCACCTGCGCCCCCACCCCCCCTTACCAGGGCTCATCACCTGCGCCCCCACCCCCCCTTACCAGGGCTCATCACCTGCGCCCCCACCCCCCCTTACCAGGGCTCATCACCTGCGCCCCCACCCCCCCTTACCAGGGCTCATCACCTGCGCCCCCACCCCCCCTTACCAGGGCTCATCACCTGCGCCCCCACCCCCCCCTACCAGGGCTCATCACCTGCGCCCCCACCCCCCCCTACCAGGGCTCATTACCTTCCACTTCATGTCCCTATAGATTCCCCCCCCCCCCTCTTAATAACCGGTACTAATGGCCTGTGGGAGAAAATTGGTCACTTCACACCAGCCACCTTGGAAGCACCAAGAGGTCACGTGGTCGTGGCCACATCCTGATGAGAACACCTTAAGGCCGCTTTACACGCTACGATATATCTAACGATATGTCGTCGGGGGTCACATCATTAGTGACGCACATCCGGCCTCGTTTGATATATCGTAGCGTGTAACACAAATGAGCGACTGTGAACGAGCAAAAATACTCACCTTATCGTTGCTCGCTGACACGTCGCTCATTTTCAAAAAATCGAACGTCCTTCTGTGCTCTGGTTGTTCATCGTTCCTGAGGCAGCACACGTCGCTCCATGTGACACCCTGAGAACGATGAACACGGCTTACCTGCGTCCCGCCAGCAATGCGGAAGGAAGGAGGTGGGAGGGATGTTTACGTCCCGCTCATCTCCGCCCCTCCGCTTCTATTGGCCGGCCGCTGTGTGACATCGCTGTGACGCCGAACGTCCCTCCGCCTTCAGGAAGTGGTTGTTTGCCGCCCACAGCGAGGTCGTTTGGAAGGTAAGTACGTGTGACGCGGGTTACCCAGTTTGTGCGACACGGGCAACGAATTGTCCGTATCGTACAAACGATGGGGGTGGGTGCGATCGCACGATAAATTGATACATGTAAAGCAGGCTTTATTCCAAAAGTTACCAACGATCTCAGCTCTTGGATGCTTTCCCCTCTGTTGGTGGGTGAGTGGAGAGCGTCCCGACCACCGGGACCAGCACTTATCCCGAGAGCAGGGTCTCTGAAGATACCTGTGTGAATGGAGCGGTGGTTTGTCCGTAAATAGGGGATATCGTCCCCACCACTGATCCCCAGAGCAGGGACTCACAAGAACCCCATGTGACTAAAGTGGTGGCTGGTCCATAGGAAATAGTGTCCCGAACACTGGCACCCCCACAGATCCAAAGAGCAGGTGCTCTGAAGAACCCTGTATGAATGGAGAGGTGGTCAGTCCATGGATGGGGAATAACGTCCAGACCACTGGGGCCCCCACTCATTCTAAGAGCAGGGCTGTGAAGAACCTTGTGTGAATGGAGTGCTGGTCAGTAGTGGTGAGTGTGGTCATCACTCTCTTGAGCATTGGGGTACTTGCGCAGCTTAGCCGAGTATTGCGGGTGCTCGGATGTGTCGTTTGTAACACAACGGCAACGACGCACAGGTTTGCGTCACTGCATGATGGGTGCAGGCACCTCAGAGGGAGCCTGTCGCGGTCTCTAAATGGCTCTCACTGGGATTAAAGCAACCTTTTCAGATGTAGTGTGTCAACAGAAAAATCTCCCGCCCTGCCCTGGACATGCTTTGTTTATGGCTGGCTGTATGTTGGCGAAGACACTGCCCAATCACTGACTTCCATTATACTGGTTATTCGAGTTGAGCCCTGTCAGCGTCTGACCTGCTCGACTCAAAGGACCGAGCATTTTAGTCCTCGCCCATCACTAGTGGTCGGTCATGCCCTCTGCTGCTCTGTTCATTCTTATTGGGACCACCAGAGATAGCTGAGCGCTGCACCTGGCTGGTTTTGGCATACCCATAAAAATGAATGGCGTGGACATGCCCATGCTTGCCTTCCGCTCTGTTTATATGGGGTTCCTCAGACTGTTCTCAGACCCCCAGCGATTGGGAAGTTATCACTATCAATGAATTAGCTTTTGCTCCATTTACGTGGGGCTCTGAGAGCCCCCCATCTCAGAATTGATTGAGCCCCCTGCTTTCTGGAATTTTCCCCTGTCCCACAGATTTTGGGTAACGGCCAAACTTGAGTATACCCCTCTATCTGTCCTGTATTGATCCGGGTAGAGGGCAGAGCTTCCCTCCATTACATGGCTGGATTAATACGTATGCTTTTGGCAAATGCTGTTCTCAGTTTACTATAAAATCCATCTGCGCTTTAGTGGTATACAGTTTATGTACTCAAAGGGGTTAAACATTATGATATAAACTAGTGACCTATCCTTAGTATAGCAAAATAGCAGCGCCATGGAAAGAGTGGTGCGGACCCCTGGGCTATGTCCATGGTCTGGAGCCGACACGTTGCTCTGATTTCATAGGGGTACTCTACTCTTGAGTTGGAGCGCTCCTGCTTTGTTTAGGTTTCTTAGGAAAGGTCATCAAGGTTAGGTTAGTAGGGCTCCATGATCTCACACCCCGCCCACTGGTAAGCTCTGATGCCGGCCAAACATAGCATGGGTCTGTTCAGAGTAGTGGCCATTCCCAGGTGCTGAAGCTGAGCGAGTCCTCGGGATGGCCACTACGCAGTGTACGTCACTCTGCTGTTCTGCCCTGATCACAGCTGGTCAGTGCGGTGCTGGACAGCCCCTATGAAACGTGCTTACTGAATAGTGACCTCCTACTATCCTTTGTGTGTCTATTCCCTGCAGGTTTCATCCCTGCTTGCTGTTAGTGAATGGAGTTATTGATTTCTTTCAGAGACCAAAACTCAATCATGTAATTAGCAGCAACGCTCTCCTTCTGGTCATTTATATACTTATATAGAGCCATTAATTCTTCTGGAAAAATGCTCATGTTCCCCCTTGACTTCCATTATACCCAATACACTAAGGCTGCTTTCATACATCCGGTTTTTGCTGAACGGCGCTTTGCAGAAAAAACGCAACAGTTTTTTTTTTTGTTTTTTTTTTGCACTGCGCATGCTCAGTTTCAAGCAGCATCCATCAAAAAACGGACGGGCCGCATGGGAAAACTTATGCAACGGATCAGTTTTCTTTCGCCGCATCCGTTGCATAGGTTTTTGAGCCAGATTGAGCCGCAGTGCAAAAACCGGATGTGTGAAAGCAGCCTAATCGAGTCCATCCAAGCATCCGACTGCTTGTTACGAGTACCGAGCATGGTATTACTTGCTCATCAACTGTGGGACATAACTTGATGCTGAAAAAAGTGAAGATGCTGGAGGTTGAGAATAAAAGTAGGGGCAGGGACCACTCTGGAGCGGAGCTTTCCTTTTCACCTTGTGTTTTGGCGCACATGTCAGTGTTCAGGTGTTTGTTTGGTGCCTGCCTGGATAGTGTTGGGAAGGCTTCAGTAGGGTGGCCTTACTATATAGCAGGCAGAAAAGGAAGCCGCGGTAGTGCCGCTCTGCCGGCAGGGGACGGGCCACTTTCAGGGAAGCTCGTTATTTGAATATGGCTTTGAACGTTAGTCACTGGGATGGAAATACTGTCGGGGTTTTTCCAAAACTGTTACCCTGAATAGTTAATCGTGCGACGTTTCCTCTTTAGGTTTCGATATGTTCTGTAATCTAAATGGGTTTAATGCAATCATTTCTGTCTATACAGAGGTTGTGAAATGTGGAATAGAAAGCACTCTGTGCTGAGGAGAGGCTTTATCAGTAGATTCAGCAGAATCCTTCATTGATTCAGCCTAGAAGATGAATGATTTAGAGCTGGCAGTGTCTCTGGCCGTGCCAGATATATCAGTAAGTGTATGTGTTCAGCAGATGCCACCTAGCAGAATAGCAAAGGCTTTTATATAGTCATTCAGATCAGCCTTTTCATTGTCAGTCAGGTTTGGTGTACTTACTATGACTAGTACCGCCTGGCCGGTCACCAGAGGGCGTCCACAAGGATTCCGACAGAAACCCCGACGTAGAGCTCGGTGGCGAGCACTGTATTAATGTGAACCTAGCCAGAAGAACTTCTGTAGTGTTTCTGTATGACATAAACCGTGACACTATGGTGACTGTGTTGATTTACAACAGAGTTTGTCCAGTTTTGCCAAAGTGTTCGTTTTTTTTTTTTTTTTTGTTTATTTTTTGCAGATTAAGTATTCAGACAGCAGTGTGTTGTTTTTTTTTTTTGTTTTTTTTTTTTTTTTTCCCACATACTTTTTTTTTTGCGTATGTCATCAGCATTATGGGTCAGCTTTTCGTAGTGTTTTTGATCAATGATTTTGACGTATGGATAAATGACAAAGCTTCTCCTATCTATCCTAATGTTAATCAGGGACAGTACATGGATTACACACTGATGCCACCCATGTGCTGTGCGTGGCTTCCACCGTCCCATAGACTTGTATTGGTACTTTCTATCCCTGCTGTCAGTGTGAGCGTCTCTCCATGATTTTCGCACAGCCACACTGTCCGCGGGTAAACAATCGAAGAGATGGGAACAGCCAAATAGTATGTTCACAGAACACATCCCCATTTTAGTTTTATGGCAGGGGTGGGCAAAGTGTGGCCCTTTGGCTGTTTCAGTCCCATCTGGAGGGCTGAAACTAGTGGCCCATGGGCTGTATTGTGCTGTCCGCCACACGTCTTGATATCGCTGCTATTTACATGCTGAGGATACAGATAGCAACAAATACATTGCTGGAGGACGAAGCTGTCCACTCAGTCCTCCACCAATCACAGTGCGCATCCAATACAGTAGACACAGTGACTACATGTCATGGCGTCTGCTGTGTCACTGCACCGGAGACCGGAGCACAGCACTGGGGTAACAGGAGGGGAGTGTGTGTGTGTGTGTGTGTGTGTGTGTGTGTGTGTGTGTGTGTGTGTTTTCTTTTTTTTTTTTTTTTTCTTTTACTTTGTGAGATGTGCAGATGATAATATACAGCTCTGGGAAAAATTAAGAGACCACTGCAAAATTGTCAGTTTTTCTGACTTCTCTTTATACAGTGCCTTGCGAAAGTATTCGGCCCCCTTGAATTTTTCTACCTTTTCCCACATTTCAGGCTTCAAACATAAAGATAAAAATGTTAATGTTCTGGTGAAGAATCAACAACAAGTGGGACACAATTGTGAAGTTGAATGAAATGTATTGCTTATTGTATACTTTTATAAAAAAATAAATAACTGAAAATTGGGGCGTGCAATATTATTCATCTCCTTTATGTTAATACTTTGTAGCGCTGCCTTTTCCTGTGATTACAGCTGCAAGTCACTTGGGGTATGTCTCTATCAGTTTTGCACATCGAGAGACTGAAATTCTTGCCCATTCTTCCTTTGCAAACAGCTCGAGCTGAGTGAGGTTGGATGGAGAGCGTTTGTGAACAGCAGTTTTCAGCTCTTTCCACACATTCTCGATTGGATTCAGGTCTGTACTTTGACTTGGCCATTCTAACACCTGGATATGTTTATTTGTGAACCATTCCATTGTAGATTTTGCTTAATGTTTTGGATCATTGTCTTGTTGAAAGACAAATCTCCGTCCCAGTCTCAGGTCTTTTGCAGACTCCAACAGGTTTTCTTGAAGAATGGTCCTGTATTTGGCTCCATCCATCTCCCCATCAATTTTAACCATCTTCCCTGTCCCTGCTGAAGAAAAGCAGGCCCAAACCATGATGCTGCCACCACCATGTTTGACAGTGGGGATGGTTTGTTCAGGGTGATGAGCTGTGTTGCTTTTACGCCAAACATATCATTTGGCATTGTGCCCAAAAATTTCGATTTTGGTTTCATCTGACCAGAGCACCTTCTTCCACATGTTTGGTGTGTCTCTCAGGTGGCTTGTGGCAAACTTTAAACAACACTTTTTATGGATATCTTTGAGAAATGGCTTTCTTCTTGCCACTCTTCCATAAAGGTCAGATTTGAGCAGTATACGACGGTTTGTTGTCCTATGGACAGACTCTCCCACCTCAGCTGTAGATCTCTGCAGTTCATCCAGATTGATCATGGGCCTCTTGGCTGCATCTCTGATCAGTCTTCTTGTTTGAGATGACATTTTTGATGGGACGGCCGGGTCTTGGTAGATTTGTAGTGGTATGATACTCCTTCCATTTTGATATGATCGCTTGCACAGTGCTTCTTGGAATGTTTAAAGTTGTGGAAATCTTTTTGTAACCAAATCCGGCTTTAAACGACTCCACAACAGTATCACGGACCTGCCTGTTGTGTTCCTTGGTCTTCATGATGCTCTCTGTGCTTCAACAGAACACTGAGACTATCACAGAGCAGGTGCATTTATATGGAGACAAGATTACACACAGGTGGCTTATATTTATCATCATCAGTCATTTAGGACAACATTGGATCAATCAGAGATCCTCAATGAACTTCTGGAGTAAGTTTTCTGCACTGAAAGTAAAGGGGATGAATAATATTGCACACCCCAATTTTCAGTTATTTATTTTTTATAAAAGTTTAAAATAAGCAATAAATATTGTTCATCTTCACAATTGTGTCCCACTTGTTGATTCTTCCCCATAACATTAAAATGTTTGTTTTTATGTTTGAAGCCTGAAATGTGGGAAAAGGTTTAAAAATTCAAAGCTGCCGAATACTTTTGCAAGGCACTGTAGGTATATACCGTATTTTTCGCTTTATAAGACACACCGAATAAGACGCACTCCCAAATTTGGAGAAGGAATAGAGAATTTTTATTTAATAAATGGGGTCCGTCTTATAATGCCAGTGTCCATCTAACAAATCATATAGAGTATATGTCCCTCATAGCCCCCCCCATCCTAAAATTAGCCCCTTAATCTGGATATGGCCACCTTATATTGAATATAGCCCACTTGTGCTGGCACACATCCCCCCCCCCCCCCCGTGATGCAATATGTCCCCTATTGCTGACACACACCCCCTGTGGCTGGCACACGCGGGCCCCCCACCCCCC
Organism: Anomaloglossus baeobatrachus; assembly: GCF_048569485.1. Taxonomy (NCBI): domain Eukaryota; kingdom Metazoa; phylum Chordata; class Amphibia; order Anura; family Aromobatidae; genus Anomaloglossus; species Anomaloglossus baeobatrachus. The sequence continues at coordinate 396,247,979 of NC_134354.1, read as the reverse complement.
CCTGTGGCTGGCACACGCGGGCCCCCCACCCCCCCCTGTGGCTGGCACACGCGGGCCCCCCATCCCCCCCCTGTGGCTGGCGCACGCGGGCCCCCCACCCCCCCTGTGGCTGGCACACGTGCCCCCCCCCCCGTGGCTGGCACACATCACCCGGTGTTAGATATCGCCCCTTGCTGCTGCTTTTAGTAAAATAAACTCTTTCCTTACCTTCTCCAGCACTGTGCTCCCTCATGTCCCCCTCGGGGTTGAGCTCCGGCCTCCTGCCTGCATTTCCTGGTTCACGGTCCCGGTCATGTGATCAGCACAGCAGAGTGAAATCTCTGCGTGCATGATCACAGCACCAGGAGGGAGACCAGGGAGACACGCTGGAGGGGGTAAGTAAAGAGTTTTTTTTATTTTACTATGGGCAGCAGCATGAGGGCCTTATCTAACACAGGGGGGCATGTGCGATCAAAGGGGAGCACAGGCACATATAATATGCGCTGCTCCCCCAGCCCATCGCCGCGGTGAGCAGGAGATCAAAGGCTCCCTCCCGCAGCTTCACAAGCCTCCAGCAGCCCCCAGCACCGGTCCAGAGTTGCCCCCACCTCTCCTGGACCCTGCAGTATATAATCTGTATATTCTATTTATAAGACGCACCCCCCTACTTCCCCCAATATTTGGGGGAACAAAAGTGCGTCTTATAAAGCAAAAAATACGGTATTTGAGTGAAATGTAAAATGTTTTTTATTTTATAAACTACTGACAATTCTCTGAATTTCCAAGCAATAAATTTTGTATTTATTTTCTGAAAATGAGAAATGGTCATAACAAACAATGCATTGCTTTCAAATCTCAAATAATGCAAAGGAAATTAAGTTCATAATCATTTAGAAACAATAATACCAGGGCTGTGGAGTCGGTAAGCCAAACCTTCGACTCCGACTCCGACTCCTCAAATTCTCTTGCACCGACTCCGACTCCGGCTCCGACTCCGACTCCGACTCCGACTCCTACATATATTGCTTATAGTTAGGTGAAAAATTTATTGTAGTACATGAATATGTGTATGTGAACATTAGACATTTAATAATTTTTATGATACAATAATCAAGATATTTGGATAGAACATAAAATATATTTATTGGAATACAACTTTAGAACACAAAAAACTGTAATAAATTGTAAATATGTAATACACTATGTAATATACAGTAGATTACATATATATCTTGTGTGTGTATATACACTGTGTATATATATATAATATTACATATTTACAATTTATTAGTTTTTTGTGTTCTAAAGTTGTATCCAATAAATATTTTATGTTCTATCCAAATATCTTGATTATTGTATCATAAAAACAATTAAATGTCTGATGTTCACATTATACTACAATAAATTTTTCACTTAAATATAAGCATTATACTAAATGTTATTATTTAGTAAAATATTCAGCACATTCTGCATTGCACTCCTGTCCCCAATTTATTATATATTTTAGGAGTCGGAGTCGGTGCATTTTATACCGACTCCAACTCCGACTCCGACTCCACCAAAATGAGCTCCGACTCCGACTCCGACTCCACGACTCCGACTCCGACTCCACAGCCCTGAATAATACTAATGTTTTATCTCAGGAAGAGTTCAGAAATCAATATTTTGTGTAATAACCATGATTTTTAATCCCAGCTTTCATGCCTCTTGGCATGCTTTCCACCAGTCTTTCACACTGCTTTTGGGTGACCTTATGCCACTCCTGGCGCAAAAATAATCAGTTCTTTGATGGCTTGTGACTATCCATCTTCGTCTTGATTACATTCCAGAGGTTTTCAATGGTGTTCAGGTCTGGAGATTGGGCTGGCCATGACAGGGATTTGATGTGGTGGTCCTTCAGTCACACATTGATTGACCTAGCTGTGTAGCATGGTGCACTGTCCTACTGGAAAAACAAGTCCTCAGAGTTAGGGAACATTGCCTGAGCAGAAGGAAGCAACTGTTTTTCCAAGATAACCTTGTATGCGGTTTGATTAATACGTCCTATTGCAAAGTTTAATCTGCCCAGGTAATCTTTCTCTGAGTCTAATTTTCAGCTTTGCCCAACACCTTGTCGTCTAATGGTTAGACTGAGACCTGGAGAGGCGTACAAGCCATAGGGTCTTGCACCCACTGTGAAATTTGGTGGCAGATCGGTTATGATCTGAGGATGGTTCAGCAAGGCTGGAATTGGGCAGATTAAGCTTTGTGAAGGACATATGAATCATGCCACATACAAGGTTATCCTGGAAAAACAGTTGCTTCCTTCTGCTCAGGCAATGTTCCACCATATGTATGGATGCTCACTCCTATGGATGGCAGCAGTTGTCTGATTCCATGTGTAGATGATCACTGTAGGTTCTTTTTTTTAAATAGAATTAGAACAGTAGTAATAACAGCAGGATGAGGATATCTGCACACAGTTTTTAACGAGGTGGTCAAAAATAACACTGTGATGGAAACCCCTCCAGGAAATGCTCCTTCTTTGTTTGTTTTTTTTTTTTTTTTCTGATGCAATTAGTTTTTTTGAAGCATCTTGGAGAGCTTTATCTCCTGCAGCATTTTCACAGGCTGTGTAAACAGGAAAGTGGCTTTACAATAGACAGGACTGGGAACAGTCTAACAAGCATTTTTTTTTAAATTTATTTATTTATTTTGTCTGCTTTAAACACTGTGTACATACCCGTGTTCTTTCACACTTTTTTTTTTTTATCTATTCTGCTTTTGATACATATGCTATCTATCACTTTTGTGGAAAAATCGTGGACCCACTACGTTTAAAATGTGACTTTTAATGTTCCTTTTTTATTTTTTTGTGGATTGTTTAAAAAGGAAAAAATCATGTCCTACTTTGATCCATGCTGCGAGTCAAATTTACCAATGCAAGTCCTAACAAGAGAAACGGATACAACAAGCTTTATATTGTAAAAACTGCTGCATAGATCTGCGTAAAAATAAAATGGAATAGCCGTGGATATGGACAGTGATGGCGTCAAAGGGAACTAGCAACATTTCTTAGACATATATACCATGATTTCCTAATAAATTATATTATTATAAAACAATTTATATCTTTTATTTATTTTATTTATTTATTTTATTTTTTTTGCTCCCAAAAAATGCGCTTGGGCTTATTTTTGGGAAAACGTAGGTTCCTGGATACTAAAATTTACCATATTTTTCCGCTTTATAAGACGCACCTGATTATAAGACGCACCCCCAACTTTAGTGAAGGAAAAGAGAATTATTATTTTTTTAATGTTAAATGGGGTCCTTGCCCAGTGTCAGTCTAACAAATCATATAGGGTATATGTCCCTTATAGCCCCCCCGATCCTAAAATTAGCCCCCTTAATGTGGATATGGCCCACCTATATTGAATATAGCCCCCCTGTGCTGGCACACGTCCCCCTGTGCTGGCACACGTCCCCCTGTGCTGGCACACGTCCCCCTGTGCTGGCACACGTCCCCCTGTGCTGGCACACGTCCCCCTGTGCTGGCACACGTCCCCCTGTGCTGGCACACGTCCGTCTCCTCTAGATTGCACATGGCCCCCATGCTGCTGCCCATAGTAAAATAAAAAACTCTTTACTTACCTTCTCCAGCGCTGTCCTCCCTGTGTCTCCCTCCGTGCTGCTGAGCTCCTCCACTTCCTTCTTCTCGGTGCCGGTCATGTGATCGGCACAGCAGAGTGACATCATCTCTGCGTCCCTGATCACAGCGGCAGCAGGGAGATTGGTGAGACACCAAGAGATCAGTGCTGGAAGAGTTAAGTAAAGTTCTTATTTTATTTTTGTTATTTTGGCATGGGCAGCAGCATGGGGCTATATCGAACACGGGGGGGGGGGCATGTGCCATCAAAGGGGGGCGTAGGCACATATAATATGCGCCGCTGCCCCAGCCCGTTACCGCGGTGCGGTTTCAGCACCACGGTGATGGACAGGGGCAGTGCATATTATATGAGCCGGAGTAGGAGATCTCCCTCTGCAGCCTCCACCAGCCCCACCTCCCCTGGACCCTGCATTATATAATCCGTATATTCGGATTATAAGACGCACCCCCTACTTTCCCCCAAAATTTGGTGGACCAAAGGTGCGTCTTATAATGCGAAAAATACGGTATAATAAACCCATACCATATAAATCTACAGACTTCACTCCTTATCTTTAGATGGAACAGCTTTAAAGGGAATCTGTCACCATGTTTTGCCACCTAATCTGAGAGCAGCATAATGTAGAGACAGAGACCCTGATTCCAGCGATGTCACTTACTGGGCTGCTTCCTGTAGTTTTGATAAAATCACTGTTTAATCAGCAGTAGATTATCATTAGAGTACTCCTTGGCCTACTACCAGGTATTCCAGCATATTTATGAGCTCTGATTAACCCCACCACTGATTGGCAGCTTTCTTTGTACACTGTATATGGACAGAAAGCTGCCAATCAGTGGTGTGGGTGGAGTTATAGAGATCCACATTCAAAAACCTGTTAGACTGAAGAAGAGAAAACAGTGATTTGATCAAAATGACAGCAAACAGCCCAGTAAGTGACCCATCGCTGGAATCGGGGTCTTTGTCTCTACATTATGCTGCTCTCAAATACTTGATTCCCTTTAAAGATATTCAATGACTTACCGTATATCGCCTACATCCAAAAGATTTTACCAAACGAATACCATCCATGGGTTTAGATGGCCAGATCCACAAGGAATTGAACAGAAGGGTGCTCTTAGTGGTCACATAGGGCATCAGGTTAATCCCAAGTCTATGAACACTGTAGTGTGAAGTATTTAACATGGCATTGATCTATTGCTTAATGTTGTAGAACAATCCGCTGTTACTTTATCCTCTGTCTATGTACTTATCCTAAAATTGTTCTTATCAGCCATGTGACTCCCTGTTTTTGTCCTTCAGGTGGTGTTCCACAAGATGTCTCCTAATGAAACGTTGTTTTTGGAAAGCACGAACAAGATCTACAAGGATGACATTTCCAATAGTTCATTTGTCAATTTTCAAATCTGGGACTTTCCAGGTCAAGTGGATTTTTTCGACCCAACATTTGACTATGAAATGATTTTCCGAGGGACCGGAGCATTAATCTATGTGATAGATGCCCAGGTAATAACAAATCCATATTTATATACTATACAACATTGAATGAATGCACTAAACATGCTCTTGTTAGGGTATGTGCCCATGGTCCTGGACGCAGCGGGTCCTGACCTGCGGAGCCATGAGTCTCCTCCGCAGGAGACCGCAGCTGCTCATACCCACAATCAGGATTAGGTGTGCTGCTGTCTCTCGCTTGTGTTCTCCCTATGGAGGATGCATGTGAATCCGCAGGAAACAATTGACATATCTAAAAATCCCATCCTCTGTGCTTGTACTGTACAACGCAGTGTTTTGGACGCAGTGAAAACACGCTACATCCAAAACACTGATTTCATGCATTAATCTACGTAGACTGTCAAATGGGCAAATATTATAAAATTGCATAGAAAGTTTATAGTGGAGTAACTGAACTTTTTTTTTTTTTTTTTTTTTGCTGGCGATATACGTTTGATATATTTTGTTATCTGATTAAAATACCTTATTGTCTGCCTTCATACTGAATATATAAGTTAAAGTGGACCAAGATTCATTGTTTAGAATGAATTCGGCATAATACCCTTCATAAAGTCACAAAATTTTTGCACAACTGGTAGGGTTGCAGCCACTTTTGTCGAAATGAGTCGGTTGTGAAGTGGATATGCTCAGCCATTTAATTCATAAACTTTAAAAAAAAAAAAAAAGTGGCGTAACTTATGTCGGAAATTTTATTTCAGTCCCTGATGAGCACATCTCTGGTGGAGGTTCACGGCACCTAAATAGTAATCCTTTGAGCTGAGTGCCCCATCTAACAACTTTTTCAAGATATGAGCTGTAGCTCCTGTATCTTTTTTGCTACTTGATGCAAGCCGAAATGTGAGATATGAGCAGCTTATCTCTTTTTTAATGACCTTGTGGATGGGATTGATAGTAAAGTGTCAGTCTTTGCTGATGACACCAAACTATGTAGAATATTAAAAACTGACCTTGATAGTACAATATTACAAAGCGATCTGGATAAGATGTCAGAATGGGCAGATACTTGGCAAATGAGATTTAATGTTGATAAATGTAAAGTAATGCACCTAGGACGGAGTAATCCTATAGCTGCGTATACATTAAATGGAAGTAAACTCGGGACTAGAGAACAGGAGAAGGACTTGGGTATTCTCATTACAAATAAGCTGAGCAGCAGCACTCAATGTCAAGCAGCAGCTGCTAAAGCAAACAAGATTTTAGGGTGTATAAAAAGAGAGATTAGATCCCGTGATCCCAACGTATTGTTACCCCTCTATAAATCACTTGTAAGGCCACATCTGGAATATGGGGTCCAGTTTTGGGCTCCACATTTTAAAAAGGTCAGTTCAAAGGCAGGCAACTAGACTACTACAAGGAATGGAGGCCTCCCATATGATGACAAGTTGAAAAAGTTAGATCTGTTTAGCTTAGAAAAAAGACGTCTCAGAGGAGATCTCATTTATATGTATAAATACATGTGTGGTCAATATAAAGGACTGGCACATGACTTATTTCTTCCAAAGACAGTACTAAGGACCAGGGGGCACTCACTGCGAGTGGAAGAAAAGCGATTCCGAAACCTAAATAGGAAAGGGTTCTTTACAGTTAGAGCGGTCAGACTGTGGAATGCCCTACCACAAGAGGTAGTAATGGCAGACACTATAACAGCTTTTAAAAAAGGGCTGGATGATTTCCTCAGTACACACAACATTGTTGGTTATAAATGACTTAGTGACCAAATGTAGAAATGGTGGAGGAAGGGTGAACTAGATGGACCTAGGTCTTTTTTCAACCTAAGTAACTATAACTATGTATACTCGCTCTCCCTGCGATTTCCCCAGCGTCATCCTCTCATGCAGTCAGCTGATCAGTGTATTCTCACACGCTGACCGCATAAGGAGGACACTGCGTGCGATTGCAGGCAGGGTAAGTATAATGGCCTTTATAAAGTGTGTGTCGTGATGGGGTTGGGGGCATATATACCAGGATGAGGACCATGTACTAGATTGGGGGATCATGTATAGTGCCAGGATGGGGGGCCATAAGCAGGGGCTAGAACAGATTAGTAGCATTTCAATTTAATTTTAATGGGGAAATGTAATTTTTCATAAAAGCAAATTGAGTTAAGCGCTCAGTCACGGAATGGATTAAACTCATAAGTCCAGGTATTACTTTATATGACAAAATAGAGTACACCCCTCACATTTTTGTAATTATTTTATATCTTTTCAACACTGAAGATATGACACTTTGATACAATGTAAAGTAGTCAGTGTAAAGCCTGTATAACAGTGTAAATTTGGTGTGCTCTCTAAATAAGTCAGCCATTAATCTAAACCACTGGCAACAAAATTGAGTACATCCATAAGTGAAAATGTTCAAATTGTGCCCAATTAGCCATTTTTCCTCCCTGGTGTCATGTGACTGGTGTTACAAGGTCTCAGGTGTGAATGGGGAGCAGATGTGGTAAATTTAGTGTTATCGCTCTCACACTTTCTTATACTGGTCACTGGAGGTTCAGCATGGCACCTCATGTCCAAGAATTCTCTGAGGATCTGAAAAAAAAGAATTGTTGCTCTACATAAAGATGGCCTAGGCTATAAGAAGATTGCCAACACCCTGAAACTGAGCTGTAGCATGAAGGCCAAGACCATACAGCGGTTTAACAAGACAGGTTCCATTCAAAACAGGACTCACCAGCGTCATCCAAAGAAGCTGAGTGCAGGTGCTCAGCATCATATCTAGGGGTTATCTTTTAAAAATAGACATATGAGTGCTGCCAGCATTGCTGCAGAATATAAAGGGGTGTGGGTCAGCCTGTCAGTGTTCAGGCCACACGCCGTACACTGCATCAAATTATTCTGCATGGCTGTCATCCCAGAAGGAAGCCTCTTCTAAAGATGATGCACAAGAAAGCCCGCAAACAGCTTGCTGAAGACAAGCAGACTTCAGACATGGATTACTGATGAGACCAAGATAAACTTACTTGGTTTAGATGTGTCAAGCATTTGTGATGACTACCAGATAAGAAGTACAAAGAAAAGTGTGTCTTACATACAGTAAAGCATGGTGGTGGGAGTGTCATGGTTTAGGGCTGCATGAGGGCTGCTGCCTGTGGGGAGCTACAGTTTATTGATGGAACCATGAATGCTAACATGTACTGTGACATACCGAAGCAGGGCATGATCACTAGCACACATACAGGACGACCGCTGCTTTGTTAAAGAAACTGAGAGTAAACTTGTTGGACTGGCCAACGCTGTCTCCAGACCTAAACCATATTGAGCATCTATGGGGCATCCTCAAATGGGAGGTGAAGGAGGACAAGGTCTCTAACATCCACCAACTCCGTGATGTCATCATGGAGGAATGGAAGAGGATTTTAGTGGCTCCTGTGAAGCTCTAAGGAACTCCATGGCCAATAGAGTAAGGACAAAATAATAGTAGCCACACAAAATATTGAGACTTTGAGCCGAATTTGGCCATTTTCACTTGGGGGTGTACTCATTTATATTGAGAGCGGTTTAGACATTAATGGCTGTGTGGAGTTATTTAGGTGGTACACCCAATTTACACTTATACAAAATCAACACTGACTACTTTGCAGTGTATCACAGTGTCATATATTCAGTGTTGTCCCAGGAAAATTTATAATAAAATATTTACAAAATGTGGGGGGTGTACTCACGTTTGTGATATACTGTAATATGTGCCCAATTTATTAAAGTGGAATGCGCCTTTTAATTACTCCACTACGCCCCTTCATTAAGGCTGACACGTAGAAAGCCTGGCTTAGTGAATCGGCCCACATATCTTTAGAACCAATCACCCAATTGAGTGCGGGGGGGTCTCCATAATTCTGTATACAGCAGCTACAATGAGTGGAGGGCAAGGGCCAGGTCTGCGCAGCGCTCACTGTGACTGCTGTGTGTTATTCCACACACACTATGACATAGGAGAGAACACACTCCCGTTGTGCGTCACCAGGACCATGCACTGACGGTCTGCCTTCATCGCACTAGTTCTGTAAGCCCTGCTCCTGCACAGCGCTAATTGTGGCTGTATCACATTTGTACAGGTCACTTGTCGAACTGCATTTCCCAGCAAAATGTTTCATAAATAATGACTCCACTGATTTTAACTTTTTTTTTTTTTTTAACAGTATGTTTTTTGTCCTTTTTTAAAATCTTTCTGTACAAATGTTACAGCGGGTGAAATAGATAATGAACACACCACCAATTTTCTAAGCAAATATGTTTCTAAAGGTGATATTGACATGAATTTCTCACCAGATGTCGGTAACAACCCATCCAATCCACACAGGCAAAAAAAAAAAAATCGGACCATAGATGTCCATAAATTAAGTGACCTGTAATAATGAGAACTGACTAGGGAAAAGTTTTGAACACGCTTACTGAGATTTAGTTCCAGTAATACTTCATGCAAAAGTCTGTTAGTGATGAAGCTGCAAGTTGCCGACTGTATGGAGAAACTAGTGGCATGCATTGCTTAGGTGTGATTTTTGTCCTATTCTTCCACACAAACTCTTCAAATTCTGAAGGTTTCGTGAGCGTGAAGCCCTCTCAACTCTGAGCTTTAGTTCCTTCCATAAATTTTCCATTGGATTCAGGACAGGTGATTGGCTGGGCCGTTCTAGCAGCTTTATTTTCTATATCTGAAAACAATTGAGTGTTCTTGGACATCTGTTTCGGAACATTGTCTTGCTGAAATATCCCTCGTTTCATCATCATAGTGGTAGATGGCAGATTTTTTTTATCGAGAATGTCTCCCATTTGTAAATTCATGCATCTTTTCTTCAATTATATGAAGTTTACCAGTGCTGTTTGCTGAAAAACGGCCACACAGCAATATGTTCTCACTTCCAAACTGCAGTGCCTTTTAGCCTCCAAATATGGTGTGTATTATGGCATCCAAAGAGTTAAATTTTGGTCTCCTCTAACCAGACTATATTCTCCCAGTATCACACTGGCTTGGCTAAATGTTGATAAAAAAAAAACCCCGTAAACGCGCTTGAACATGCTTGTTGAGCGTGCATACAGGCCATGGAGGTTGCGTGTATTACTTTGTTTCTTCCAAACATTTGTACCTGCTGATTCCAGGTCTTTCTTTCTGTAGCTTTTCACAGGTGGTTCTTGGCTCTTGGACAACTCTTCTGATAATTCTTTTCACTCCTCTGTCTGAAATCTTGCGGGGAGCACTTGGTCGTGACCGATTTATCGTGAAATTATTTTCTTTTCACTTCCGTGCTCTCTAGAACCTTTTTAGCAGTTCAGAATTTCTGCAATAAATACCACCAGTTTGAGTTGCAACATTAAGATTGCTAAGGTCTTGAGAGACAGCTCACTGGTTTTACTCATCACAAGATGTTTCTTGTGCGGCACATTGGTAATGAGACACTTTTTTTTTTTATAGGCCATCAGTTGCATCAGCTATTTTTAAAAAGAGTCAGGATTACTTTCTATTTACTGATGGATTTCAGCTGGTGTCATGACTTTCCATATCTTTTGCACTTTTTTTTGTGTTCATAACCCCCCCTTGTGTAGTAATGATGTGAAACATCATTTAATTTATGGACATCTATGCATTGATTTCTTTTCCTGTGTGAATTGGATGGGTTGTTACTGACATTTGGTGATAAATTCATGTCATTAGCACCTTAAATAGAAATATATTTACTTAGAAAATTGGCGATGTGTTCAATAGTTATTTCACCCACTGTGGTTTTAGCGACTATAATTTCATGGAGTGTAACAAAACCATGTTGCGGTTAGGCCATACAGTAATCCCAGATAGGTGCAGATTAGTCATGTTGTAGGGTTTTTTCTTCTCCTGAGTTCATTTGGGGCATTAGACACCATAATTGTTTATTGTAAATGGTGAAGGGTTTGGCTTCCCTATAATTATGCTGCTTCTTTGCACTTTTACTGCACAATTATAGACAAATGCGTCACCAGCGGAAAGTGATTACCGAACAGTGTCGTACATGTTCCCCCATGGCGATCACTTTGCACAAATGTGCTTCCATAGTGGCCATGATACAATGGGAATGTCGCATATGTCAGATCAGAGCTTACACAACTTGGAAAGGCAAGTGAATTGTTGAGGGTAACCTCCTCAGGACCGCTGTGGTACACAAGTGTAATGTTCTTCGCGTGCAGTGTTTAGAGCAGTTGTCCATTTCCATGTCTAACTTGTCTTCTCATTACTATGTCCTTTCAGGATGATTACATGGAAGCCCTCTCAAGACTTCACGTCACTGTCTCTAAAGCATATAAAGCAAACCCTGACATGAATTTTGAAGTTTTCATTCACAAAGTAGATGGTTTGTCCGATGACCATAAAATAGAAACTCAGAGGGATATTCACCAGAGAGCTAATGATGATTTGGCTGATGTTGGACTGGAAAAGCTTCACTTAAGGTGAGATAGTACTGATTGTCCTCTGCTTATGTCCTCTAAACTCCGCAATGTACCGAGATGTGATGGTCCCTCTAAAGCCCCTATACACTTTTGATAAGTCTGCGGAGCCCCCTACTTTTTGTGGGATTGGCTGACCATCTCATGAGTATGTAGGACTCAATGATATCTTCCAGATCATGTTGGAGCACATGAGAATCGGCAGTTGGGATTCCATCCCCTGATTCTTTTGTTTGGAGGAGGGTGAAGCAGCTACCAGATCATTCTGAAAAGGAACTTCCCTCACCGAGACCCCCAAGAACCCCATGCTAAGCAGAACCTTCCTACTAGCCCAACCTAATGTATACGGTCATCTCCTAGAGTGCGGAACTCACTTTTGCATGGTTTTTATTTGTTTTTTTTTTGTTTTTTTTTTTTTTATTCGGAGAAGGTTTTGATGACTTTATGCACTGTAAAGCTGTTACCATAATTCTCAGACGACCAAAGTTTCTCTGACCACCACACTTAGTTCTGCTCTCTGACACCCCATACTGATCTCCTCGGGCACAAGGTTTGATATGTTAAATCCAACATGACCTATCCCTGTTCTCGGACAGCAGGGAACTGTGTGAGGTTGCCATCTAACCAGATATAATTGAAACTAATAGAGCAAGCATTTGTTTCCATTAAAGGGAACCTGTCATGTCCAATATGCACCCACGACCACGATCAGTTCTGGGTGCATATTGCTATCCCTGCCTAACTGTCCCTGTATACACTAGCATAGATAGAGATCTTTAGAAAAAGTATTTCTAAAGATCTTGTATGCTAATGAGCGAGCCCTCTGGGCGTTAGTTCGCCGGCCAGTTGACCCTCATTAACATGTTATGTTAGCACACCCACAGGGACGTACTAACATGCTAATCAATACATGGCGTCACAGGATGATCTCACTCACCTCCGCCGCCATCACTGGATTTCAGCTCAGTGCGCATGACCCCGGAGTTTCGGTCATGCGCACAATGAAGCCCGGTGTATGCGTCCTGGCTTCAAACTGAAGTAGTGCGCGTGACCGAACCTCCGGGGTCATGCACACTGAGCCGAAATCCAGTGTCGGGCAGCCATAGCGGAGAGATGAGTGAGATCATCCTGTGACGCTGTGTATTCATTAGCATGATAACATGCCCTTGGGACTAGTGCCCTTTGGCTCATTAGCATACGATAAAAGCTCTTTAGAAATACTTTTTCTATATATCTCTTTATCTATGCTAGTCTATACAGGGATGGTTAGGCAGGGATTAGCAATATGCACCCAGAACTGCTCGTGGTTCTAAATTCATATTGCACCTGACGGGTTCCCTTTTAAATGATGGCCGTCTGTATACGGTGTGTCCACCCATATCCTGTCCACCACCATTAACTTGTTAACTTGAGAACGGCGGCAGCTATAGCCATAGAAGTGGTGTCTAGGTATTGTAAAGTAGCTATGCGCTACACAATAAAGCCACCTATAGCGCCACCTGGTGGAAAACAACGGAGTTAGCATTTATATCTCAAACTGAACGAGAGAGGAAAAAAAGTGAATGACAAAGTTGTAGGGCATAATCAATTCAATACGAATCGACACCTTGCATACAGAAATGCTGTGATTACAACGTGTAAAACTCACAAGGCTGTTGACATGAAGCGATACCTCATGGAGACCTTCCTACAAGTCATTGGGTATGGTGGCTGTGTGGAGTGGCTTCCACGCTCACCTGACCTGACCCCATTGGACTTCTTTCTGTGAGGTCACATCAAACAGCAGGTGTATGCGACCCCTCCACCAACATTGCAGGAGCTACGATGACATATCACAGATGCTCGTGCAAACGTGTCACCCTCCATATTGCACAACGTGCAGCAAGATACAGTATGCTGTCCAGAGTCCAGATGTGCATTGCAGCTGACGGGGGCCACTTTGAGCATCAAAGTTCAATGAGCGCCATATGCGTGACCAGCATTGAGTGTTTTGGGGGGTCATGGGTTTCATATAGCATTTCTGTATGCAAGGTGTCGATTTGTATTGAATTGATGATGCCCTACAATTTTTTTTAATTCACTTATTTTTCTTTTATCTCGTTGCGTTTTCAAAATAAAAAATGCTAACTCCGTTGTTTTCCACCAGGTGGCGCTATAGGTGGCTTCATTGCGTACGCATGGCTACTTTACTATACCTAGACACCACTTCTATGCCTATAGCTGCCGCCGTTCTCAAGTTAATGGCGGTGGACAGGATATGGGTGGACACATTGTATAGTGAGAATACTCTGCACTCAGGGACACAACACCTAGTAAAAGTATGATCCGGCGTGCTGCCGGATCCAGAGTCATCTGTCGATCCATAGGAATTAAATGCTGTACATTTGTAGGATTCGGCATATCGTGCTGCTCCCACGTGTAAACACTTTCCGAATAAGTATTACTTTATTTCATAAAAGGCTAGTCAGTGCGTTTTTCGGATTGAACCGATTGTTTCCTCGAGACTGATTCACATCTTGCAAGAAATGGTCTTGAGAAAGGGAGCAGTTCAATCAATAAATTCATTGACATAATTTTCAAAGAAAGTACTACTTCTTCAGATCTAATGAATATACATGGTAGCAATTTCTGCAGCCAATTCTAGCTTGCAAGATGAAATAATTTTATCTGGGGCCCACTCCTTTACTACATTCACTATTCTCTATAAGTGAACATTAAAAATGTGGTTGTATTTAAAAGATTTTTCGTATCAAGACAATCCTTGTTGTATATACACTCTTATCGTTTGTAGATTTCAAACAGGGGAGGGGGTTCCCATTTGGGACCCCCTCTATGAAAACAAAGCTTTCTAGTGGTCAAAGTATTTTTATTTTTTTTTCTGTATTACCTGGATGGCCTTCATTTTAATGACAATACTACATTACTCTGCAGTGGCCAACTGTATGAACGGGTGCTGGGGATGAGGAAAAAAAAAAATATTTTATTCATTATTTTCCACAATCTCTTAATGGATTTTGGTATATTTATAAACACATTGGGACAATGAACAGCTATGCCTTGGTAGGAAAGTTTCCCTTTAGGCTTTGTGCGCACTGGAAAATGGAATTTTCTCAAGAAAATTCCGCAGGCATTGAAAAATTACCGCACCCGCGGTAAAAAAAGCGGCAAACCGCACCCGAAAACCACATGCGTTTGCTGCGGTTTTACCGCGGTATTGTTCGCAGTATTGTCGCGGTTTTGCAGCGCTTTTATTGCATTCAATGCAATAAAGCACATTGAAAAAAAAAAAAAGTCATTTCATTCTGAGATAGATAGAGAAATAGACAGAAGAATAGATAGATAGAGAGTGCCTGTGAGCACATGCTGCATTTCTCCCGAGCGGTAATGTGAGTTCACATTACCGGCTGTGGGAAATGCCCTGTGGTTACCTCTGCTGTCTCGTTGCGAGGCTGCATTCAGCACTGTGTGTCAGTCGCGGCTGGATGCAAGCATCGGAGGATGTGGATTACGCCGGAGCGATGTGTTTCGGGGGTGGGGGGGTTAATAAAGGGGTGAACCAGGAGCTTTTTTGTGTTTTATTTAAAATTAAAGGATTTTTCGGTGTGTGTGTGTGTGTTTTTTTTTTCACTTTACTTATGGGTTGATCATGTCAGCTGTCACATAGACGCTGCCATGATCAAGCCTTGACTTAGTGGCGGCGATCTGCCGCCATTAACTCCTTACATTACCTTGATTCCCACTGCATCACGGCAACAAGAAGAGCCGGGGACACTCCGGTACTGTCGCATAATGCATGCGACAGTCCCGGGGCAGCTGCGGCTGATATTCTCGGCCGCGGGAGGGGGGAGGGAGGCAGGGGACATTAACCCTGCCCCTCGCCCTCCCCAGCCTGAGAATACCGGGCCGCCGCTGTGTGCTTACCTTGGCTGGGAGGTAAAAAATACAGCGGAGCCCACGTGTTTTGTGTTTTTTTTTTTTTTCTTTTTTTTTTTTCTTCTTCTATATTTCCGTTTCCTTTTTATGTGTATTCTATATGTCTGTGTCTGTGTGTGTGTGTGGTCTATGTCTGTGTCTGTGTGTGTGTGATATGTGCGTGTTTCCTCTGCTCCACTTCCTCTTCCTGGCATAATGACATTATTTCCCTGCAAACCGCAGGCAGCGATGTACATTACCGCAGGTAAACCGTGGAATAACGCAGGAAAACGCAATGAACCGCACAGAATTTGCTTCCTGCGTTATTCCCTGCGGGATTTCACGATTACATTGCAGTCAATGGAGTGAAATCCCGCAGCGACATGCGGAAAAGTGACATGCAATTGTTTTTGCTGCGGGAATCCTGCAGCAAAACATGCAGCTGTCAAATTCCGCTTAGTGCGCACAGGATTTCTTTTTTTTTTTCCCATAGGATTTGCTGGTGAATCACTGTAGAGATGTTATGAACATTTCCTGCAGCGAAACATGCAGCAAATCCGCGGCAAAACCCGGCAAGTGCGCACAGGGCCTTACAGTGCAAGGGTTTTGATAATCGCCCTGAATTCGTCACCTGCCAAAGAGAAGACTTTCTGCAGATCAGATATTGAATGGGCATGGAACTGGTTAGGCCACCACAGAAGCTGGGGTCTAAATTGGAGTCCAAGCCCTGTAGAAATACTGGGAATGCTGTACCAGGGAGACTGGAAGGAAGCGGTGCGGCCGCATAAGTCAGTGGGGTCCATGGGAAATGCTAGTCGGTTGATAAAAGATTGTCGGAAAAAATAGAGAGCAAGTGGCTGCCGCGAGCACCAAGGATTGAGCTCTACAGGAGTAGAAGAGTGCTTGGAATTGGACTGGAGCCGCACAGGGCCAGTGAGAAAGATTTGGCGAGGAGCAAGGGACATGGTTCAATATCCCAGAAGACCTAGGGCAGGGATTCTCAACCCCAGTCCTCAGGACTCACCAACAGATCATGTTTTCAGGTTTCCCCTCAATATTAGACAGGGAATAATTCCACAACCTGTGCAACATTTAAGGAAATCCTAAAAACCTGATTGAGGAAAACCTGAAATCATGATCTGTTGGTGGGTCTTGAGGATTGGAGTTGAAAAACTGACTTGGGCCTTGCTTCCAAGGGCTGGAGGGCAAGAGTGTAAAAAAAGAGCGGATAGAGACTGACCTATGTCTGCCTTAGCATGTGACGCCAAGATAGGGATATATATTTATATATTTTTTTTTTCTTTTTAATAGGTGCGTTCAGAATGTGGACATGCTAATAACACATTCCTCAGCTATTGTGACTGTTTTGTATGACCTTACTGTTTACTTGCAGCTCCTGTTTTGTCTTGGATACTCCTTTTGGTGGTCTCGCTGAGATAATGAACCATGATCTAATGGGTTTTTTTTTTCCTTTTCCTCCAGCTTCTATCTGACAAGTATTTATGACCACTCAATATTTGAAGCTTTCAGCAAAGTTGTGCAGAAACTTATTCCACAATTGCCAACACTAGAAAACCTGCTAAACATTTTTATATCTGTGAGTATATTTTTTTATTCTGGTTTTGGCCTTCTGCACATGCGTATCTCTGGGTATCTAAAAGAAATCATTACGGAGGTGCACTCAGCAACATTTAAGCAAAGCCAGACTTGGCGAACTTGGCTCTCACAGTAGATTTTCTGATTTGTAACTCCTCTTGCTTGTAATGCAAAGTTACATCCACATTGCTACACTATCATATTTGTATACACTCGTGTGTGTGCACATAACTTTTATAAACCGCTATTAAAACCCATGTAATAAAAACTTCATACTCCCCCAAGTGATGGCATATCGCATCACTAGTTTCTATTACTTTTGGCTTTATATATCTTAATATTCTAATTGTTATATTTTCTCTGCAGCGTCTGTTCCAGTCACTAGGGCGGTGCCAGCAGCAGTGAGCGGCCAACGTTCACTCTCCCCCCCCCCCCCCCCCCCTGTATTAAACAGCAAAATTAAAAATCTTGCCATTTTCCCAATGGCCACTGTGGCTATTTTAGAATTTTATATTTCTATTTTTTATTATTATTATTTATTATGTATTTTATTTTTTTTTTTACTCCTTCTGTTGTAACGGTGATACCAGTATTTAAAGTATGGCAAATTTCGGATGCCATAAATCGTCTCCTGAACACGAGACAATTGGTTAAAGTGCCGTTTCTGAATGTTCTGCCAGGTCATGCATTGCTGGTTTACTTATGACATGTGATTTCTGGCTGCTTTGTAAGTGACCCTAAATGACCCTTCTCAGGCATGCAGAGCTGTCCTACTAAAAGATGCATATAAAACTACTATCATATTCTTAGAATTGTGGAAAAGGGCTGGCCCTATTGTGATCCTTTGCTGGGACTTCCATATAAGATACTCGACTTGTCTGTGAGTCCGAGCGCAGGGCGTTTGCAATAAATCTGAAGTCCGACAACCCCGAAATATGAACTGAAATATTAGTCCTAAGCAAGTCTACCTAGTTCTTTGTTTTTTCTGTTTACCATATTTTCAGACTAGGACAAACCAAATCATAAGTCGCACTTAAGTTTTAGAGGAGAACAATAGGGGAAAAAATGTCAAGCAAAAAATATGGTCATGATGCACTGTTATGGGGGGGCAGTGAATATTAATTTCTTTATTAGTGAGCACACCATCACCCCAGCCACTGCAGGACGCCAGTAATTGGGGCGAACACGTGCCCGCTATAAAATAAAATGAATATTCACTGTTCCCCATGCCCATAATCTCGCCCACCTCTCTGCGCCGGCCTCAGTGTCAATAGGTGGATGGGATGATGGGCACGGTAAG
Organism: Anomaloglossus baeobatrachus; assembly: GCF_048569485.1. Taxonomy (NCBI): domain Eukaryota; kingdom Metazoa; phylum Chordata; class Amphibia; order Anura; family Aromobatidae; genus Anomaloglossus; species Anomaloglossus baeobatrachus. The sequence goes on along the minus strand of NC_134354.1, from coordinate 396,229,614 downwards.
CAGTGAATATTCATTGTCTTTAACAGCAGCACACATGTTAACCTCACCTGCCACTGTAGCCTGCTCCTGCGACACCGCAAGCCATTGCTGATTTGTCCTTCTCCATTGATTCCCATAGTGATTGCTGGTGTGCATCAAAATATAGATTCTTTTGAAATTTGAACCAAAAAAGTATTGGCAAAAGCCGATTTCTAAAGTCACAGAAGTGCGGCATATATTTCTGTATATTCTAGCAGAAGTATGTGGACACTGATGGAAAACCTTTTTAGGGGGCATATGTTCATTAACATCTTTCCAGTATATTATGGGTATTTTAATAGTGATGAGTAAACGTGCTCGTTACTCGATTGCGCATCCAAGTTTAAAAATGCTTGAGCTTCCCATTGACTTCCCTTTTATGCTTGGCACTCAAGTTGAGCCCACCAAGTATGTATACAAAGCTTACCTCTCTCCTTTTTGTCTTGCAGAATTCTGGCATTGAGAAGGCGTTCTTATTTGATGTGGTCAGCAAGATCTATATTGCAACAGACAGTTCTCCTGTAGATATGCAGTCCTATGAGCTGTGCTGTGACATGATAGATGTTGTAATAGATGTATCGTGTATATACAGGTAAATATATATGCAGTGCCTTAATGCCCCATTTGAACCTTCAGGTATAAAAACTCTTTGGGGAAAAAGCTCCATTTTAGTTTTTATCAGATCTGTATTGGAAATCTAAAATGAGCACTGTTGTTGAATTGGACAACATGACCCTTTTTCAAGTACATGAGGTCAGGTACATTAAGGTCAGTGGGAAAAACCCAGTAGAAATGTCAGAAGTTATTTATATATATCTCTCATAAAGTACAGCAGCAGATCAGGACGCTTTAATAAGTCAGTTAGGCCACTAAGACCACATAGGAACAGGCGACAAAACAAACAATGTCACATGCTGTGTATGTGTCTGGCTCCAAGGTTGTACTACCCTTAGTCAGAATAGAGCAAGGTTGGTAGTTACTGCAATGTCCTGACATCCACCAGTGGTAAAAGTTGCCCCCCTTGGCCACACACCCATTTGTTGGGTTTTGTACAGCGCCGCATTAGGCGGACCATATTTATGGAGGCATTGTATATGGCATACATACAGGACAGAGGATGGTGTTGGTTACACTAGGATTTTGGAGGAAAGGTAGGCCTGTTGTCAGTGGGACCTATCTCCATGTACAGTCGCGCTCATATTCTTGCATTCACGTAAAACGTTTTCTTTTTATCTGCACAGCCTGCATGCCGAATGTAACGGAACTGCATATGACAAAGAGTCCATGGCCATTATCAAGCTCAACAACACAACTGTCCTCTATTTAAAAGAAGTTACAAAATTTCTGTCTCTTGTCTGTATTCTTAGGGAAGAAAGCTTTGAGAGGAAAGGTAAGCTTCTTGTAGAGGAGACCTCCAACTAACCCGACCTGAAAGCTAAAGTTAAGCTCTTGTCTTTTAAATATAATGAATATTTTCTCAAGAAGACAGACCTATATGGAGACCTTTTTATTAGGACTGATCCAATAATACAGTAGATACATAGTTTTAGTCTGGTGTATTCATGAGGACTAGAGTTGATCGGACGGCCAATAATCCGGTACCGGCGGATCACTTTCAGATTAAAAAGAAAAAAAAAAAGAGTCCGATCTGCTCCGGAATCCGGTGCCCATATAAGTCAATGGGGACCGGAATCCGGATGTTATAAACGTTTGCGGAGGGGCTACGGGGCTAGGAGCGAGCGCGGCATACTCACCGAGGCGCTGTCATGGCGGCACACTCCTTCCGGGTCACGCTGTTACCTTCCGGAGCCGACAATTCAATATTCATTGTTTTCCTTGCCCACCGGCGCGTGTTGGTTGCAGCTAGATGCGACCCCACCCTGAGTGGCAGCGTGTCAGCTAACTGCAACCAATCACAGGCGCCAGGACAGCCGGTGGGCCGGGAGAGCAGTACAGTCTGTTTATTTTTACCACCGTAAACTGACCAACACTCGGCACTTGGCAGCACAGTTCTGTCGCGCTGTATCTGTGCTGTGTATCCAGTGCCCAGAGTCACACGTGCGAGGCTTTGCCTGGTGCTGCCATGGCAGACTCACGTGAGTCCTTCGCATGTGTGATTCTGGTGAAAGTAAAAAAAAAAACAAAACGTGCGGTTCCCCCTAATTTTCATCCCCAGCCAAGATAACGCCAGCCGGGGGCTGGTATATCCTCAGCCCGCAGCCGCCCAGTATTGCCGCATCTATTAGATGTGACAATACTGGTGTGCGATACCGGCTCTTCCCGGAGGCGTGATGCGGTGCCAATCAGGGTAATAGCAGGGATTAATAGCGGCACACGGCTGCTACTAAACCCTAGGTTTGTGATGGCACAGGCATCTATCAGATACCTGCATCACACAAACCTCTGACACAGAGAACAAACCTTTATTTGGAATAAAATACAAACATCCCGCCTTCACCACTTTATTAAGCCCAAACACCCTGCAGCTCCGACGTAATCCACATGAGGTCCCACGCCGCTTCAGCTCTGCTTCATCTGAATATCACAGAGAGCGGCATGACTGACCGCTCTCTGTGAGCTCCAGAGAATGAATGAGCTGCGCATTGAGCGGTGATGTAACTCGGGTAATTTGCGGTCACAGCTGGAGATTCCCACGGTCCTTCATCTGTGATCGCAGGTAACCTGACCTCAGGTGGAGGTCACTGAGTTCACAGACCTGCATCTCCTAGCAGAAAAATCTGTTTTTTTGGCCAAGAGATGCAGATTTTGTGCTGAAATTTTTATACCATATTCCTGCATCCAATCTACACCTCCTGGCAAAAAAACGCGGTGTTTTGGTGCAATTTTTTTGCCGCGGTTATTTTTCCACAATTTTTGACGCGTTTTTTTTTGTCAGGAGGCGCACAAACCCGACGTGCAGTCCCCCCCCCCCCCCCCCCCCCCCAATTTTCATCCCCAGCCATGATCACGCCGGCTGGGGGGCTGGCATAATCTCAGCCTGCTGCTGTCTGACCAAGAGCGTGCATGTACCTAGAAACACATGCACACTCCTGTGAGAAGCGTGCAGCAGTGCCGGTGATGCGCTGTCAGACTCGTGCGGGTCTGACATCACCCGCCACAGCCTGCTGCTGTCTGAACATGAGCGTGCATGTACCTAGAAATGCATGCACGCACCTTACAGAAGTTTGCATCTGTCCTGTGATGTCAGACTCGCGGGAGTTCCTCACAAGTGTGACTGCGGTGTAGAAAAAAAACGCTTGCTTTTTTTTTTTTTTTAATAAATAAAAAAAAACCGACGTGCTGTCCCACCAGTTTTCATCCCCAGCCATGATAACGCCGCCTGGGTGCTGGTATATCCTCAGCCCGCAGCCGCCCAGTATTGCCTCATTTATTAGATGTGACAATACCGGTGCGCGATACCGGCTCTTCCCGGAGGCGTGATGCGGTGCCAGTCAGGGTAATAGCAGGCGTTAATAGCGGCACACAGCTGCTACTAAACCCTAGGTTTGTGATGGCACAGACGTCTATCAGATACCTGCATCACACAAACCTGTAAGTGACAGTAAATAAACATAGACACATAGAACAATCCTTTATTTGAAATAAAGTACAAAACACACCCTGCTTCACCTCTTTATTAAGCCCAAACACCCTGCAGCTCCGACGTAATCCAAATGAGGTCCCACGCTGACACATCCAGCACTGCTACATCTCAGAGCGAGCAGCTATAGAGAAGACTGCCCGCTCTGAGTGCAGCCTATTACTGAGCCGCGATAAGCGATGACCGCGGCAGAGCTGTCACAGGCAGGGGGGTGCGTCAGCCTGCAACCAATCACAGCTGGGAGGACAGACGGTTGGCGGGGAAAACATGGAAAGCTGTGTGATTGCGTGCACCGCACAGGAAGTGAATGCGCGACCTGGAAGCAGTATGCCGCCATGACACCGAGTCTCGGTAAGTATGAAATGCTCATTTATTTGCTTTCATTTTTATTAATTGACGATTCCGGATCGTTCACCCGGAATCCCGCGTCCAGGTCCAGCCCGGAGATAGCGCTGAAACCGCGTGGATCCGGACGTTTACAGTCTGGGTCCACTCAACACTAATGAGGACATCTTCTGAGCGGAGATTGGTGCTGACGATTGTGTATCTGCATACATGGCAATATGGCAGACAATATGGGGGAGAGATCATTAGATGAATACTGCGGAGTATACACTGTGTGTATTATTGTTATAATATTTGTGTGCCATTTATTTTTGGCTTAGTAAGCAGACCCATCCCTATACTATGCTGGCCTTAGATTAGACATCATTGTGTGATAACATATTATGAGGTTACACTCCTTAAGGGGTTGTCCAAGATCTGTTATTTAATAGCTGAATTGGTCATCAGTAGGAGATCGGTAGGGGTCTGACACTTGATGGCTTCACCAGTCTGCTGTTTTATTTTATTTTATTTTATTTATTTATTTTTTTTTTTTTATGGCGGCAAACAGATGTAATTACTGTGAATGGAGCTGCACTCAGCAGCTTTGTTCAGAGGCGTAGCACCAGTTCCTTGATACTGCAGCATAGCTTATATTTTGCCTAAAAGCTGTATTCCAGTTGCTGGAAGCAGGCGCTACGGTCACAGATGTGTCAAGGCTGGTTGACAATCCTGTGGCAGCGAGTGTTAGAAAATCCCAGAGATTAGCAGCACGTGTTATCGTGACGGTTCCCTGTTTCTACAGCAGCGAACTCGAAGACCCTGGGAATTTGTCAGTTTTTTCCTCTGTTACCAGCCTTAGACTTCCTTTATAAACCTCACTCTGGGGATATGTGGGTGCGGTTTATAGTTTGTTCCTGACTGAGCTGTGGAGAAGTCATGTTGTTCTGATGCTCCAGACTGCTGTGGTTGGTACAGCTCAGATAAGTGTTGTCATTGCTATCTGGTGATAGCGGTTGTGTTTCCCCCCTGTATGGTTGTTCCCTTGTGTCCTCCATTAGTGATAGTGGTGTTGACGAAGAGCTCATACTCATCCCTACTTAGGGCTCATTTGCTAGGGTGAAATGGGGCCCCAGGTATTCCAGCTCAGTGACAGGTGCAGAACCTGTATAGAGTCTGCGAGGCCAGTAAGGGTGAGCTGCAGGTTATCAGGGGTCACCACTTTCCCATTCCCTACCTAGGGAAGGCATGCCTTCCCTCTTCCTGTGTGTTGTCCTTTATGACTGGTATAGCTTCTACCTCCAGCCATGACAGATACACTTTGAATGGAGCTGATAGCCATCAAGAGCAAAAAAAATAATCAAACTGATCAGTGGGGGAACCACACCGATCTGTTATTGATAGCTAACCTGTAGATGGGTCATCAAATATCTATGCCCGGACAACCCCTTTAATCGTATAGAATCTGCTCAGCACTGGAATCTAGATGGCGATCACTTCTTTTAATCTAATTTTAGGCAGAAACTGCAGTTGAAAATCATTTGGCCTGAGAACATTTTTTAATAAGGAGAGTTTATAAAATAGTCTCCTTTCAGACGTTAGTGATACATATTTTGATTTCTTTTGCAGGATTAATAGACTACAATTTTCACTGCTTTCGAAAAGCCATCCATGAAGTTTTTGAAGTGGGGGCTTCCACCCATCGGACCTTCAGCCAGCAAGCCAGCAGTCCAAATCTCAATGCAGTGACTCACAACGGCACACCTGCAAACGCCGTCTAAACTAAAAGCTAGTGAACTTGGCAACCAATAGCCCAAGTGCTCTGCCCACCACATGGAGTGCAAGGCCAGTGCAAGAAATACAGGATCCTACAGCCAGAAGAAACCTTGTGGATTTCCATGGTCTGCTGTGCACCATCCTTTAAGCGTCTGATCATAGTGACATATTTGCGTTGCCGCCACGATTCAACCCTTTTTTCCATTTGAATAGGATCATTTTTTTTTTGGTTTGGATTTGTTTTCTTCTGGTAAATATCAAAAACAGTGTGTGCATGTGAGAAGCCGCATGTCATCTCACCCAGTTAATTAATATTTTTTTGTAATGCTGACTCCATTGCTGTTCTATTGCCATTATTATCAAACATGGGAATCACAAAATACTCACCCGGGGTCGTCTGGTTCACAGAACACAACAGCCTCAGGACCTCAAAACATTCCAGAAGGAGGTGCCCTCCTGCTCCGTCTGCATCATGTGATTCCTCGTATTGCAGAGACATGCGTCATCCTGTAACCTCATGCGAGGAGGATCTTCTGAAGAAATGCTCATAAACATGGGAGGAGCACACTTTGCTTCTTAGAGACAATTGGAAATAATAGCTGGGAATCTATTTCAGTAGTGTTTCACTGTATTGTGCTTAGTCAGGAGCACACCTCTATACGCAACGTCAGATAATCTTTAAATCTGCAGTTCTTCAGCTTAATTCCAAATGCCTTTTTTTGGGCAGGTGCCTATATAAAAAATTTCTTATGATTTACATGGTTTGTTGTGTAATAAAGCGCACAGTAAGCATAGGGTGCCATATTGGTCATGAATTTGACAGGTTTGTTATTTACTATATGAAATATTGCTTTCTGTGATTTAGTTGTAGGCGGATTATATTGAGCTGCTAATAACCGCACTGATTCTTCAACTACATGGAGATGTTTTAAGAGTTTCTTCACCTAAGGGTACTTTCACACTTGCGTTGAACGGTATCCGTTGCATTGCGCTGTGTAACGGATGCAACGGATGTGTTGCATATAGTGGCACAACGGATACAACGGATGCTGCAAAACAACGCAATTCGTTTTGATTTTTTTTTTTTTTACAGTTTTACCAGCGGCAGACTATTGTAAACGGTCAGCTGATCGCTCCCAGTAGCCGGCCGCCGGGTGATCAGCTGATCGCTCCCTGCCGCCGGGTGATCAGCTGATCGCTCCCTGCAGCCGGCCGCCGGGTGATCAGCTGAGCGCTGTCACTTGCCGGCGCCCGGGCATGCCGGCGGGCGGGCGCTCAGCTGAACGTTCGGCCACCGCGAGCCAAAATAAAGTTTGATTTAAAAAAAAAAAAAAGAGCATGTGCAGTGGAATCCAGAGGATTCCGCTGCTCAAAATAACGTTACATGCTGCCTTCCTCCCGCTGGGCGGAAGCAACGGAGCGTCGCCCAGCGAAAGCAACGCAGGTCCTTTTGGTACAATCCGTCACCCATACAAGTCTATGGGAAACAGCGGAATCCGTTAACGGATTCCGCTGTTTCCCAAAAGGGCGGATTGTAACGGAAGGAAATAAACGCAAGTGTGAAAGTACCCTAAGAGAGAAGTGTGGCTTGAGTACTGACAGGAATCTTTGGCACCTTCTTTTTTTGTTTCATGCCAGTGCTTTTGTGTATGAGCCGACGAATGCGATGTTTGTTGGTCTTGGCTAGAGTTGAGCCAGTACCTATCTAATACTCACGTATTCGTTCCGAATAGCATGTGCAATGCAAGTAAATGAAGATAAACTCGCAATGTAACGAAAAATCCGAATGCCGTACTATTTGTGCGAGAGGCAAATGGTGCGGAATTCGGGTTACTCGTTACTTTGCGAGTTTTTCCCATTGACTTGCATTGCACATGCTATTCGGAATGAATACACGAGTATTACAGTACTCGTTATGAGTATAGTGAGTATAAATAGTTAAGTACTCGCTCTACTCTAGTCTTGGCTTGTCAGCAGGTGGCACTGTGACTGCTCAGGAAGTGGAAAGCCTCTTGGCAGTAGTCAAGCCATTACTTATTATACAAATTGCAATATTAACATGTTTTCTTAAAAAATCTTTTAAAGAAATAAACCAGTATGAAAAACTGCTCTTGTGGGACCCTTTTATAGGTGGCTATGCCCTTTCCTGCTAAGCTAATGAGGTTGATGATTCTGTCATATGCACTGATGAATTCTGTTTGGTATATGGGACTCATGCTGTAAATGTTGTTAAGCACACTGATTATCTTATTGGTAACCGTTAACCCTTTATTCAGTAACACTACTTTTCATTAATCACAAATCCAATAATCCACACATCATTCTATATGTTTTTCTTTGTCATTTATAACTCGGATTTACTCTTCTTTTCTGCTTTCTTCAATCCTCTGGTGTATTCTAGTATGGTGGTTATTCCATAACGTTGCACCTCTTGCTGTACCAAAGGCCCTTTCTTGCTGGATCATTATGTAACAAAGTGCCACTGTAACTTCTTCGTCTGTATATGGATTTCTTTTACTCTGTGTGGTTGACAAGCGTGCATTCTACAAATTATCAGTGATTTTTGGTGAATATGGACCAGAATGAAAGTCAACAGAAAATGTTGTGGGGGGGGGGGAAAGCTTATATATTTATACTTTGTTTCATTGAATAATGTATAACAAGGGTTATCAATAAACCTATTTACTCATGGCAGAACTTACTATTCCCAGACCTCATCCAGCCTTCACCCCTTTTAGTGTAACCAGATCCGTTACAGAGCGCATTTACGTATCCTTGGAAGAAGTCCGGTATTCACATTGCCTTGTTTTTCTACTAGTTATGTATATTTGCCACCCTCTGGTGGTTAAGTGACTCACTTAAAGGGACACTATCATTATATATTATTTTTTTTTTTTTTCTTCAAATTTTGATCTTTAATTGATGTAAAAATGGTAAAACAAAAATAATAAATTTTTAAATTTGCCAGTCTCTGCTTTATTAATCTTCAAAGTGATGCCTTCAGTTCACCTTTTGGCCATGTTTTCGAGACTTCTAGACTTCAACCATCATAAACTGTTAAAAAAAACCCCCAAACACTGCTTGCCTCATCCAGTATGATATAAACGGTTTAAGCAGCTACTACTTCTAAGCATGTGCCTTGTTATGATGGTGTCCCTTTAACACGCTTATGGCTGCCACTCTGGGCTAAAGTGATAACTTTTGCTATGTTCGTTGCTGGGCCTGCAGGTGCTGTGGATATATCAAGCCTATTCAGGTTGTTACCATGATGAGTTTTTGGTGAGTTTTCCATTCACCCATGACGGCAACGTAAGAGAGGTTCCACCTCCACGGATTGAAAACCTGTTTACACGTAAAGGCAAAATCTCACACCATTCCTCAGTGGTTTCCTGTCCTATAGGCAGTATCCTGTGGACTCCCAGATTGTGATTGGTGGACTCTAACTATAATCTAGGTCCGTACTGGACACCTAGTGTCGATGCATGGATACAGAACACAGACTTCTCAGGGAAGTCCTTGTTACAGTTTTTGTGTTTGGCCACACGGATAAAAAAAGGAAGCAAAATTGGGATTAAAGCAGAACAATCATAGCTACCGAGTTTCCGTGCATCTGTTGCACTTCTTCCAGGTCCACTCCTTAAATCTCATGAGTATGCATGGCTTCCTTCGCCCACCCTCTGGTTGCAGTCCGACTGCCGGCATTTGTAATTGGTTGCCCTCACTCTAGCTGTCTGTGTCTCAGAAGTGAAGTGTATAAATGAAAAAATCATTGGGAAAAAAAAATGGAGTCTCCCGTATTTTACCTAGCTCAGATAAAGCAGACAGCTGGAGGCTTCTGCCCCCAGCTTTGTGCTTCAAATTGGCTGTGTATCAAAACAGGCAGCAACATGTTTAAATAGATAATTTTGATCGATCCCCCAATTTTTTGATACCCAAGACAAGATAAAGCTGACAGCTGGGGGCTGGTATTCTCAGACTGGGGAGGCTTATGGTTATTAGCCCCTCAGCAGCCTAAAAATAGCAGCCGCCCCAGAATTGGAGTATTTATTAGGTGCGCCAATCCTGACGCTTACCTGGCACATCCTGATTGCCCTGGAGCAGTGGCAATCTGGGTGATATAAGGGATTAATGACAACTGTGATTTGTCAAAAAAATCACAGCTGTTCTCAAGCCAGAGATTATTAATGGGATGGATCTGAGACATTCCCCCCCCCAGAAGTAGAAAGAAATAAAAGCAAAATGCAGAAGAAGAAAAAAAAAACACCCTCTTTTTCTAATATAACGCCTCAAAACTCCCCCTGGTCTGACATAATCCACACCACGACGTCCCATGGCGATCCCGACTCTGCTACATCATGAAGTTGCAGTATGTAGTCACATTTGAAAATGTGCCCGATCACTGCTGCGTCAAGGACACACTGAGCCGTGAGAGCATTGACCTCACTGAGTTCACCTGAGATCACAGCTGGCTGTTCCCATGGTACTTCAACTGTACTGAACTCACCTGAGGTAAACCCATTGAACCTAAATCTGGAAATCCGGGATTGATTTAAATGGTCCTAGATTACTGGATTATTGACGTCAAATGGTTCCCTGATTTCCAGGCACCATTGAAGTCAATAATCGGCTGCCTTGACCTCCTTGACGGAAGGCATACGCATTCCGGTGATCTGGGATTGAGTTCACAGCTGTCAGTTCACATGGTACCCCAGCTGTGACCTGAGGTGAATTCATTGAACTCAAATTTGATTATCTGGCAGCATTGAACCTAATGCTGGATTACAAGCATGCGCACGCATTTCGGTAATTTTGGATTGCGTTCATCTCAGGACACAGCTGGGGTACCATGGGAACCCTAGCTGTGACTTCAGGTGAACTGATTGAACTCCATGCCAGATTACCGGATTTGACTATGTATGTTGAGTGGTTGCAGACATTTCTGTAGCAGATCTGCATCTCTTGGCATAAAAATGGAATGTGGTTTTGGAGCATTTTTCTGCCAGGAGATGCAGATTTGGTGCAGAAATGTCTGTAAACAAATGCACTCTGTGCACACATGGCCTAATCCGGTAATCTGGCATTGAGTTCACCTGAGGTCACAGCTGGGGTACCGTGGGAACGGCCAGGTGTGACTTCAGGTGAACTCACTACGGCACCGCTAGCAGCTATGGCTCCTTTAGTGTGTCCCACAGGCTGCAGTGATTGTTCACTTTTTTAATGTGACCTTGCACTGCGACCTCAAGATGTAGCGGAGTCAGGATCATCGTGTGGATTGCATCAGTCCTGCAGTGGTGTTTTTGGGGTTATTAAATCGAAGAAAGAGGGTGTTTGTTTTTAAAGGATTTTTGTCTGTATTTTGCGCTTATTTCTTTTTGCTTGCATGATTAATAAACCCCTACCCATTACTAACCTCAGGCTTGATGATAGATAGTCATCTCAATATTTTTATTTTTTTTTGACAAATCAAAGCTGTCATTAACCCCATATATCACCACGCTTGCCACTTCTCCAGGGCAATGGGGATGGGCCAGGATTGGTGCATTTAATTATGGGGCAACTGCAGGCCCACACCACCTGAGAATTCCAGCCCCCAGCTGTTTGCTTTATCTTGGCTACGTATCAAAATTCGGGTTGACTGCATGCAATTTTTTTTTTGTTTAAATTATAAAAAGCCACATGGGGTTCCTTGCATTTTGATACACAGCCAAGAGAATCCACACAGCTGGGGGCTGCAGACTCCATCTGTCTGATTTATTTGCGATGGATATCAAAATATGTGGGCCCCTATGCAACTTTTTCCAATTTATTTTTACACCCTTACTTCAGGGACCCAGAGTGCTACAGTGCCTTGCGAAAGTATTCGGCCCCCTTTGAATTTTTCAACCTTTTCCCCACATTTCAGGCTTTAAACATAAAAATAAAAATGTTAATGTTATGGTGAAGAATCAACAACAAGTGGGACACAATTGTGAAGTTGAACGAAATTTATTGCTTATTTTATACTTTTATAAAAAAATAAATAACTGAAAATTGGGGCGTGCAATATTATTCATCTCCTTTATGTTAATACTTTGTAGCGCCACCTTTTGCTGTGATTACAGCTGCAAGTCGCTTGGGGTATGTCTCTATCAGTTTTGCACATCGAGAGACTGAAATTCTTGCCCATTCTTCCTTTGTGGGACACAATTGTGAAGTTGAACGAAATAAATTGCTTGTTTTAAACTTTTGTAAAAAAAGAATAAACTTAAAATTGGGGCGTGCAATATTATTTGGCCCCTTTACTTTCAGTGCAGCAAACTCACTCCAGAAGTTCATTGAAGATCTCAATGTTCTCCTAAATGACTGATGATGATAAATATAAGCCACCTGTGTGTAATCAAGTCTCTGTATAAATGCACCTGCTCTGTGATAGTCTCTGTTCTGTTTAAAGCGCAGATTACATCATGAAGACTAAAGGTACCGTCACACTTAGCGACGCTCCAGCGATCCCACCAGCGATCTGACCTGGCAGGGATCGCTGGAGCGTCGCTGGTGAGCTGTCAATCAGGCAGTTCTCCACAGCAATCAGAGATCAGCCACCAGCGACTCGTGTAACGACGCTGTGCTTGGTAACCATACTACACATTGGGTTACTAAGCAAAGCACTTAGCCAAGGTACACATCGGGTAACTATAAGCAATGGGAGCAGGGAGACTGTGGACGCTGGTAACCAAGGTAAATATCGGGTAACTAAGCAAAGCGCTTTACTTGGTTACCCGATGTGTACCTTGGTTACCAGCGTCCGCAGAAGCCGGCTCCCTGCACATTCAGATCGTTGCTCTCTCGCTGTCAAACACAGCGATGTGTGCTTCACAGCGGAAGAGTAATGACCAAAAATTGGTCCAGGACATTCAGCAACGACTGGCAACCTCCGAGCAGGGGCCAGGTCGTTGCTGGATGTCACACACCGTGACATCGCTAGCAAGATCGCTGTTGCGTCACAAAAATCGTGACTCAGCACCGATGTCGCTTAGTTAGATGTGGCCTTAAGGAACACAACAGGCAGGTCCGTGATACTGTTGTGGAGAACTTTAAAGCTGGATTTGGTTGCAAAAAAATCTCCACAACTTTAAACATCCCAAGGAGCACTGTGCAAGCGATCATATTGAAATGGAAGAAGTGTCATACCACTGCAAATCTACCAAGTCCTGGTTAAAGTGTCGTTTAAAGTTTGCCACAAGCTACCTGGGAGACACACCAAACGTGTGGAAGAAGGTGCTCTGGATGAAAACCAAATGAAACCAAAATTGAACTTTTTGGGCACAATGCCAAATGATATGTTTGGCGTAAAAGCAACACAGCTCATCACCCTGAACACACCATTCCCACTATCAAACATGGTAGTGGCAGCATCATGTTTTGGGCCTGCTTTTCTTCAGCAGGGACAGGGAAGATTGTTAAAATTGATGGGGAGATGGATGGAGCCAAATACAGGACCATTCTTGAAGAAAACCTGTTGGAGTCTGCAAAAGACCTGCGACTGGGACGGAGATTTGTCTTTCAACAAGACAATGATCCAAAACATTAAGCAAAATCTACAATGGAATGGTTCACAAATGAACGTATCCAGGTGTTAGAATGGCCAAGTCAAAGTCCAGACCTGAATCCAATCGAGATTCTGTGGGAAGAGCTGAAAACTGCTGTTCACAAACGCTCTCCATCAAACCTCACTCAGCTCGAGCTGTTTGCAAAGGAACAATGGGCAAGAATTTTAGTCTCTCGATGTGCAAAACTGATAGAGACATACCCTAAGCGACTTGCAGCTGTAATCGCAGAAAAAGGTGGCGCTACAAAGTATTAACTACAAGGGACCGAATAATATTGCACGCCCCAATTTTCAGTTTATTATTTTTTATAAAAGTTTAAAATAAGCAATGCATTTTGTTCAACTTTACAATTGTGTCCCACTTGTTGATTCGTCACCATAACATTTTAATTTTTTTATTTTTATGTCTGAAGCCTGAAATGTGGGAAAAGGTAGAAAAATTCAAGGGGCCGAATACTTTCGCAAGGCACTGTAGTACCAATCACAGATGCTGGCATTGTGTCTGCAACCAATCACAGACGCTGTCGCAGAGGGTGGGCATGGGAAGCAGTGAATATTCATGACATTTACTGAGCGGACTTGGAAACAGTATGACAGTTGCATGGAAACTTGTTAAGTATGGTAATTGTCCTGCTTCTTTAATCCCCATTTTGATTTCTTTTACAGCCCCCTAAACCTTACGAACACCATTTATATTTATAACACTTAAATTTGGGTCTCTTAGACTTTTATGGGGATCAGCCTCTGGGCCCAGTCCCAAGCTGGACCTTCTTTTTTTAATTTTAATATATATATATAAAACATCGGACCTGTTGAACCCAAACATCTGCGGGATCACTCATCTCTGCCCCCTTGGACTGCCTGGTCTTAGGTGAGGATAATTTTCCTTGCCCAGCAGGAGGCTGCGTTTGCACAGGGCAGAAGGGGTAGTTTCCCCATGAGATCTGCATCCCAATCCCAGAAGAGGCCAACTCATGATCCGAGACCTAGCAAGGTTAAGATCTGTATCCCTGAATTTTACTTGCCTCTGGTTCAGTTGTACAGGTCCGTGGCCTGCCATTTGCAGTCTCAGTTCTGGAATAAATGTACGTGCTGTACTCCAGAGTTCCCGCACTATAGTTAGGATCTGGTGGTATCCAGAACCTTGCCGAGGCAGAGAACATTCGGTGAGGGCTTTGATTCAGCTTTGGCTCGGCTGCCTATATGAGTACAGGAAGGAAGTCACAATCGATTGACCTCACTGCCGCGTGCACTTCAGGAAATGAAAATAAACAGTATTTAGGTCCTGAGCAACTAAACACAATCTTGTTGCAAAGTTGCCAGATTCCGGAAGGCTCCATTGACATCAAGTGAATCGACGGATTACAGGAGCTCCTCTGGGTGATTACCGATACTCTTAAGGACAGATTCAGAGGCAGAAGGAATGCTTCTCACAGACACTTCGGCTAACAAGATGGATAATCTAGGTGAAATGAATTGTCATATAACTACCGTATCTACTATGGTGTATGGTGTGACTGTGTGTTTTGGGTGATGGGGCAAAAAAAATATTTTTTCCCCTCGCTAATGTGTTTATATTAAGGCTACAGGAGGAAAGGCCTAGGAAAGCCTCAGCTAAAACAAAGTTTAAGGAATGCGCTATTTGTAAATCTTAACTAGGTGCCTCCTACACTAAGCTTCTATCAACAGTGTAGAGAGGAGACAGTAGCTGCTGAGACGCTGCCTGTGTTTGAGTCTCTGAGACGGATGATTAAAAGGGAAATTTGAACAGCCCTTAAGAGTGAGAGAATGAAACACGCCAAGACGTCGGGCGCAATTAGTACAACCCATGCTAGGGATCTAGATTTGAAAGATTCAGATTCTAGGAAAGATCGTGAAGACTTCGGTATTAGAGAGAGACACTGAAGTCTCATCCTCCCCATCTTACTCTTCCAAAAGCTAGGAGTCAGCAAATCCATTTTTTCGAGCTGAGGATATGGACTAATTATTATTAAAAGCTAGCAGAACCACTATGGGTATTGACAAGGCCAAAGAGTCAAGATCCATACAGGGACATTATGTACAGGTAGCTAGAAACTAGGATCTATTTATCTATAAAAATGTCTCTGCCATGAGTAGGAAAGAATGACAAAGGCCAGATAAAAAAGGCTTTATTCGAGAGTGTCTAGCACAAATATCAGTTTGAGGAAAAAGTCTCGACTATCTGGGAGAAGGCCCCAATAATCAACACTATCATCTCTAAGATTTTGAGGAAGACATGACTTCCACTCGGGGTCCTCAAGTAACACTAGATCACCAACGATAAGAAAGCTGAGAGTTTTTTAAGAGAGCTTTGGAGTTAGGTACTTCATCCTTCAAACCTAGCTTAGTTGGTACCTGCCCAGCTAGATCTTATGGTTGCAACTGCTGGGTGCCCAGCTCAGGGATAAAACCCTTAGAGAACAGATCTTAGCCTTTCTACCCCTTATTCAAAAGCCATCAGATTTTCTGGCCGATGCCTTGGAAAACGCAGTTAGGTTAGCTTTGTGTTTTGGCTCATTTCTGGACGACATTTTGGCACAGACCACTTATGTTAAAAACGTTTTTCCGCTTCCTTTCTAGAAGACTCAGAATGTTCTTTGGTAGAGGGAGAAGATTTGACAAAGATAGAAGCCTCAGGGGAAAAGAGCCAAACCAAAGTGGAGACTTTCCAGGGTCAAAAAAAGGGCATTCCTGTTTGGAAACATGCCCCCAGAATCAACTAAGGCACGATGATGATGTCAGGTTGGGTGTAGGGGGCAAGTTTAGAACAGTTTCATTACATCAAATCACTGGGTCTTGGACATGAATGGTCTAAAACTAGAGTTTCTCTCCTTCCCCCATGACAAATTCCTGCAGACTATAGTGCGAGGTAGAAGCAAAATTACCTTGAAATTAGAAATTTTCTGTTTGGTAAAAAAAAAAGCATTCTAGTACCTTGCCCCACTCAAAAAGAGGGTGTAGAGTTTTGTTTCCATCTATTTCTGGTAAAAAAAAACAAAACAAAAAAAAACAATGGGAAGATAAAAACCATTACAAACTTAGTAGGCCCAAACAGGTTTCTAAAATGCAGAAATTTCAGAATGGAGACTGTTTCATGACGATACTAGATACCCAGGATACCTACGTATGTACTGATCTATCAAGATCACCAGAAGGTTTCTAAGGGCAGCCATGATTTACCAGTGGAAGTTATCTCATTTTCAGTCTCAAGCTCTTCCTTTTAGCTTCTCAATGCGGTACCACCACGTCACCGATCATGTCAGCGATGGCCAATCATAGGCCGCCGCGTCACTGGTGACGTCATGCGCATGCGCAGTAGTGCGAATCCCGCACATAGAGCCAGGAGAGGCATCTTGAACCCACGCATATGTGGTAAGGCAAAACAGGGATTTATCCTCAGAACGTACAAAGATGCTGGGCACCTGATGCTTAGCCAGTCGCATGGAATAGCGGACAGGTGGTGCAGGAGAGCCAGCAGGCACCACAGCAGGGGATGAAGATGGAGCAGGCACGGTTTGAGGGCCGGGAGAACCCCAAACTGTAACAGTACCCCCCGTCTAGGGCCCCCCCACTCCAACGCTCAAAAGCCGCTACCAAATCAGGAATTAAAGCTTTAGCCGGCACCCAGGTCCGGTACTCCGGACCCAAGCCAGCCCAGTCCACCAGGTAAAACGTCCTCCCCTGGACTTTTTGGATCCAACAACTGCACGTACGGACCGATCTCCAACAGGGGAGTCAGGACTGGACTGAAAGTCCCCAAAGAAGCTGGTGAGCTGAACTGGATTGAGAAGGGACATATGTAACGTGTCGGATGTGTGGAGGTGAGCGGGAATGGCAAGACGGTACACTACCGGGTTCAGCTGCGCCAGGATCTTGTAGGGGCCTAGATAACAAGGTGCAAACTTGGCCGACTCAACCCAGAGCTTGATGTGTCGCGCCGACAACCAGACCCAATCCATTGGAGCAAGGGAAGGAGCCGAGCAGCGAGACATGTCAGCAGTCGCCCTTATCCGCTCTTTGTAAGCCTGTATTGCGTATACGTATGGTCCCACAGCTCCCGGGCCTGAACTGCCCAATCCTTGACAAGAGGAGAGGCAGAGGAGACCGGTATGGGGACAGGGACACGGGGGTGCTAACCATTATTCAGGACAAAAGATGTTTGTTCTGTAGCCTCTGCCACCGAGTTGTTGATGGCAAATTCCACCCAAGGCAATAAGGAAGACCAATTGTCGTGATGTCCAGAGACAAAATGACATAGATACATCAGCAATGATTCGTTCATTCATTCGTCAAGACCGTTAGTTTCAGGATGGTATGAGGTGGAGAGATTCAGCTGTATCTCCAGTGGGAAACAGATCTCTCCAAAAGCGAGAGGCAAACTGGTACCGCCGGTCACTAACGATCTTGTCTGGCATCCCATGCAGATGGAAGATGTGCTTAATGTACAGGGATGCCAGTGCCCTGGAGGATGGTATGCGTAGCAGAGGGATAAAATGCAACATCTTGGAGAAATGGTCAGTCACCACCCAAATGATTTTGTTGCCCTTGGACTTGGGTAGGTCCCCAACAAAATCCATCCCCACCATCTCCCAAGGCCGGTCAGGCATCGGGTGAGGATGCAACAACCCCGTTGGCCTCTGCCTGGAAGAACGGTTGGTGGCACAGGACACGCATGCCTGGACATAATCTCGCACATCTTGTGCGACAGATGGCCACCAAAAGGATCTCTCTAACAGCTCTTGTGTCCTTTTGACCCCAAAGTGACCTCCCAGCTTGGAAGTATGGGCCTAAGCTAACACCTCCACTTGACTCTCGGGAGACACGTAGGTCTTCCCGGGGGATATCTGGTCAAGAGACAAAGGAGAGACCATCCTTAGGCTGTCAGGGGGAACAATGAGGCAATCGTTCTCTGTGTACACGGATCTAGAAAGCTCATCCGCCCTAGCGTTCTTTTCTCCTGATAGGAAATGTAAGACAAAATCGAATCGGGAGAAGAGGGACCACCTGGTTTGTCTGGGGTTCAGACGTTGGGTGGACTGCAGATATAACAGGTTCTTGTGGTCCGTGTATACCAAGAAATGGTGCTTAGCTACATCAAGAAGGTGCCTTCACTTGGAGAATGCCAGCTTCATAGCCAGCAGCTCCCTATCCCCGATGGAGTAGTTTTTCTCCGTGAGGGAAAATGTCTTTGAAAAGAAGAAACAAGAATGTTTTCACCCCTGAGGATCCTTTTGGTAAAGGACCGCCCCTGCCCCTACTTTTGAAGCATTCACCTCTAAGATGAAGGGCTTATCCACATCCGGATGGTGGAGGATAGGGGCAACAGAGAAGTGGGCTTTCAGGGAGGAGAAGGAGTTAGATGTCTCCTTCGTCTAGGCCTTGGAGTTCGCACCCTTTTTGGTCAGGGCTACTAGGGGCCCGACTAAGGTGGAGAAGTGTGGTATGAACTGGCGATAGTAGTTCACAAACATCAGGAAACACTATACCACCTTCAGCGATCGAGGTTCGAGACAGTTCATGACCGAGACCACCTTTACAGGATGCATTGCCAGTCCCGAGCTGGAGATCACATACCCCAGGAAAGGTATGGACTCCTGTTCAAAGATGCACTTCTCTATCTTAGCGTATAGTGCATTATCACGCAGCTGCCCTATTACCCGTGCCACATTCTCTCAGTGGGTCGCTTTATCCAGAGAAAAGATAAACGACTACCGAGGACTGGAGCAGATCACGAAAGACATTCACAAAGTCTTGGAAAACCACAGTGGCATTACACTGTCCGAAAGGCATGACGAGGTACTCGATGTGACCATCCCTGGTGTTAAAGGTGGTCTTCCACTCGTCACCCTTTCGGATACGGATGAGATTGTAAGCCCCTCGTAAATCCAACTTCGTGAAGATTTTAGCCCCCCGCAATCGATGGAACAGCTCAGAGATTAAGGGGAGAGGATATTTATTTTTGACGGTAATCACATTCAATCCCCTGTAATCTATACACGGCCAGAGGTTGCCCTCCTTCTTCTGCACAAAGAAGAAACCCGCTCCGGCCGGAGATGTGGACTTCCAAATGAACCCCCGCTGCAAATTACCCCTGATGTACTCCGACATGGCCTGTCTCGGTTACAGAGGATAGACCCTACGCCGGGGAGGTTTGGACCCAGGTATAAGGTCTATCGGGCAGTCATAGGGGCGATGTGGGGGTAAAGTCTTTGCTGACCTCTTGGAGAAAACGTTCGCAAACTGATGGTAATGTGGCGGAAATTTGTCAAATCCAAGGGTTCAGCAGAAGAGACCCCTCATACAGTCTTAGGTAAACAGGCTCCCAGGCAGGTGCCACCCCAGCTGAGGATTCTCCCAGTACCCCAATCAATATGAAGCGAATGCTGCCTTAGCCAAGGGAGTCCCAAAAGGACCTCGTCTAACCCATCCGTCATGACGAAGAAGGAGATGGTCTCCTGATGACCAGTTGGCATAGTAAAGGTCACCGGGATGGTTCGATAAGAGATCACCTCAGGTAGAATGGAACCGTTTACCACGCAGATGGGAATCGGCTTTGACAGCATTACCAGGGGAAACAAACCGCGTGCAGATGAGCGAAATTGTAGGAGATATAACTGCCATCTGCACCTGAGTCAACACATGCCTTCACAGGAATGGAGACATCACCATAGGCCAAGGTGCCGGGATAGGTCAGTTTAGAGGGAGATGCGGTCGTGTCTAGAGTCCACCCTCTTACAGAAACTAGACGTGACTGTTTCCCGACCTATTAGGGCACCGATTGGCAAAGTGACCTCCCTGTTTACAAAAGAAACATACCGGGCTAGCTGAAGATGAATGTGGCCTACCTCCTGTCTGCCCAATCTCCATGGGTACAGGACGGGGTTCAGGGTTCGAGGTCGAAACCGGGAGGTTGGAGAAAGTGGGAGCCAGGCGCACATGAGGTTGACTCTATGCACGCTCCAACTTATGCTCTTAGTGGTGTAGATCAATCCTTGTGGCTATGGAAATCAAGGCCTCCAGGGTAGGTGGTATCTCCCTTGGTGGCCAAGTCTTTATTGATGTGCTCCACAAGACCTCTCCACAGAACACCAGCAATAAGATCTTGTTCGACCACTCGAGTTCGCAAGCGACTGTACGGAACTCTATGGCGTAGGCGTTGACTGATGATCCAACAGATGTAAGGCGATGTCATGAACCACCTGAGGGCCCAAGAACCCCTCAGAGCCATCAGAAATTCCGAAGCCCGGTTTGTCACTGGCTCTCCACGTTCCCAGAGTGTCGTAGCCCACTCCGAGCAAGATGATAAAACCGACCCTGGCTCTCTCAGTGGGGTTCTGAGAGGCCAAGAGCTCCAAGTGAATCGAGCACTGATTATAAAGCCTCGACACGCCTTACTGTCCCCGGAAAACATGTTGGGGAGATAAAGGTGTGGATTGGGCTGCGCCGCAGGAGACACCAGTGCAACTGTGTGACCGAATGCCTGAGTAGCAGACTGCTTAACCAGGGAGGCAACATCCACAATTGGAGAGGACTTCTTGACTGCTGTAAGCCGAGCCTCCAATTGCTGGATGTACCTTTGAAGCTGTTGTATGTCCGCCATGTCCGCAGGACCTTTTGCGCGTGTGTACTGTTACGCGGGAGGATGGTTAGAGTCAAAAATAATATAAGCTCTAACGTCTCCCAAGGTCCCATGAGCAGGTGGTAGAGCTACAGAAGGACGAGCGTACGGAAGACACAGCTTCGGAGAAACAAAACTCACTAGGTGGTGTTAACTAAACACTTGCCCAAAAACAGGACCTCTCTTGTTAACTCACAAAGAGACCCGAAGGTGACTGTCCGTGCACAAATGGAGCACACCAGGACAGAAGGTGCAGCTCAGTTGACTTCACGGAGCTGCCACTGAAGGGCTGGATCGGTGGAGAAGAACCGGAGTGACAAGCCCTAATAGTACTTCACCACATAATCGTGGCGTGACGGGTACCGCTGCCTGACCCTGCCTACTGCTTCCAGACTGTAATGGCCCTGTGGCCGCAAAGAAGCCACACTGCTCTGATGCATACACAGAGCCAGAATAACGCACGCGCAGCCATGTGCGTCATACAGGACCTTTTAAAGACTAAGCCCAGCCCCAAGCCCAGCACCAGATGGCAATGGCGCTGGCAGCGGCCAGTCAGAGACAGCAACATCACCAGTGACATCATCAGCGGCCAATGCGGGACGCCGCATCACCGATGACGTTCTCGACGGCCAATTAGAGGCCGCCGCGTCACCGGTGACGTCATGCGCATGCACAGTAGCGTGAATCCCGTACATAGAGCCAGGAGAGGCAGCGGGAACCCGCGGATGCACGGTAGGGCAAAACAGGGACTTAGCCTCAGAAGGTTCAAAGATCCTGGACACCTGACAATTAGCAGCCAGGCGCCTGAAATGGCAGACAGGTGGCGCAGGAGAGCCAGCAGGCACCAAAGCAGGGGATGAAGACGGAGCAGGAGCGGTTTGAGGGTCGGGAGAACCCCGAATCATAACAGTACCCCCACGTCTAGGGCCCCCCACTCCAACACTCAAAAGCCGCCACCAAATCAGGAGCCGAAACCTCAGCCGGGGGAGCAGTTTTGGGTGCATGTTACTAATTCCTGCCTAACTGTCCCAGCATCTAGTAGCATAGATAAAGAGATCTTTAGGACAAGTATTTCTAAAGATCCCATATGATATGCTAATGAGGCCAGCGACTAGTCGCAAGGACGTTAGTTCCCTTGGCTAATCAGCCCCTTAGCATGTTAGTACGCCCCTGTGGGCGTGCCGACATGCTAATGAATGCACAGCGTCAGAGACATGGTCACGGTCACCTCTCTGCTGCCATCATGTCTGACTTCTGGATATCAGCTCAGTGTGCATGATCCCAGACTTTCAACCATGTGCACTATGAAGCCAGGTGCACACCTCCTGGCTTCAAACTCATGTAGAGCGCATGACCGGAAGTGCTGGACCATGCCCACTGAGCCAAAGTCCAGCATCAAACGCAATGGCAGCATAGAGGTGAGTGCGACCATCCTCTGATGCTGGGCATTCAATTGCATGTTAGCACGATCACATGGGCGTACTAACATACTACAGTAAGGGGGCCGACTAGCCAAGGAAACTAATGCCCTTGCGACTAGTATGGCCTCATTAGCATATCATATGGGATCTTTAGAAATACTTTTTCTAAAGATCTCTTTATGTATGCTACTAGATACAGGGACGGTTAGGCAGGGATTAGAAATATGCACCCAGATCTCCTTGTAATTCTTTCAAACCACGCTCCACCAGGCTCTGGAATAAGGCCATGTGCCCATGGGAGAAAGTAACTGTGGATTTTGCTGCGGAAAGCCCTCAGAGTTTCTAGATATTCCAGATAAATCCATGGGTTTACGCAAGTACAGACACTGCCCATGTTATCCTATGGGATTTGGGGAGTGCTGTATCAATCTTGCGGTATTTGCGGATGCGGAAAATGCAGCTGCACGTAACTGCATGTCAATTATCCATGCGGAATTATCTGCCGAATTCCTGCCTTTCTACTATGGAGATACAGGGCGGGTATTCCGCAGGTATTCCGCACGAAATCTGCATTGTTTCCGCAGGTTTATCGCAACAATTCAGCAGAAATACCGCAGCAATGGATAGTTGCTGCGTAAACCTGCGGAAATACTTCCAGAAAAGTCCGCAGGTACGATCTCCCTTGGGCACATGGCCTAAATGAAGAGCAGGAACTCTTGACTCTTGAGAGGATAGTAAGAAGGATTATTTGGATTTAAATGCAATATCATTAACAGACAAGTGAAAAGTACTGTGACTTTCACTTTGTAAATGTTGAGGAGATAAGAGTGCACATTGTTCACTGAAATTCAAACAAATTCATTGCCAGAATACATGTCAGTAGGTGATGCAGGAATGTCAGAATTTAATGCAGAATAAAAATGCCTTTTTACAATTAATAAACGGGCAAATTTGTGTACATAATATATCAAAATAACTACTTTCAAAATGTGACTCTAATGATTGGTTAATCATTTTATCCCCCTCACAAGATATTTATTTTTAATTGTTGTACCTCTATCTTTTCCCACCCCTCTTCATTCTCTTCTGTAATTTTTTTTACCTTAAAGGAGATGTCCACTACTTGGACAACCCTTACTCATTTTCAGCGTTTACCCTCGTTAAATTAAATTAGGCCATACTCACCACCGGTGCAGCTGCTGTTACAGCAATGTCTGAAGCCGTGTTCACATGACATTGTTATGACACGTAATTCCAGCGACCAATCAGCACCCAGAGTCTGTCTCCCCACATAATGACATTTGAGCAAGATGTGAGGACTGCACTGACTTCCTCCTCAAATGTCCAGAGATGGGAAAACAGACATCGGGTACTGATTGATCATGAGCCTCGTGTGTCATAACAATGTCACATGGGCCCCGAAAAGGAGACTTCAGTCATTACTGGAACCGAAGCCGCATGGGAGATGAGTATAGGCTTATTTTTATTTCTGGGGTGAATAAGGGGAATGAGAAGCCGGGAACTATTATCACAATGACTAGAATTAAACATATCCAAACTGAATCGATTAGATTCAGAAGATGTAAAAGATACTGTTTTGGCTGCCTCCACAGTTCGTGGACTGGAGCAACCATGGTTCTTAGGATAGATTTCATTTTAGAGAAACCATAATTTGTTTTCTTTCAAGTATATACTTCTTCATTTTTATAGCCTCTCAGATCACTCTGAAATTTGGATTTTTTTTTTAGTTTTGATGATGAACTTTCCCAAATCTTCCAAATTATCCAGCATTTTCCTGTCTAGATCTTTAAATTCTGCTGTGTCCTTGTATGGTGCTAAAGCAGCGTTAGTTTGATCGATGTCCTGTTGAAGTTTCTGTAGTTTTGTTTCCTCATTGGTGATGAAGAGGTTCATTAATTCAAGTGAACAGCATGTTAGAATATCATTACAGTCTTTCAAAAAATCTTCAGAAAAAATGAAAGTAGGGATCTTTTTTATGTGGAGTCCCCTTGGGATCATCTGTCTATCCACAAAACTCTTTAGTGTATTATGGTCTCACCATGTTTTGAGTTCTTGATTAGACAATTTCTCGAGTTGGCTCATTAATCCCCTTATATCCAAGGAATCAGATGTTGGATAATCCAGGTCATTAAAGACCAATGCAGGTGTTGGTGAATTTTAGGCATCTGTTCACATTGCATATTTGTGCATGGAATATCTATTAACTTATCAGTCTCTGTATGTCTGACAAAAAAGCTAAATCAATAGTGTACAAATATAGACAGTCTCTAATAATATGGTGTTTCCATCCGCAAATATAAATATAAATTTTCGAGAGTGAATAAAGTCACAAAAGCTTACAGAGCTTATACAAATACTAGTCCAGACAAAATGTAAAGAGTAAGCTCACCACATAAGTGAAACGCTAATTGTGGAGGAGACATTTAGCCTGCAACTTAATAATTTCAAATATATAATTTTAGCTACCTGTAACTTATCAAGATAACATCTTGGGAGCAATCATTAAGGACTAGAAGGTGGCCCGATTCTACGCATCGGGTATTCTAGAATTTACGTATTGTGTAGTTCATGTATGATTTTTGTTATATATATATATATATATATATATATATATATATATATATATATATATATATATATATAGATAGATGTTGTTGTGTGTAGTTACCAAGTGTTTGTGTAGGGCGCTGTACATGTTCTGGGTGTTGTCTGGGTGTGATGGGGGGTGAGAGCGGTGTTGTTTGTGTGTTGCGTTGTTTGTGGAGCGCTGTGTGTCTGTAGCGTTGTGTGTGTGTTGCACGGTTTGTGTGTGTGTGGTGTGTTTTGGGGGGAGGTATGTTTTGTGCAATCTGTGTGTTATGCGGTATGTGCGTATATTTGTGTGTGCAGCGTTGTCTGTGTGTGGGTGTCTGTGTAGGGCAGTTGTTTGTGGTTCCCAGTGTGTGTGTGTGGTGTGTTGTGCAGTGCGCGCGCGTGTGTGTGTGTTGGGGGGAGGTGTGCACTTCCCATCGTGCTCCATCCCCCATGCAGCGCACTCCCCATCGTGCTCCATCCCCTATGCTGCGCACCCCCCATCGTGCTCCATCTCCCATCCTGCGCACTCCGAAACGTGCTCCATCCGCCATGCAGCGCACTCCCCATCGTGCTCCATCCCCTATGCTGCGCACCCCCCATCGTGCTCCATCTCCCATGCTGCGCACTCCCAAACGTGCTCCATCCGCCATGCTGCGCCAGCATCAGCCTCTCTACCCGCAGTGTTCTGCCTTCGTCCACGTGTGAGCTGTGTGGACTCCGGCATACAGCTAACCTTCATCCACTGTTTCAATAAACAGACTGTGTTGCCTTTAAGTCTTTATTTATTAAATGATGATGGATAGGTGGATGATCATAAGAAATGGATGATTGATTGGTAAAAACTATAACAAAAGATACAAATCCATATCAGTACAGGCATATCACAAATAACAGAATGACATACATAGTAGTACTGGTATTTACAGAATCTGCATAACATAGAGAGCAATGCATATGACTGAACACAACATTTACACTGCTGAAGCTGCCCTACACCTGCTCTGCATGTATCACAGCCTATGCAATCTGAGTAGATCCACTGCCACTTCACAGTGCCTACATAACAACTGTACACATATTCCAACACAAATATGTAGTCTAGTACAATGATTCCTACCGGGATCCATTAGTCAGGAGGAACGATTGAAGACAAGGTACTGGAGCCAACCATAGCACCTCTGAATCCTATGGAGGCATCAAGACATCTGCGTCTCCAACTCAGTAAGGGAAGGGAAAAAGGGGCAGTCCAAGGAAGTATCTTTTCCTTAAAGCAACAGGCTCCAACCACAGAAATACTGTAGGGATGTATGAGGAAAACATAAGAAAGCCAACAGTGACCTCTTGTGGGCAACAAACGATATTACCCTTATCCTATTTAATGAATAGGAGACAGAACACTCCCCGCTTGGCGTTAACCAATGCCACTATTGGACTCCTGAGGGGATAACAACAACACAAGTTCAGTGACTGGTCTGGTGAACAGTTTGTTCTCTCCGAGCTTGCTCACTCTGACCTCTACCTTGCGTACTCTCCCATCCTTGCTGGGAAAGGGTTTGGTGACTAGGCCGAGTGGCCACTCATTTCGGTGTGATTGACTGTCCTTTACAAGTACCACATCGCCAAGTCTGATGTTTGGATGGTCTTTCTGCCATTTTGTTCTGGTTTGCAGAGTGGAGAGATATTGTTTCCTCCATCTGTCCCAAAAGGCATTGGACACGTTTTGTACTTGCCTCCATTGTCTTCTGTAGAGGTCTTTCTCGGTGAATTCTCCAGGTGGAGCTCCTGGGACACAGGTTTTCTGTGTAAGTAACATGGCAGGAGTAAGAACTGTTGAGTCTCCAGAATCTCCAGAAAGAGCTGTCAATGGCCTAGCATTCATGATAGCTGTAACTTCGGCCAAGAACGTAGTCAAGCTTTCGTGGGTAAGTCTGGTGTTTGCTTGCAAGAGGATAGAATCTAGAATCTTGCGTGCAATTCCTATCATTCTTTCCCAGGTGCCTCCCATGTGCGAAGAGTGTGGCGGGTTGAAGGTCCAGGTGCATCCTTGCTCACCTAGGTACCTCTCTACATTTGTAATGTCTAGATTGGAAGGGATTTGGAGTTCTCTTGCTGCTCCAATAAAGTTCGTGCCTCTATCAGAACGAATGTGCTTCACAGGGCCTCTGATAGCGATGAAGCGTCGAAGTGCATTTATGAAACTTGAAGTGTCCATAGATTCTATTACTTCGATATGAACAGCTCTGACAGACAAACAGGTGAATAGAACTGCCCAACACTTTGCTTCGGCATGGACCTTCCTAGTGCGTCTTGTAGCTACGGACCAGGGGCCGAACACATCCAGTCCAACGTTGGTGAAAGGGGGTTCAGTACTGAGCCTGTCAGGTGGAAGATTGGCCATCTTCTGGTTTTGAAACATGCCACGAAGTTTGCGACACGTAACGCAGTTGAAGATGAGTTTGCTCACGCTTCTCTTCGGTAAACAAACGACCTTGATGTCTCACCAAGATGTGATGATGTTGAATGAGCAAGGTTGTGACGTGATGACATCCGGGAATTATTACCGGGTGTTTCTCTGAGACTTCTACCTTAGCTTCTTGAATGCGGCCACCTATTCTCAGCAGCCCATCTTTGTCAATGAACGGGTCGAGTTTCCTCAACGCACTGTCTCTAGGAATGGGTAGTCCTTTGTCGAGATTGTCTATCTCCTTGTTGTAGGCTTCATTTTGTACAACATGGAGTATTGTAATCTTGGCTTTCTCTAGGTTGGGAGCAGTAAATGCATGCTTGCAGTGATGCCAACCTTTACTGCATCTCTGATTTGTTGGTAGTTCGGACTTGTAAAACTGAGTCACGTGTAGTAAAAAAGCGATGGCTCTAACAAGTGAGTTCCAGGTTGAGAATCTACTGAACCGATGAGATCCGAGGTGACGTCCTGAAACCACTGTATGAAGAGCTGACACTTGAGGACGAAGGTCTTCATCGACATCTGGATCCACCAGTTCGAATGTATCGGGCCTGCTGATGTAGGATGTTGTTCGGTACAGGAAGGCAGGGCCTGTGAACCATGTAGTGTCCTTAAGGTGACTTGGTGCAACGGATCTAGTCGCATGGTCGGCGGGATTGTGATGAGTAGAGACGTAATGCCACTGATCAGGGCGAGTTGATCTTCTTATTCTCAATACCCGGTTGCTGACGTAGACATAGAAGCGTCGTGTTTCGTTGCAGATGTATCCTAGTACCACCTTGCTGTCAGTGTAGAACTCTGCATCTTTGATCTCCTGATTCATTCCATCTGAGATAAGTTCAGCCAGCTCTACTGCAAGGACGGCAGCACAGAGTTCCAGTCTAGGTATCGTGTGTTCACGGAGTGGCGCCAGTTTTGTCCGACTCATGACGAACCCAGTATGGATCTGTTCATTCACATCGGTGGTTTTAAGGTATACTACTGCTGCGATTGCTTTGACTGATGCATCGCAGAAGATACAAAGTCTTTGAGATTTGACTTCTGTGGATGGCACAGGAGCGTATGGTCGGTTCACATGAAGATCGGTCAAGGCCTCGAGAGACTTCTTGAGCTTGTGTCTGAGGGAGACAAATCGACTGTAGACCTGTTCCCTGTTGTTGGGTAGGCGTTGTCTCCATGGTCGGAATGGTAAGGGTGCCACCCAGCTGTTCGACTTGTCTTTGGTTATTTCTTGGTCCATGATGTCCAAGAACATCCTGTCTTCTATGGACATTGCTGTTTTGTTGTCCTCTTTGGTCCTGTGGAAGATGGTACAGCCTATGTGGTCTTGTTCGCCCTCACAAGCGTGGTCTTCGTTGGAAGGAACTGCGAAAGGACATGGCAGAGGAGTACTGCTTGGTAATTCCTTTACCAACAGACTGTTGTGACATGGTCGGAAGAAAGACGGACGTCCATTTTCTAGTGTGTTGGTGAGCATACTGTTGACTGAGGCTGGCTTGTGTGCTCCTCCTAGACAGACATCTCCTATTACGACCCATCCTAGGTCAAGTCTCTGCGCATATGGAGCGTTCTGGGAGCCGTTAATGGACTCTCTAGCCTTATGCACACGTAGCATGTCTCTTCCAAGGAGTAAGGCTATTGGAGCTTCTGAGTCCAGTTCTGGAATCAGGTGAGCTATACGCTTCAGATGGGGGTGATGAGCTGCTACCTCTGGTGAAGGTATCTCGGACCTGTTGTCAGGAATCTGGTTGCACTCCAGTATGGTAGGTAATGATAGGCAGGTCTGGCCATCTATGGATTCCACCTTGTACCCGCTTGCCTTCCTCCCCGCCGTCTCAACGGTACCTGAACATGTCTTCAAGGAGTAGGGAGAACCGGGGCCTGCAATGTTGAAACTGCTGAAGAAGATGGACTTGGCAAGAGACCTGTTGCTCTGATCGTCCAAGATCGCATAGATCTTAATTGCTTTGTCCCTGCGGCCTGCTGGGTAGACTCTGACAAGGCAGATTTTTGAACAGGACCTTCCTCCTGTGAGTCCTTTACAGATCTCCGTACATTGAGAGGTAACCACCGTGGTGTCTTCATCAGTGTTCTTCTGTTTTCCATCGTGTTCTTCTGCTTGCGGCAACGCTCGTGTAGGTGGTCCAGGGTGTAAGGCTGTATTGTGATCCGTGCTGTCACATTCTGCACATTTCACGCTAGCTTCGCAGTTCCTGGCCATGTGCGATGTTGCAGCACAGCATTTGAAGCAGATGTTGTGTTCCTTGAGGAAGCCTTTGCGATCCTCTAGAGACTTCTCCCTGAAGGCTCTGCATTTTAGTAGAGGATGTGGTTTCCGGTGTAGAGGACACTGTTTACTGATATCCTGGGGTTTGTTCTCTTCTGGAGGATGCTTACTTTCTTTGTGAGCAGGACCTGAGGAGACAATGTTAGTTTTGTGGACCGCCACGGGTGTCCTACTGGGTTTGACATCGGGGGCGGTGGTACATGACAGAGTAAAATCAAAACTAGGGTCATTTCTGATTTTAGCTTGCTGAGCTACAAAATCTACAAATACAACAAAAGGAGGGAATGGCACGTTATGTGTTTGCTTATACCGTGAACCGTGTGAGACCCACTTTTCTTGTAGATTGTAAGGAAGTTTTTGCACTATCGGATTGACACCCCTAGCGGTATCCAAGAATGCCAATCCGGGCAAATCTCCTTCCTCTTGGGCAACCTGTAACTCCACTAACAGATCACTTAGCTCTCTTAGCCTTTGAAAGCCTTTGGGTCCTATCTTAGAGAAGTCATCAATTCTTTTAAACAAAGCATTTTCAATAACTTCTATGGACCCATAGCATTCATCAAGTCTCTTCCACACCAAGTGTAGACCTTTGGGTGGGTTTTTAATGTTAATGTCTCTTAGTCTTTTGGCGTGTTCTACCGATTCACTACCAAGCCATTTTACCAGGAGGTCTAACTCCTCACTACAAGAAAGGTCCAAACCTCTTATGGTGTTCTGGAACGAGGCTCGCCACGACCTATAATTCTCGGCACGATCATTGAACTTTACAAGTCCTTTTGTGACCAGATCTCGACGAGCAAAGAACTTTGCAAAGTCCATGGTGGCTTGGTCAGTGCTGGTGCGAGCCGGTGTATGGTCATGTCTATTGTGTGGTGTATCACCATACCTGTAGGGTGTTTCTGCCTTCGGAAAGTCAGCATAGTACCTCCCCGGAGAGAAAGGTGTCTCTTTGTGGTAAAATGGTGGTTGTACCTTCCGCCCTGTGGAATAGTAGTTTTGGTGAACCTCCTCGTGCTGTACACTCTCTTGCTTGAAGCGGTGTAATTCAAGGTTGGATGGCTGGCCGTCTGCGTAGTCTGCTTGGTGAAGCACATCTGAGCTGTCATCTATCCTGGAGTATTGGTAGATGTATTCTGCGACGCGCTGTGCTGGATCCTGCTGGTTTAGGTCCGGCCCAAGAACATCGCTGCGTCTTCCTTCGGGTTGCTCTGCCGCTTCCAGGAACTCTGCCTTGGCTATTGCGGCCGCTGTCTCCTTTTCTACGGCAAGTCTTTCTAAAGTCAGTTGCAGACGTACACTCTCTGCTTCTTGTTCTGATTGCAGACGTGCACTCTCTGTGTGTTTTAGTTTGAGTTGCATTTCCTGTTCAGCGAAGGAGGACCTCACTTTAGCTGCTTCGGCCTCAGCGCGGGCGACGGCAGCAAGCTCCCTAATTGAGGATTTAGTAGAGCTTGCCCGTGACCTTGTCTTCAGGGAAGACGCTCGGCTGACAGACATTGTGCACTTGGCTGCAGACTATTTTAGCGGGAAACAGAGTCTATTTGCGGACGGCCTTCCGCGTGGTGGAGAGGGGAATGGTGGTTTCTGGCGTACTGCGGTCTAGTCACTGCGGCTGTATGGTGGCTGCTGCGACATCCATATGCGGTACAGCGTGGATGTTAGCGGTCCCGTACTACAGCCTGCGACCGGCTATCTTTACTGGAGCTGGACTGCGCTCTTGTTCTATGTAGCTGTATGGCGGCTGCTGTAATACCCGTGTGCCGTGTAGCGTGGGTGTTAGCTGTCCCGTACAGTTCGTACAATCGCTGCCTGCGACCAGCAGCCCGTTTTTACTGAGCTGGACTGCGCTCTTGTTCTATGTAGCTGTATGGTGGCTGCTGTAATACCCGTGTGCTGTGTAGCGTGGGTGTTAGCTGTCCCGTACAGTTCATACAATCGCTGCCTGCGACCAGCAGCCCGTTTTTACTGTTGCTGCCTTCGTCCACGTGTGAGCTGTGTGGACTCCGGCATACAGCTAACCTTCATCCACTGTTTCCATAAACAGACTGTGTTGCCTTTAAGTCTTTATTTATTAAATGATGATGGATAGGTGGATGATCATAAGAAATGGATGATTGATTGGTAAAAACTATAACAAAAGATACAAATCCATATCAGTACAGGCATATCACAAATAACAGAATGACATACATAGTAGTACTGGTATTTACAGAATCTGCATAACATAGAGAGCAATGCATATGACTGAACACAACATTTACACTGCTGAAGCTGCCCTACACCTGCTCTGCATGTATCACAGCCTATGCAATCTGAGTAGATCCACTGCCACTTCACAGTGCCTACATAACAACTGTACACATATTCCAACACAAATATGTAGTCTAGTACAATGATTCCTACCGGGATCCATTAGTCAGGAGGAACGATTGAAGACAAGGTACTGGAGCCAACCATAGCACCTCTGAATCCTATGGAGGCATCAAGACATCTGCGTCTCCAACTCAGTAAGGGAAGGGAAAAAGGGGCAGTCCAAGGAAGTATCTTTTCCTTAAAGCAACAGGCTCCAACCACAGAAATACTGTAGGGATGTATGAGGAAAACATAAGAAAGCCAACAGTGACCTCTTGTGGGCAACAAACGATATTACCCTTATCCTATTTAATGAATAGGAGACAGAACACGCAGCATCAGCCTCTCTGCCCGCAGCATCAGCCTCTCTCCCCGCAGCATCAGCCTCTCTGTCCCTAGCATCAGCCTCTCTGTCCCCAGCATCAGCCTCTCTGTCCCCAGCATCAGCCTCTCTGTCCCAAGCATCAGCCTCTCTGTCCCCAGCATCAGCCTCTCTGTCCCCAGCATCAGCCTCTCTTTCCCCAGCATCAGCCTCTCTGTCCCCAGCATCAGCCTCTCTGTCCCCAGCATCAGCCTCTCTCCCCGCAGCATCAGCCTCTCTGTCCCCAGCATCAGCCTCTCTGTCCCCAGCATCAGCCTCTGTCCCCAGCATCAGCCTCTCTGTCCCCAGCATCAGCCTCTCTGTCCCCAGCATCAGCCTCTCTCATCCCAGCATCAGCCTCTCTGTCCCCAGCATCAGCCTCCCCATCCCAGCCTTCCCCAGAATCAGCCTCTCTCCTCCCAGCCTCCTCCAGCACGCCATGCTCCTCTGCTGACACTCACAGATCCGATCGCATACACTCACACACACCGACACACACATCCGATCGCATACACTCACACACACCCGATCGCATACACTCACGTACACACACATTGACGATATTGCTAGCATGGTTACCAACGTATCCCGTCCCCCGCTCGCACGGGAGCCCACACCAGCATACGGCGGCAAGGCCAGCAATGCGAGGGTAAGTGGCTGGGTTGGCGGCGTACGCTGATGTGGGCTCCCGTTGGGGGGGGGGAGTACAGTACTCACCGTGTCAGTTCGGGGAATGCGCGGGGGGGCGGGGCCAGAGCTAGCGTGCATTGCGTGAGGGGGGCGGGGCGTGGTGTGGCCGAGTAGCCAATGCCTGCAGGGTGCCGGGGCGAGAGGCCAATCTGTGGGGGGGGCGGAGCCTGGGCGAGCGGCTGGCCATTCCGTGTGGGGGCGCAGCCTGGGCGAGCAGCCAATCCGTGTGGGGGGGCGGGGCCATGGCGAGCCCAGCGGTCAATCAGCTTTGTGTCACCGTAAGGACACAATGTCACCGTAAGGACACAATTTTGGAGCATGACAGACAGACAGACAGACAGAATAAGGCAATTATATATATAGATGGGTGTACATATATTGTGCGAAGGAGTAAGGGGTACTTCTCAGATAGCGAGATCGCTAGCGAGATCGCTAGCGAGATCGCTGCTGAGTCACAGTTTTTGTGACGCACCAGTGACCTCATTAGCGATCTCACTGTGTGTGACACTGAGCAGCGATCTGGCCCCTGCTGTGAGATCGCTGCTCGTTACACTTAGTGCTGGTTCATTTTTTGGACATTGCTCTCCTGCTGTGAAGCACACATCACTGTGTTTGACAGTGAGAGAGCAACGGTCTGAATGTGCAAGGAGCAGGGAGCCGGCTTCTGGCAGCCTGCGGTAAGCTGTAACCAAGGTAAATATCGGGTAACCAAGCGAAGCCCTTTGTTTGGTTACCCGATATTTACCTTGGTTACTAGC
This sequence comes from Anomaloglossus baeobatrachus, assembly GCF_048569485.1. NCBI lineage: Eukaryota > Metazoa > Chordata > Amphibia > Anura > Aromobatidae > Anomaloglossus > Anomaloglossus baeobatrachus. Next base: position 396,195,743 of record NC_134354.1, on the reverse strand, counting down.
GTCCGCTGCTCTCACTCTGCCAGTGCCGGCTCCATGCTCCCTGCACATGTAGCCAGAGTACACATCGGGTAAATAAGCAAAGTGGTTTGCTTATTAACCCGATGTGTACTCTGGCTAGGAGTGCAGGGAGCCAGTGCTAAGCGGTTTGCGCTGGTAACCAAGCTAAATATCGGGTAACCAAGCGCTTGGTTACCCGATTTTTACCTTAGTTACCAAGCGCAGCATCGCTTCCACGCGTCGCTGCTGGCTGGGGGCTGGTCACTGGTCGCTGGTGAGATCTGCCTGATTCACAGCTCACCAGCGACCATGTAGCGACACACCAGCGATCCTGACCAGGTCAGATCGCTGGTGGGATCGCTGGAGCGTCGCTAACGTGTGACGGTACCCTTAATCTATGGGAAACATTGTGTCACCCAGTTTATTCCAATCTTCTACAGATAAATCCACTTATCTGTCTTTTAAAGGATTTTTTAAATCCTCAGGTAGTAGATGCAATGTGTGTAAATATGCCACTAATAGGAAATTACAATTTTTCTTCCAATGGTGTGAGCCATATTATTAAAAGCTTTATTAACTGTGATTCACACCACGTAATTTATTACATTGAATGTACGATTTGCAAAAAGGTATACATAGGATGCACAACTCGCATACCTAAAAAGTGCATAGCTGAATATATTGCAAACATAGCCAGTAGCAACTGCTCATATTCCAGTGCGGTGCAGCATTTTGTCAGTACCCATAATTCAGATTTATCCGATTTTACATTCTATGCAATAGAAAAAGTACCTTATCCCAAGAGAGGGGGTGGTTGGCAGTAACCTGTATTTTTAGGGTTCATGCACATCTGCGTGTGAATTATGGCTCTGTTGTTGCTCCTAATACGGGTGTTGAATGAGATGTGATTGTCATTCCATATGACATTCAAGTGTGTTTTTTCTCCGGTCTAGCCTCTGTGTAATGTCCGTGTGACATCCGTCTGATGTTCATGTGACATCCTGTCACGCTCCCCGGGTCCTCACCCCCGCTCCCCGGCTCACCTGCCACGCTGCCCGCTCCTCAGCCCCCGGATTCCGTCCGTCCCAGGCCCCCTGGTCCCCGATCCCGGCGCCCGACGGCTTCCCAGGACCTGGCCGGCTCCCCTGCGTCCTCCCCTCAGCCTCCTTCCCTGGCTTCTGGCACCCGGGCGGCGCGCATGCGCGTTAGGGCGCGCGCGCGGTCACTGACCCTTTCTTAAAGGGCCAGCGTCCATTAACAGGAAATGAGGTTGAACAGGTACTGGGTATAAAGGGGGTTAGTGTCCAAGGGGGCGGGGCCTGATCTTCGTGTTCCCTGAGCTAGGAGTCAGGTCTCCTGGTGTTTATGTGCCTGTACTCACCTATCTCTCTTTGTAGAGCCGTACCTGCCTCGCCATCCCGTCTGCCGTATCCTGAACCCCGCACACTGTCCGTCTGCCATCTGACAGTCCGTACCATCTCGGATCCCTGCGGTGACCCGTCATCTCGCTCCTGAGGTTCCGGACCCCGCCTGATATCATCTCGGCTTCCGAACCTGAGCTACGTCACCAGGACTACCATCTGTGACACCGTGGTCCCAGGGACTCCTCCGCTGCCTTCACTTGCACGGACTGTTCTGCTGCCCATCAGTGCTTCAGCTGCCGGACTCCCTACCACCATCTTAAGAGTTCGGTCCAGTGGATCCACCTCCTGGGTCGGCCCGACCGCCCGGCCGTGACAGTAAGATCAGGCCATGGATCCCGCTGCAGCACTAGCGGCCTTGCAAGAGGAACTCCGACGTCAGCATGAAGTCCAGACCCGCATGTTGCAATTTATGACCTCCGTGGACACCCGCCTGTACACGTTACAAGCATCAATGACGCCTGCGGCACCCAGGTCCCCAGCTATGCAAGCCATGGCTCCCGCACCAGTGGCAGCCTCTTCAGATGCTTCCCGTCTCCGTTTGGCGTCACCACCTCGTTATGCTGGAGATCCCAAGACCTGCAGGGGCTTCATAAACCAGTGTTCCCTTCATTTCACGCAGCTGCCACATCTGTTCGCCTCTGACCAAGCCAAGGTCGCCTTTATAATGTCTCATCTGGAGGGCGAGGCGCTGGCGTGGATGAACCCCTTGTGGGAGAAGGAGGACCCCATGACCAAGAACCTTCAAGAGTTCCTGCAGGCCTTTCGCAGCACCTTCGACGAGCCGGGACGCGCCTCTGCGTCTGCTTCATCCCTCCTCCGCCTACGTCAAGGAACACTGACGGTGGGTCAATATGCCATCCGTTTCCGTACTTTGGCTTCTGAACTCGGGTGGAATAATGAGGCCCTGACAGCCGCCTTCTGGGAAGGACTCTCGAGTCGCATCAAGGATGAGTTGGCGGGTCGTGACGTGCCCTCCACCCTAGATGCCCTGATTGCCCTAGCCACTCGAGTGGACATTCGTTTCCAGGAACGCTCCAAAGAGCTGTATCGTGAGAGACGTGCAGTACGGCACTCCCCTCCTCCACAGAAGTCCTCTGTGCCTCACTCTTCAACAGCTGGGATTCCTGTCCACGAGCCCATGCAGGTTGACCGAGTACGACAGTCTGACCAACGTAGAGCAGAGCGGCTCGCCAAAGGCCTCTGCTTTTACTGCGGAGAGGGCACACATCTCTTACGCTCCTGTCCGGAAAGGCCGGGAAACTCCAAAGCCTAGGGTTGGTAGGAGAGGCCACCCTAGGTGCTGGGACTCTCTCAGACCCAGTTATGTGGACGGTACAAGTGTCAACAGGAGAGACGCGCTTCACGGCTGAGGCATACCTCGACTCCGGAGCAGCAGGCAATTTTATCCAGCAGGCCACGGTGGACAAGTACCAGCTGCCTGTTACTCCACTCGATAAGCCCCTAATGATTGCCTCGGTGGATGGGAGACCCCTCTCTGATACCATCTCCTGGATCACCAAGCCGGTGGAATTGCGTATAGGTGCTCTGCACACCGAGAACATCGCTCTCTACGTCCTTCCACACATGTCCCATCAAATCCTGCTGGGACTTCCTTGGTTGCGGACACACGAACCATCAGTCAGCTGGGGTACTGGCGAAATCACTCGTTGGGGCTCTGCCTGTCATGAGAGATGTCTAAAGTCCCTACAACCAATCCGACGTCCCCCGGCTCCAGAGAACCTACCGGAACTGCCCTCGGCCTATTGGTCCTTCGCGGACGTTTTTGACAAGAAGGAGTCTGAGGTTCTTCCGCCACACCGTCCCTACGATTGCGCCATCGACCTGCTCCCAGGAACAACACCACCTCGAGGACGGATATATCCGTTGTCTCCAGCGGAAACCAGGGCCATGTCCACATACATCACGGAAAGCCTGGCAAAGGGATTCATCCGGAGATCCTCCTCTCCTGCGGGAGCAGGCTTCTTCTTCGTTAAGAAGAAAGAGGGTGACCTACGCCCATGCATTGACTACCGGGGCTTGAATCAGATCACCATAAAAAACAAGTACCCCCTACCGCTCATCCCCGAATTGTTCGACCGGCTCAGAGGAGCCCGTGTGTTCACCAAACTGGATCTTCGGGGTGCCTACAACCTAGTTCGTATCCGCTCTGGGGACGAATGGAAGACCGCATTTAATACTCGCGACGGGCACTACGAATACTGCGTGATGCCCTTCGGTCTGTGTAACGCTCCTGCCGTATTCCAAGAACTGGTGAACGACATATTCCGGGACCTCCTCTACCTCTGTGTAGTAGTTTATCTGGATGACATCCTTGTCTTCTCTCCGGACCTCCAGACCCACAGAGAGAACGTAAAGCTGGTTCTACAAAGACTGAGAGAGAATCGTCTCTACGCCAAATATGAGAAGTGCGTCTTTGAGCAGTCTTCTCTCCCTTTCCTGGGATACATCATCTCGGGTACTGGGTTGCAGATGGATCCAAAGAAGGTCTCCTCCATACTCAACTGGCCTCCTCCTTCTGGACTGAAGGCAATCCAACGGTTCCTGGGATTCGCCAACTACTACCGCCAGTTTATCCCGCACTTCTCCGCCCTGACTGCCCCTCTCTCCGCTTTGACCAAAAAGGAGGCTAAACCAAAGGACTGGTCACCTGCGGCCGACGCCGCGTTTTGCTCTTTGAAGCGAGCTTTCGCCTCCTCTCCTGTACTCCACCGACCGGAGTTAAACCGCCAGTTCACCTTGGAGGTGGATGCCTCCTCCTCAGGAGCCGGAGCAGTGCTCATGCAAAAATCCTCCTCCGGGAAGATGGTGACTTGCGGTTTCTTTTCTAAGAGCTTCTCAGCACCAGAACGGAATTACACCATCGGTGACCGAGAATTATTGGCGGTCAAACTAGCTCTGGAGGAGTGGCGCTACCTCCTGGAAGGAGCAGTGTACCCCGTGACCATCTACACGGACCACAAGAACCTGGAATACCTGCGGTCCGCTCAGCGACTGAACCCGCGGCAAGCCAGGTGGTCCTTATTCTTTGCCAGGTTTGACTTCCAGCTCCACTTCCGACCCGCGGACAAGAATATACGCGCCGATGCCTTGTCTAGGTCCCTCATGTCCATGGAGCAGGAGGAAGAGACTACCCAACCTATCATCCCTCCTAGCAAGATTGTTCCGGTGGCTCCCGTCACTCTGGCCCAGATACCACCCGGGAAGACCTATGTCTCGGAGACCGACAGGCAAAAAGTGTTACACTGGGGTCATGCCTCAAAAACAGCCGGCCATGCAGGCCAGAAGAGAACATGGGGTGCGATCGTACGCCATTACTGGTGGCCATCCCTTCGCACTGACGTCGCCGCCTTTGTCTCTGCCTGCTCCTCTTGTGCCAGGAACAAGACGCCCAAACACCTGCCCTATGGCCGTCTGCTGCCTCTACCGATACCCTCAGTTCCCTGGCAACACATTGCGATGGACTTTATTACGGACTTGCCATTATCCTCTGGACACACAGTCATATGGGTCGTGGTGGACCGGTTCTCCAAAATGGCCCACTTCATCCCCATGGCTGGACTGCCCTCTGCTCAGGAACTCGCGGAAGCCTATATCCATCACATCTTCCGCTTGCATGGCTTTCCATCCCACATCGTGTCCGACAGAGGAACTCAGTTCACCTCCCGCTTCTGGAGGGCGCTCTGCAAACACCTGGGAGTAACTCTGGACTTTTCTTCCGCATACCATCCTCAGTCTAATGGCCAAGTGGAGAGGGTCAATCAAATCTTGACATCCTTCTTACGTCACTATGTTAACACCCATCACGACGACTGGTCCACGCTTCTGCCTTGGGCTGAGTTCTCACATAACCACCACATCAGTGAGTCGTCCTCCAAATCTCCCTTCCATGTCGTTTACGGACTTCAGCCCTCCGTTCCATTGCCTATATCCCCTTCTTCGGATGTCCCTGCGGCTGATACTGTAGCCCGTGACTTCGCTACCATTTGGGACTCTGTCAAGGCGTCCCTTGGACGCGCTTCCCAGCGGATGAAGAAACACGCTGACAAAAGGCGTCTAGACCCTCCGTGTTTCTCTCCTGGAGACCTCGTCTGGCTTGCTTCCCAGTACGTCCGCCTGAAGATACCGTCATACAAGCTGGGTCCTCGCTACATTGGGCCGTTTAAAGTCCTCAGCAAGATCAATGAGGTTTCCTACAAGCTACAGCTCCCGGCCACGATGAGGATACCCAACTCATTCCACGTCTCCCTGCTCAAGCCGGTGGTCCTTGGTCCCTTCTCCAATGCTGCCAGTCCGGCCCCTCCACCTATTGCCGATGACGACATCTATGCGGTAAGGGATATCGTGGCCATGAAGACCGTACGAGGTCGGCAGTTCTTCCTGGTGGACTGGGAGGGGTATGGTCCTGAGGAAAGGTCTTGGGAGCCCAGGGAGAACGTGGGCACTCCTCTTATCCGTGCCTTCATGTCCCGGTTGCGGGGTGGGGGGCGTGGGGGGGGGGGGTACTGTCACGCTCCCCGGGTCCTCACCCCCGCTCCCCGGCTCACCTGCCACGCTGCCCGCTCCTCAGCCCCCGGATTCCGTCCGTCCCAGGCCCCCTGGTCCCCGATCCCGGCGCCCGACGGCTTCCCAGGACCTGGCCGGCTCCCCTGCGTCCTCCCCTCAGCCTCCTTCCCTGGCTTCTGGCACCCGGGCGGCGCGCATGCGCGTTAGGGCGCGCGCGCGGTCACTGACCCTTTCTTAAAGGGCCAGCGTCCATTAACAGGAAATGAGGTTGAACAGGTACTGGGTATAAAGGGGGTTAGTGTCCAAGGGGGCGGGGCCTGATCTTCGTGTTCCCTGAGCTAGGAGTCAGGTCTCCTGGTGTTTATGTGCCTGTACTCACCTATCTCTCTTTGTAGAGCCGTACCTGCCTCGCCATCCCGTCTGCCGTATCCTGAACCCCGCACACTGTCCGTCTGCCATCTGACAGTCCGTACCATCTCGGATCCCTGCGGTGACCCGTCATCTCGCTCCTGAGGTTCCGGACCCCGCCTGATATCATCTCGGCTTCCGAACCTGAGCTACGTCACCAGGACTACCATCTGTGACACCGTGGTCCCAGGGACTCCTCCGCTGCCTTCACTTGCACGGACTGTTCTGCTGCCCATCAGTGCTTCAGCTGCCGGACTCCCTACCACCATCTTAAGAGTTCGGTCCAGTGGATCCACCTCCTGGGTCGGCCCGACCGCCCAGCCGTGACACATCCGTGCAGCTTCCGTTTTTAGCATAATCTTTTACACTAAATAATACTCTCTTGAACGTTTTAGATTTAACACTAATAGCAAAGCAAGCATTTAAAATTCTTGTTAAATGCTAGATAGATAGCTTGTACAGCTATTTAGCAGAATTAAGAAATATTCAAAGAAAAAAATGACATAGGGTGTCCCCCCATTTTTCATAAATAGCCAAAGTACGGAAGACAGCTGGAGGCTATTATTATTAGGGTGGGAAGGTCAATGGTTATTTGGCCTTTCATAGCCTAAAAATAGCAGCCTGTAGCTGTCAAAGAAGGGGCACATTCGTTAGATGTGCCAATTCTGACACTGTATCCAGCTCTTCCCGATTGCCCTGGTGCGGTGGCAATTAGGATAATGGTTCATGAGGTTGATGCCAGCTTTGAATTGACAGCTGGCATCAAACCTTGGTGTTAGTAATGGGTGGGCGTCTATTAGACTCCCCCATTACTAACAGTAAAAAGCATAGAAAAACATTTTTTTTTCAAAAAACACCCCCATCACTAGCCCTCATTCAATAATTTATTAAAAAGAATAAAAAGCCTTGAAGTTCCGACGTAATCCACCAAATCCAACATAGTACACAAAAACGAACCAAAGACATAAAAAGTGAGAATTAAAGAAATAAAGATCAGACACCCTCATTCACCAATTTATACCCATAAAAATCCAAAGCAGGTCCAACGTAATCCATATGAAGGTCCCACGATGTTTCCTTCAGCCATGGCAACACTACTCGCACTCATGTGATACTCACCCAGATGCGTCATGGGGGCACGCCCAATTGCAACATATCATCACCGCGTGCGCAGACATCAATTCCTGTTCTGGGAGATGGCGTATCAGTGGCCAATGCACATCATCCTTTTAAACCACCTATCAGTGGTGATTTTTATACACAACCCCACTTAAGACTCCTCCTTCCTTTTTTTTATACTGCGCAGTATTGGTTGATATATAAACTTCCTTTCAGGACTCCTCCTTACACATTATCCTCACATGAGTTCTTTGCACACGACCCTTTGAGACTCCTCCTTCTTTACTGGAAACTATCTATCAGTGTGAGTTCTACCTCACACGCCTCTTCTATGCTCCTCACTATTGGTTGCTTTAAGGTATATATGGTACCTCCTGCAGGTGTGATGCCACCACCAGAAGAAAGCCAAAACGTGCATCAGGGGTTTCCTGGGCATAACACTTCACAGGAGATAACATGTATAACACTATATCATTGTATTTGCTATGTATAAGTCTATTGGAATTGAGCTCTACTCATTGCAATGCTGTAGATCAACAGCTTAACAGCTATTATGAAATTTAATCTGCTTACGGTTCAGACATTGGTTAACCCACTGGTCTCAAACACATGGCCCGCGAGCCACATGCGGCGCCTCAGGCTGCTTTATGCGGCCCACAGGCACGTGGACTCCGTAACGATCGGAGCCACTGCCTTTATCTGAAATTCAGTGAACGTTTTGCCGGCGTTGCACAGAGTCAAGCTCTCTCTGCACAACTCAATGGCAATCGCCAGCCAATCAGAGGCAAGCAACTGACGCATATGACCTCAGCTGCTTGACTCTGATTGCTCAGTGGCTGCTATTGAAATAGTTGTACAGAGAGAGCTTGACTCTGCGCATTGTCGGCAAAACATTTTCTGAATTTCAGATAAAGCACTGACAGTGGCTGCAATCGTTACCGGGTCCATATACCTGTGGGCTGCATGAAGCAGGATGCCGAGGGAATAGAGGACAGGTGAGAACAATGTTTTGGTGTGTGTATGCGTGTGTGTATGTGTGTGTTTGCGTGCGTGCGTGCGCGTGTGTTGCCTGCTGAGGCTGCACAGGGCAAGAAGTGTATGTTGCCCACTGAGGCTGCACAGGGCATGGTGTGTGTGAATGTGAAGAATGGCACAATAGGGGACGAGGATGAGACATTGCTACAAGAAGAGGTCCAGTATTATTATTATTATTATTATTATTATAGTATAGGGGATATTACTACAAGAAGAGGACCTGAATGAGAACATTACTACAGGATGGGCATAAGAATAGACACATTATTACAGGATGGGCACAAGGATAGGCATATTACCACAGGGTGGGCACAAGGATTGGGTACATTACTACAAGAGAGGGACAAGGATGGGCACATTACTACAGGACAGGGACATTACTAAAGGATTGGGACAAGGATGGGCACATTACTACAGGATAGTTCACATTTCTACAGACTGGAGACCAGGATGGGGACATTACTACAGGATAGGGACAAGGATGGGGCACATTACTACAAGAAGGGGACAAAGATGGGCACATTACTACAGGACAAGGACAAATATGGGCACATGACTACAGGATGGAAATTAGGATGAGCACTTTAACATAATGGACAAGGATGGGCAACATTACTACATTACTATAGAATGGGGAGTAGGATGCTGCACATTGCTACAAGAAGGGGAACAGGATGGCGACATTGCTACAAGAAGGGGAACAGGATGGGCAATATTAATAAAAGATGAGGACCAGGATGGAAACATTACTACAAGATGTTGGCCAAAATTACTATACGGTGCTAAATGTAAAACTGTATTACTTACAAAAAGTGTATAAAAAGTAAAATAAAATAAATATGATTTTTCTTACCAGCAAAAATGTTTTTTTTTATATTTATATATATATATATATATATATATATATATATATGTATAAACAAAAAAGTGCACATTACTTATAATAATCAAACGAAAAATGTTCAAAAACAGTGAGTGATCCAAGGTGTATAGAAAAAGCAATATGGTACCAATAAAAATGTCACTTTGTCCTGCAAAGAATGCGGCCCCCCAAATTATTTTTTTTCTGTGTGCATCCCTTATACCCAGCTGAGTTTGAGACCCCTGGGTTAACCTGTTGTGATGCTACTCTATGTGTATATGGTCTGTCCATACTGTATATTACTCTCCAGGGACTTTAGTAAACTTCTTATGTAATATACATGTGTTGCCATCTGTGGTAGTGTGGTGCCACCTACTGGCTTCACACAATTTGACATTTGTCTTCTATATTTATAGTAATACATAGTAATACATTTATTATTGTTTATAATTTGTTGTAGTACAGTTCTTTCTTATAGGATTTATCTACATTTCGGTATATGACAGCAAAATCTCCATGATTTACATTTTGGCACAATTGGTTTTGTAATTTTCGTGAATGTACAGTACATGTGTATACCTCGCAACTTTTGAAGAAGAGAAAAAGGGATAAAGGATGCGGCGCGTGCAGTGCGCCTGGCAAATTTTGGCCATGCCTCTAGCCACACCCAATCCACACCCATTTGGCAGTGAGGGATGTTCAGCAGATGCCCCGGACTGTTCATTCATAGCAGTATCAGCCAGAACGTTCTCATATTTATATAAGTGTCACTATATGACATGTTACGTTTTTATGTCTGTAAGGCGGTGTTCACGCGTTGCATAAATCCGGTGTTTTTTGTTTTCTGCAGGTGTCTGCACTATATTATATTTCATTGATTATTGCATCTTTCCTGCATGTCTTATGCCTTTTCTTCGTTTTTGGTGCAGATGTGAATACAGAGTGTATTAAGTATTTTTATAATACAGAAAAGCTCGGATTCTGCATGTAAAGTAACTGCAGTTCTCTTCATGCATTTTTTTAAGCTCTACATAGAAACCTCTAGAGAAAAAAAAAGCACCAAAACTTCAGAGTTCAGCGGCGTCTTTTGATGGAATCACATCCACTTTGCTTGGACCAAGATAAACACAGCAGAATTTATGTGAAAAAAAAAAGAAAGGAAAAAGCAGCAGAAAGATCCGGCATTTACGCTACATGCGAACACGCACTTAATGTCCAAGCAAAGTGCATGAGACATCATGAAATCTCCGCTCTCGGTGCAGCTAAAGACAATGCTGAACACCAGTTTTGGTGTTTTTTTCTCTATAGGCTTCTTTGTCAAGACTGAAAAAAATGCAAATGAAAAAAAAGTGCCATTTCATTTTTAACCACTTCAGCCCCCGGGCATTTTCCGTTTTTGCGGTTTTGTTTTTTGCTCCTTTTCTTCCGAGAGCCGTAACTTTTTTATTATTCCGTCAATCTTGCCATATGAGGGCTTGTTTTTTGCGGGACGAGTTGTACTTTTAAATGAAACCATAGGTTTTACCATATATTGTACTGGAAAACAGCAAAAAAATTCCAAGTGTGGAAAAACTGCAAAAAAAGTGTGATCGCACAATAGTTTTTGGGATGTTTTATTCACCGTGTTCACTATATGGTAAAACTGATGTATCTATGTGATGCCTCAGGTCGGTGCGAGTTTGTAGACATCAAACATGTGTAGGTTTACTTGTATCTAAGGGGTTAAAAAAATTTCACAAGTTTGTCCAATAAAAGTGACGTACGTTTTGCGCCATTTTCCAAAACACGTAGTGTTCTCATTTTTCGGGATCTATGGCTCAGTGACGGCTTATTTTTTGCGTCTCGAGATAACATTTTTAATGGTACCATTTTTGCGCAGATGCTACATTTTGATCGCCTGTTATTGCATTTTGCGTAAAACATGCAGCGACGAAAAAACCTAATTTTGGCGTTTGGAATTTTTGTTGCCACTACACCGTTTACCAATCAGATTAATTGATTTTATATTTTGATAGATCGGGCATTTCTGAACGTGGCGATACCAAATATGTGTATATTTATTCATTTTTTAACCCTTTAATTTTCAATGGGGTAAAAGGGGGGTGATTTGAACTTTTAGGTTTTTTTTTTATTTTTTAAAACTTTTTTTTTTTAACTTTTTTTTTATTTTACTAGTCCCCCTAGGGGGCTATAGCGATCAGCAATCCGATCGCTGTTATCTATATGCTGATCACAGCTATACAGCTGTAAACAGCAGATTCAGTCACTTCCGGTTTCCCTCTGCTCCATGCCGAGGAAAAACGAAAGTGAAACTTCGTAGCTGCAGGCGTCATCACATGACCCTGTGCTACGATGGTAAACACCGAACGTCATGTGATCACTCACGTGACTTCCGGTGGGGGCGCCGGTAAGTAAAAAACATGGCCGCGCGCATATAGATCTCGCTGCCAGACTTTGGCAGCGAGATTTAAGGGGTTAAATGTTGCGAGTGGAAGTGATTCCACTCGCAACATGCAGGCACACATGTCAGCTGTTGAAAACAGCTGATATGTGTGCCGACCACCGCCGCCTGCCTGCGGCAGGGGGCGGCGCTTAACGGGACACGATCCTTGACGGATTGATCCGTCCAAGGTCGTGAAGGGGTTAAACGCAGAATCAAAGCTTTTCTGTAGTATTAAAATGCATTAACACACAAGATTCACATCTGCACCAAATATGTATCAAATATCAGGGAAAATGCATAGAAAACACGGCAAACAATAATCAGAGAAGCGTTGCATGGTGCAGAGAAAACACAGAATTTATGCTATGTGGGAACATGGCCTCAGAGATACATTTTTATACCTTTTTTTTATGGGTTTTAATAGAGAAAAATAATCCATGGTGTCATTTTTTTTCCGCCATTTACCGATCCTCATAAATAGTCTGATCCCTGTGTTGTTCGGGTCGAAATGATTACAGGGACATCAGATATGTCCAAGTTATTTGCTGATTTATAATGTTTATTATTTCTTAAAAAAGCGCAATTATAAAATTACATTGGTCTATTCTTTTTATTATTTTTAGTAATTTTATTAGAAGAGACAATATTTTCCTCTCCCTCCAAAATACAGGACACAGAGATGTTCTGCACTGTACAAGGGGAGCTCTGTGTGCTGTGTAATCAGAGGCTGCAATACAGGTTCATCTATGTAAAATCCTTCCTCTTAGGCCTCTCTCACACATACGTGAAAATCACGCACGTACCGCGAGACACGTATTTTCCCTGCGTGTTGCGTTTGGTAAGTACGTTTCTTCGGTACGTGCAGGCCATGTGTGGTATGTTCTACGTGTGCTATCCACGATAACACACGAAGAACAGGTAATTTGAATACTCACATGGTCCTTGCTGCTGTCCAGGGTACTGATCTTCGGCTCTAGCCCCGCCCAATCCCCGCTGACGCTGCTTCCGGCCGATCGGAGGGGCGGAGATTAGCGCACGTGACATGACGCCCACCTCTCCTTAACATGCTCATAATGAGCGGCGGTCGCCAGCAACTGTTTTCAGCGGAAGATTCTGCAGTGCTTATGGAGGTGAGTATGTGGTTTTTTTATTTTAAAATAATGACACGTGTTTCTCCGGCGCGTGTCACACGGGACCGCATCCACACTAAATTCGTGTGGTACGGGTGCGGGCCGTGTGACACCCGTGATGCTGGAGAAAAATGGACATGTCGGCGTGAGAAAAACACGAACACACGTAAGTACGTAACAGACACACCTTCTGTTCCAAAATACTTATGTGTGTCCCAACCATTAGGAATACATAGGTCCACATGTGTACGTGTCTCTGGTACGTGAGAAAACTGTCAAACACATACCTGAGGCACGAATGTGTGACAGAGGCCTTACCTTGTGAGAGCTGGTGGCTCAACAGCTAGGGCTGCTGTTATGTGTTTGAAAATTATTGGTTTGATTCCAAGGGGGTGGTTAAAAATAAAATTATATTTTTGTCATTCTTTTTTCATTACTTTACAGTAGTTTTCTGGGAACAAAAGAATCTGACTTGTTCCTTCACCTACATAGACATGTAGTGTATATCTATCTATATCTCTATGTAGCTGAATAATCTGCTTCTGGCTTCTCTGCCTGCAATACAGAGGTCAAGGTTACCAAATCCTCCTATGCTTCTTGTTACAGGCAGTGCTTCAATGGTAGAGTTGCTACCTATGGACAAAGAACTCACACAAGCGAATGAGTTCTAGCCTGGAAAATCAGAGCCCTGCTCTTCTTGAGTTAATTTATTCACTGCATTGAGGGGAAGAACTGGGACAAGAGCTGTTAACAGCAGGACGTCAGGAGAGAGTCCTCAAATCGGGACAGTCCTGCTGAATTCGGGACAGTTGGGTTGTGTGCATGTGTATACACGCATGGACTTCTTATGGTGCCTTTTTCTTGCTTGTAAAGTTATCTCTAAGTGTCCCAGCCTATAAAGAATGTTCAGAAAACGAACGCCATAATTTATCCACAGAATAGATGATAAGTCTATGATTCCTCCGGGTCCGACCTTTGGGACCCCCACCAGTCATGAGAACAAGTTCACTGTGAAAGGAAAGCTAGTGAGCACGTAAGATCCCCCATAGATTTACTATCCACAGATGTGGTGGTTACATTTGTTCACTGGATCTCTACTCTCAATAGTGGCTTTAGCCTCCTGTTCTAAAGATTGTCTTTCAGCAGCTGGACCTCCACTGATCATACACTGCTCAAAAAATAAATAAAGGAACAAGATTTTTTGGGGTGTCTCATGAAAAATATAGTTTAAACCTTCACACACCATGTGAAAGACGAATATAAGCAATATACATGAATTAAAAAATAGTAAAAAATAGGCCTGATCAAGTTAAACTAAATAACGTAAATTCATCATCACACCTCCACTTTACGGTTATAAAGCATGAGTAAACATGATTTAAAAAAAAGGAAAAACACGTAAATATAAACTTCATCTGTAATAGCGCTCTATGGCATTTCTGCACTGGCTGGAGGGTGGGTCCACTTTCAGTGAAAGTTGCACATGCTCAGTTGCTTTCCTGCTCTTGTATAGTGATTGGAAAGGATGCTTATACTATGTGGTACACTGGCGGGCACTGACAGAAGAGGTTCCCTGTTTAAAAACAATATATGGGCCCTTTTCAGTCCAATAACTCATCAACATGCACAATTCCACCTGCTTTGGGGGTAGAAATGGGCTCCCAAACCTCTTGGGCCCCTGTGCAGCCACACAGGTTGCACCAATGATATGTCCGCCCCTGATGTGATAATCAGAGAACTACAGTACATACAGTAACAGTAGTAAGCAGGGGCGGGAGATATAGCTACATATGAGGAAAATGATAGGACATGTTTATTATTTGGACCATAAGAGACTATTTTCTTTGCCTGGCAGAGGCAGATGTAAGTTTTTCAACACCTGGAGCAGGCAAAAAATAAATTTCTCTATCCCTTCTCTACATGGCATAAGCAGTTTGAGTGGTTTTCATGTGCCCACTCATATGCATACCTCCCAACGATCCCAGATTCAGAGGGACTGTACCGACTTGAGGGATCTCTCCTGCAGTCCCTGCGCCTCCTCTCAGTGCAGTGAATAAATTTAACTCAGTTCAGTGAATAAATTAACTCAAGAATAATATTATCATCTGCTCTGCTTTTCCAGGATGGGACTAGAATTCATGAGCACTTTGTCCATAGGCAGCATCTTTACCATGAGCAACTGCTTGTACTAAGGGGCATAGGAATATTTGGTAATCTTGACATGTACTGCAGGCAGAGATGCCAGAAGCAGATTATTCAGCTACATAGAGATATAGATAGATATATACTGCATCTCTATGTAGGTGAATGAAAAAATCAGATTATTTTGTTCCTATAAAACTACTTTACTGAAATGAGAAAAAAATTACAAAAATATAATTTATTTTTCTCCACCCCAATGGAATAATACCAGCAGCTTTCAAACATGTTATAGCAGCCAAACTCTGGAGCCACAAGGTCTGCTGAAGTCAGCAGGAGAATATTGTGTAAATGAAGCTGCGGTGCAGCCTCTAACACCACAGCAGATTACAGTGAACATAGGGATCCATTGTACAGAGCAGCTCTATGTCCTGTATTCCAGAGGGAGAGTAAAATATTTTTTTTTATAATAATAAAATTACTAAAGATAATAACACAGCACAACAATGTTTTTGCTACTGAGGGTAAAACATGTGTTCTTTACTAATTTGAACATGCTGATTCCAAATATGAACTCAGAATTTGCACAGCACGTCCAGATTTTGAGTTATACTTAGAAAAGGCCATACGCCTATTCAGGCATTGTTGAAGATATTCTTACACACATTCGTTGACCTCCCCGGACCTATCCGGGCATGTCCAGACAGGTATGGGAGCTGATATCAGCACTAACCAGTTATGGCTATATGTAGGACCTATCCAGACATGTCCAGACATGTCTGGGAGCTGATATCAGCACTAACCAGTTATGGCTATATGTAGGACCTATCCAGACATGTCCAGACATGTCTGGGAGCTGATATCAGCACTAACCAGTTATGGCTATATGTAGGACCTATCCAGACATGTCCAGACATGTCTGGGAGCTGATGTCAGCATTAACCAGTTATGGCTATATATAGGGAGTGCTGACACCAGATTTACAGACAACTGTTGGACAGTGTTCAATAAAGTTTTCTTTTAAAGCTAGTAGTGCGATTTATCTGGATTACAATGAATAGACGTAAATGTCTTAACGACCCGGACAATTTTTGTTATGTTTGCAGGAAATTTATTACGTTTGATCAATGCACGAATTTGACCAGAAGAGTAAGAGTTGCTTACAAGTATTATTTTGATTGTCAAGTAGGAGATCAGGATAAAAACTGGGCACCTCATGTGTGTTGCACTGTGTGCTACTCTGGGCTAACGCAATGGTTGAATGGGAAAAGAAAAGGATTGACATTTGCAGTGCCCATGGTTTGGCGTGAACAGAAAGATCATAGTTCGGACTGTTATTTCTGTATGACTAAAATTGCCGGATATTCAAAGAGGAATAAATCACAAATTGTGTACCCTGACTGTGAGTCTGCTCGTAAGCCATTACCACATGATGCGGAGAATCCAGTGCCTGTTCCTCCTTCACCAGCCACTGCTACTGAGACAGACAGTGATAGCTCAGATCCTAATAAAAAAGATGATGGCAGCGATGATGAATTTCATGCCCAAGAAGATCAGGAATATCAGAAGAGTAAGCCACACCTACTAAACCAATCTGATTTAGATGATCTGATACGAGATCTGTCGTTGTCTAAAGAGAAATCAGAACTGTTAGCCTCTAGACTTCAGGAATGGAATTTGTTACAAGAAGGCACATCAATATCACACTTTCGTTATCGACACAAAAAGTTAGCTTCATACTATGTCATGGAAAATGGTGTCTGCTTCTGTACTGATGTGAATGGGCTTATGCTAGAGTTGGGTTGTAGACATTTTCCAGATCAATGGAGACTGTTCATAGACTCTAGTAAAGCAAGCTTGAAAGCTGTTCTGTTGCACAATGGCAATGAAAAGCCATCTGTCCCCATTGCACATGCGGTTGGAATGAAAGAGACCTATGCTTCTATGCAGATCATTCTGAAATTGATTAATTATTCAGGACATCAATGGAACATTTGTGCTGACCTCAAAGTTGTTGCACTAGTCCTTGGTTTGCAGTTAGGTTACACTAAGCATATGTGCTTTCTGTGCCTATGGAACAGTCGAGATGACAACAACCATTATAAAATTAAACGGTGGCCCAATAGAGATGAACATAAGATTGGTAAGCACAATGTTCAACACGAATCACTTGTCGATCCACTTAAAGTTTATCTTCCACCTCTTCACATTAAACTAGGACTAATGAAACATTTTGTAGTAGCAATGGATTGTCAAGGGAATGGATTTAAGTATCTGAAGGAAAAGTTTAGTGCATTGAAAACTGAGGCCAAACTCAAAGCAGGAATCTTTATTGGTCCTGAAATCCACCAACTAATCCATGATGAAATCTTCAAGAAAGAACTCACCCCACTTGAACTAACTGCATGGGATGCATTTATATTAGTAGTTCAAAACTTCCTTGGAAACGAAAGAGCAGAAAACTATGCTGAACTAATAGACAATATGCTTCAAGCATACGAAATGCATGGTGCCCGAATGTCATTGAAAATGCATTTCCTACATTCACATCTTGACTTCTTTCCTCCAAATATGGGTAATGTCAGTGACGAACATGGTGAGAGATTCCACCAGGACATTTCTACTATGGAAAAAAGATACCCAGGTCGCTTTAACCCCAACATGATGGGCGATTACTGCTGGCTTTTGCAACGGGCCACTAGGACCACTCACAAGCGCAAAAGCAAGTGCCTGAAGCACTTTTAAAAGTACTCTGCTGAGTTCAAGGCGATTTCTTAAGCTACTATAAAGGCCCTGTCACACACAGAGATAAATCTGCGAAAGATCTGTGGTTGCAGTGAAATTGTGGACAATCAGTGCCAGGTTTGTGGCTGTGTACAAATGGAACAATATGTCCATGATTTCACTGCAACCACAGATCTGCCAAAGATTTATCTCTGTGTGTGACAGGGCCTTAAGTGATTTTTAAGTTTTTTGGTTTATTTACCTATACTTCTTTTTCAATAAAAATGATAATACATGTTGTGAAACTGTGGGACATAACGATTCTGTATCTTTATTAATTGCTTATTTTAATTTTCACAAAAATTGGAATAACTTAATATCCTGACGTGCTACAAAAAAAACTAACTTCAGATTTGGATTCAGCGCATTTGATTTAGTATAGCGCACATGGTTTTTGCCAAGTAGCAGACAAAAAGTGTTTATTTGTTGTGCTGTGTAATAAAAAAAAAATAATATAATTTTATTGTACTTTTTTTTTAAAAATAAATAAATATCACAAATCAGCAAATAACATATTTGGACATATTTGGTGTCCCTGTAATCGTAACGATCCGCACAACACAGCGATCACATTATTTATGGGAAACGGTAAATGGCGTAATTGTTTATTTTTCTCCATTAAACCCATAAAAAAATTATAATAAAAATGTATAGCTGAGGCCACGTTCACATGTAGCATAAATGCTGTGCTTTTTCCGCAGGTGGTTTTGTTGCTTTTTTTTCCTTTAGAGATTTCTATGTGGAGCTTAAAAAAACGCACAGAAAAAAATGTAGTTTCTTTTTTAAGTGCAGATTCAAAGCTTTTCTGTCCTATAAAATAAACACTTAAAAATGCAGGTTCCCATCTGCCTCAAAAATACATCAAGTAAGTTAGAAAAGGCATAAAAATGCAGCAAAAATGCAATAATCGAAGAAGATTGTTATTATGTACCGTAGTTTGTACTGCAGCAGAAAAAACCCCACAGGATTTCTACAACGTGAGAACAAGGCTTTACAGGCACAAAACAGCAGCATGTCATATAGGGAAGCTACATAAAGATTAGAAAGTTCTGGCCACTTTTCCAACTATGAATGAATGAACAGTCTGGGGCATTATCTGAATGTGCCTCACTGCTAAAAGGGTGTGGCTAGGGACTTGGTCAAAATTTGCAAGTGTGTTTGATGTAAAAAAAATCATCCTACTTTTCTGGATGATATTTGGACCAATTTTTTCAGCTAGTGTGAGCATGCCTTAATTGTGAGTATATTATACATTGTTGACAGCTGACTCAGAGAACAACCAAATCCTACTCCAAGCAGCTGCCTGGCAGACACCTTGGACGGCTGCATTAGGCAGCCTGACAGCCCCCCCTGCTGGCTGCGCCTGGGGCAAATGCCCCACGTGCCTCCTCTACATACGGCCTGGTCTGAGGACCACGTGTTTTGCCCTAGCGTCCTCAGGCGGCAAAACACTGAGGACGCTAGGGCGAAACACGTGTCGGGGTCGAGACGTGGACATGGCACCAGGACCATACACTCTGGCAGGTATGATGTGCATTTAAGTTAATGGTTATTTTCAAGTAACATATAACAACAACAGCCCTTTTTCTACTTGCTTTTTGTTACACACTTCCTGCATTGCGCATTATCATGTGCTTTACATGATGTGTATATGTATATTGTCATTTATCCTATGATAATACCTTGTTTGTCATTTATTGGCAAAAAAAAAAAATTCCTTACTTGGCTGTATTTGTGCTGCTGATAAATTATTATTGTATCCCGTGGTCGATATTATTTTATGCACATATATCTGCATATTATCATTGCAGCGTGTTATATAGATATACAGTTAGGTCCAGAAATATTTGGACAGTGACACAATTTTCGCGAGTTGGGCTCTGCATGCCACCACATTGGATTTGAAATGAAACCGCTACAACAGAATTCAAGTGCAGATTGTAACGTTTAATTTGAAGGTTTGAACAAAAATATCTGATAGAAATTGTAGGAATTGTACACATTTCTTTACAAACACTCCACATTTTAGGAGGTCAAAAGTAATTGGACAAATAAACCAAACCCAAAAAAAATTTGTATTTTCAATATTTTGTTGCGAATCCTTTGGAGGCAATCACTGCCTTAAGTCTGGAACCCATGGACATCACCAAACGCTGGGTTTCCTCCTTCTTAATGCTTTACCAGGCCTTTACAGCCGCAGCCTTCAGGTCTTGCTTGTTTGTGGGTCTTTCCGTCTTAAGTCTGGATTTGAGCAATTGAAATGCATGCTCAATTGGGTTAAGATCTGGTGATTGACTTGGTCATTGCAGAATGTTCCACTTTTTTTGCACTCATGAACTCCTGGGTAGCTTTGGCTGTATGTTTGGGGTCATTGTCCATCTGTACTATGAAGCGCCGTCCAATCAACTTTGCGGCATTTGGCTGAATCTGGGCTGAAAGTATATCCCGGTACACTTCAGAATTCATCCGGCTACTCTTGTCTGCTGTTATGTCATCAATAAACACAAGTGACCCAGTGCCATTGAAAGCCATGCATGCCCTTGCCATCACGTTGCCTCCACCATGTTATACAGAGGATGTGGTGTGCCTTGGATCATGTGCCGTTCCCTTTCTTCTCCAAACTTGTTTCTTCCCATCATTCTGGTACAGGTTGATCTTTGTCTCATCTGTCCATAGAATACTTTTCCAGAACTGAACTGGCTTCATGAGGTGTTTTTCAGCAAATTTAACTCTGGCCTGTCTATTTTTGGAATTGATGAATGGTTTGCATCTAGATGTGAACCCTTTGTATTTACTTTCATGGAGTCTTCTCTTTACTGTTGATTTAGAGACAGATACACCTACTTCACTGAGAGTGTTCTGGACTTCAGTTGATGTTGTGAATGGGTTCTTCTTCACCAAAGAAAGTATGCGGCGATCATCCACCACTGTTGTCATCCGTGGACGCCCAGGCCTTTTTGAGTTCCCAAGCTCACCAGTCAATTCCTTTTTTCTCAGAATGTACCCGACTGTTGATTTTGCTACTCCAAGTATGTCTGCTATCTCTCTGATGGATTTTGTCTTTTTTTTCAGCCTCAGGATGTTCTGCTTCACCTCAATTGAGAGCTCCTTAGACCGCATGTTGTCTGGTCACAGCAACAGCTTCCAAATGCAAAACCACACACCTGTAATCAACCCCAGACCTTTTAACTACTTCATTGATTACAGGTTAACAAGGGAGACGCCTTCAGAGTTAATTGTAGCCCTTAGAGTCCCTTGTCCAATTACTTTTGGTCCCTTGAAAAAGAGGAGGCTATGCATTACAGAGCTATGATTCCTAAACCCTTTCTCCAATTTGGATGTGAAAACTCTCATATTGCAGCTGGGAGTGTGCACTTTCAGCCCATATTATATATATATTTGTATTTCTGAACATGTTTTTGTAAATAGCTAAAATAACAAAACTTGTGTCACTGTCCAAATATTTCTGGACCTAACTGTATTTGTAGACATACAGTTAGGTCCAGAAATATTTGGACAGTGACACAAGTTTTGTTATTTTAGCTGTTTACAAAAACATGTTCAGAAATACAATTATATATATAATATGGGCTGAAAGTGCACACTCCCAGCTGCAATATGAGAGTTTTCACATCCAAATCGGAGAAAGGGTTTAGGAATCATAGCTCTGTAATGCATAGCCTCCTCTTTTTCAAGGGACCAAAAGTAATTGGACAAGGGACTCTAAGGGCTGCAATTAACTCTGAAGGCGTCTCCCTCGTTAACCTGTAATCAATGAAGTAGTTAAAAGGTCTGGGGTTGATTACAGGTGTGTGGTTTTGCATTTGGAAGCTGTTGCTGTGACCAGACAACATGCGGTCTAAGGAACTCTCAAGTGAGGTGAAGCAGAACATCCTGAGGCTGAAAAAAAAGAAAAAATCCATCAGAGAGATAGCAGACATGCTTGGAGTAGCAAAATCAACAGTCGGGTACATTCTGAGAAAAAGGAATTGACTGGTGAGCTTGGGAACTCAAAAAGGCCTGGGCGTCCACGGATGACAACAGTGGTGGATGATCGCCGCATACTTTCTTTGGTGAAGAAGAACCCGTTCACAACATCAACTGAAGTCCAGAACACTCTCAGTGAAGTAGGTGTATCTGTCTCTAAGCCAACAGTAAAGAGAAGACTACATGAAAGTAAATACAAAGGGTTCACATCTAGATGCAAACCAATTCATCAATTCCAAAAATAGACAGGCCAGAGTTAAATTTGCTGAAAAACACCTCATGAAGCCAGCTCAGTTCTGGAAAAGTATTCTATGGACAGATGAGACAAAGATCAACCTGTACCAGAATGATGGGAAGAAAAAAGTTTGGAGAAGAAAGGCAACGGCACATGATCCAAGGCACACCACATCCTCTGTAAAACATGGTGGAGGCAACGTGATGGCATGGGCATGCATGGCTTTCAATGGCACTGGGTCACTTGTGTTTATTGATGACATAACAGCAGACAAGAGTAGCCGGATGAATTCTGAAGTGTACCGGGATATACTTTCAGCCCAGATTCAGCCAAATGACGCAAAGTTGATCGGACGGCGCTTCATAGTACAGATGGACAATGACCCCAAGCATACAGCCAAAGCTACCCAGGAGTTCATGAGTGCAAAAAAGTGGAACATTCTGCAATGGCTAAGTCAATCACCAGATCTTAACCCAATTGAGCATGCATTTCACTTGCTCAAATCCAGACTTAAGACGGAAAGAACCACAAACAAGCAAGACCTGAAGGCTGCGGCTGTAAAGGCCTGGCAAAGCATTAAGAAGGAGGAAACCCAGCGTTTGGTGATGTCCATGGGTTCCAGACTTAAGGCAGTGATTGCCTCCAAAGGATTCGCAACAAAATATTGAAAATAAAAATATTTTGTTTGGGTTTGGCTTATTTGTCCAATTACTTTTGACCTCCTAAAATGTGGAGTGTTTGTAAAGAAATGTGTACAATTCCTACAATTTCTATCAGATATTTTTGTTCAAACCTTCAAATTAAACGTTACAATCTGCACTTGAATTCTGTTGTAGAGGTTTCATTTCAAATCCAATGTGGTGGCATGCAGAGCCCAACTCGCGAAAATTGTGTCACTGTCCAAATATTTCTGGACCTAACTGTATATTAGAGATTTTTGAATGTACATACTCTATGTGTCTGCATTGGTAATCATACTTATGGTTTGGTCCTGTAACACGTCCAATCATCCCCAGTGTTTAAATTTCCAATCTTGAAGCACCTATTTGTTGTATTTACCTTGATTCTATTACAAATATTCTATTAATATATTTGGACTTTGAGTCACTTTTTTTGACCATTATTATGGTTAATGTCGTGGGTTAAAAACTTAATCAGTGAGTGCGGTCTATAAAATTTCTGACTATATGTTTTAGGCCTCTTTCACACGTCCGTGCCTCCGGTACGTGTATGGTCAGTTTTCTCACGTATCCGAGGCACGGGCACACGTAGACCCATTAAAATCAATGGGTCTGCGTTCTCGTCTGTATTCTGCCATGGACTGTGTGTACGTGTGGAGCATACGGGTGGCCGTGTGCTCCACACGTAGATATATCCACGTGTTCTCCGGCATCACAGGTGTCACACGGAACGCAAACGGGTCACATGTAATACAAACGGACCACACGGATGTGTTCCGTGTGACACGCGCCGGAGAAAACACATGTATCTGCGAGGAAAAAAAAAAACTTTACTCACCTTCTCCAGCTCTGCAGTTTCTGCCGTTGCTGTCACTTGCTTCCGAACGCTGCTCATTGAATATTCACTTCACTGCGGCCGGAAGCAGCAGCAGCGGGGAGTCGGCGGGACCGGAGACCAAAGATCAGCACCACGGACAGCGACGCCAGGGACAGGTGAGCAGAAAGTTCCCGTTCTCCTTGTGTTATCCCGGATAACACACGGAGAACACACGTGAGCCATAAACACGGGTCACGGAGGGCAAAATGCACCTTTGACATAAGATGGATCATATTTATACACAGTAATGTTGTTTTGACTTTTAAATAATTATATATCCGTAGGGATGGAGGTCAGCGCTAAGACCCAATGGTTTGATAACTGCAATGCACCTGGGAAATTCTGTTGCACCTGGTCATATAGGATAATCTGCTGCTCATTTACAAGAAGAGACCCGTATTTCAAAGGAGCGCAAAAAGTTGCTTAAAGCGTAACCGTCTTTTTAATTTTTATTTCATAAATCATAGTACACAAAAATAAGCAGCTTTGTAATACACTGCTCAGAATAGGTTAAGAATATTTGGCTTTTGGGTGACATTTCAGAATGATCCTAAAATGTACTGTAACCTTTTCAGGTGTGATCTTCTGTAAACGTTTAAATGCACATGTCCAACTATTCAATGTTTCAGTACTTCAGTACTTTTTACATAACTTGCTATTCTCTAACAAGGAGCTTAATGGCAAAATTCCAATTTGTATTTGATCCATGAATCACCCAATACGTTTCGGGGTTCAGTTACAATTGGTATTTAAACTATCCTCATCATGCTGTTTACATTTTGACATTATGAGAGCAAGACAACACCTAACAATTGATCAACAGTACCTTGCCATTGCAAGCCTTCAAGAAGGATGTTCTCAGACAGAAGTGGCCGCTGAGCTTAGAGTGTCACAGAGCATCATCAGCAGGTTGCAACACAGTGACATTGGATGAGTCACAGAAAGGCATAACAGTATACATCCTTTAGCCACATTCCACACTGATGACCACTTCATTGGGAAAAATGCCCTTCGAATCGGATGATGAATTCCACACAACTTCAGGCACATTTAAGAGAGGTGAGTGACATCCAAGTGTCATGTCAGACCATTCAAAACTGTAGTTCTTGAACAAGTTAGCACACACTGCAGTCAGGATTTTGGCCCACTCCTCCACACAGATCTTCTCCAGATGTTCGAAGTTTTGGGACTGTTGCTGGGCAACATTGAGTTTCACCTCCCTACTGAATTTTTCTATTGGGTTTAGGTTTTGACTGGCTAGGCCACTCCAGGACCTTGAAATGCTTCTTACGGAGCCACTCCTTATTTGCCCTGGCTGTGTGTTTTGGGTCATTGTCATGCTCACAGACTCAGCCACGACCCATCTTCAATGCTCTTACTAAGGGAAGGAGATTGTTGGCCAAAATCTCGTGATACATAACCCCAGCCATCATCTCTTCCATACAGAGTAGTTGTCCTGTCACCTTTGCAGAAAAGCACACCCGAACTATAATATTTCCACCTCCATACTTCACGGTTGGGACAGTGTTTTTGAGGTTCTACTTGTCCTTCTTCTTCCTGTAAACATGGTGAGTGGAGTTGATACCGAAAAGTTATTTTTTGGTCTAATCTTACCACATGACCTGCCACCATACCTCCTCTAGATCTTCCAGATGGTCATTAGTGAACTTCAAATAGGCCATGATATGTGCTGGCATGAGCAGGAGGACCTTGCGTGCCCTGTAAGATTTTAATCCATGACAACCCAGTGTATTACTAATAACCTATAATGCGAAATGAGTATAGGGAGCCAGATAAATCATACAATAAAAAAGATAATCTTTATTCGAACATTTGTTTAAAAAAAACTTAAAAAGAAGAGGACACTAACAGAAAGTCAGAGGTTGTCAAGACAAAAATACTTGTTCCAATAATCAGTAATACATAAATATTTTGCAATATCTAAATTGTCTCTCCAGGAAAGGAGACAAATTCTAGCGCCACCTATTGGAAGTAGCAATCCTAAAAGTCAAAATTGGCCTTTTAACTTGTTAAAAGGGCTAGATAGATATTGCCCACAGGAGGCAAAAGAATAACATTGCCCTAAATAAGACCAATAATACCAGGATCAATATGTAATGAAATATATTCCATCTAAAGGTGATCTTTCCCAAATGGGTACACCAAAATGGTGTTTTTACAAGTGAAGAAAATACAAAAGACCGACTGTAAAAAAAGAAAACAACAGAGGATTATATCTATGGAAGATGAGCCCAGATTATACCTATGAGCCCAGATAAAGATGGCAACCAGGGAGCCAAAGGAAGTACCCCTACAGATTCTTCCAGGGGGTGCTAAAGTAGTGTATACCCGGAGTATTTATGTATATACTCACTAATCGCCATGATGATGGTGGCGCTCCCTCCTCCTGCCCCACTTCCGTGATCACTGGGTTCGGTGTCTGACATCACCGCGATCTGCCCACATCAGATGCGTCATGACATGGGCAGAGGGCGGCAAGGTGCAAAAGATGCGTCGCCACAGCAACCATTCAGTGGGCTGGACATAAGAGCGAACATCACGGCAAACGGCAGATCTTAGGCAAAATAGGAGTAAACTAGTGAATCCATGTGCCAGCAAAGGCAGAAACAGGCGCCAGAATAGGATATTTATGGATAAAGTGCATAAGTGCATACAAAGATAATTATGTGACAAAGTGCAAATGCAAGATAGTAATAATTAAATACATATATTGTAAAAAAGAAATAATATATATATTTTTATATATATATATATATATATATATATATATATATATATATATACAGTAAAGACCAAAAGTTTGAACACACCTTCTCATCTCTAAAACGACTGTTAAGAAAAGACTTTGTGCAGCAGGCCTTCATGGTAAAATAGCTGCTAGGAAACCACTGCTAAGGACAGGCAACAAGCAGAAGAGACTTGTTTGGGCTAAAGAACACAAGGAATGGACATTAGACCAGTGGAAACCTGTGCTTTGGTCTGATGAGTCCAAATTTGAGATCTTTGGATCCAAACACCGTGTCTTTGTAGAAAAGGTGAACGGATGAACTCTACATGGCTGGTTCCTACCGTGAAGCATGGAGGAGGAGGTGGGATGGTGTGGGGGTGCTTTGCTGGTGATACTGTTGGGGATTTATTCAAAATTGAAGGCATACAGAACCAGCATGCCTACCACAGCATCTTGCAGCGGCGTGCTATTCCATCTGGTTTGCGTTTAGTTGGACCATCATTTATTTTTCAACAGGACAATGACCCCAAACACATCTCCAGGCTGTGTAAGGGCTATTTGACTAAGAACGAGAGCGATGGGGTGCTACGCCAGATGACCTGGCCTCCACAGTCACCAGACCTGAACCCAATCGAGATGGTTTGGGGTGAGCTGGACCGCAGAGTGAAGGCAAAAGGGCCAACAAGTGCTAAGCATCTCTAAGAACTCCTTCAAGACTGTTGGAAAACTATTTTCGGTGACTACCTCTTGAAGCTCATCAAGAGAATGCCAAGAGTGTGCAAAGTAGTAATGAAAGCAAAAGGTGGCTACTTTGAAGAACCTAGAATATAAGACATATTTTCAGATGTTTCATACTGTTTTAAGTATTTCATTCCACATGTTTTAATTCCTAGTTTTGATGCCTTCAATGTGAATCTACAATTTTCAGAGCCCTGAAAATAAAGAAAACTGTTTGAAGGAGAAGTTGTGTCCAAACTTTAGGTCTGTACTGTATATAAAAGAATATATATATATATATATATATATATATATATATATATATATATATATATATATATATATATCCATAAGCTATGATTAAATACAACTGAAGTGAAAATATGTAAATGATGAAGGTCAAAAGAAATAAATATGTTGAAAATGAAAAAAAGAAAAAAAAAATATATAAAGAAAATAAAAAATAAATAATAATTAATATTAGTCAAAAATAATAAAAAAGGAAAACATGTGATATATCTAAATAATATACAATAAATATCAATTTTATGTGATGAAAAGTGAAAGAATAAAAAATAAATAGAAAAAATAATAATAAATAATAAAAAATAAAATATAAAACAATAAAAAAATAAACGAAGAAAAATAAAAATAATAAGTGAATAATTGATGATTAAGTGAAACAATGTGATATCATATAAATTCTGTACAATAAATATCGATTTCATTCTTATTATAAAAGAAAGTGCGTGAAAAAGTGATCAATTCATGCATTCACAGAACCGCCCGAGAAAATATTGCAAGATGATCCAATCTAAAATAATAATGAAAACAAAAATTAAAAATTAAAAACAAACATGTTGATTAAAATAATACCAAAGGGTATACAATAAAAACAAAATAAAAACTATAGGAAATGGGGCAAATCTGATCACATCATTGAGGCCATGAGGACGGACACATCCAATTTTTGATATCCACCGGGTTTCCAATTGAGCCAATCTTTTTTTGAAATCCCCTCCTCTCTTATCCAAATTAATCTGGTAGATACCAAAAGCCCGCAAACTGCTAGCATCACAGCTATGTTTGGACTTAAAGTGTCTGGGTATGGGTTTCAAGGTGGAGGTGTCTTCGATTGATGCTGCCTTCCCGATATCCCATACATGTTCTCTAATTCGGGTTTTGAGCTGTCTTGAAGTCAAGCCAACATATATAAGATTACATGGGCACATGACATAGTACACAACATGCGTAGTGTTTCAAGTAATATGTAATCACTATATGTAAAATTGGAGGCCCTAGTCATATTTGGACAGGCAATGCAGTTTTGGCATGGAAAAAAAGCCCCATTTGGGGTCCAGATGTTCTAAAAGGATTAATTTCTTTATTAGGTCCATCATAACAGTTGTGAGTAAGTAGATCTCTGAAATTGGGAGGGAGATCTCCTGTATATAATATCGGGTTTGGCTGTGATTGATCTGGAGAGAACAGGGTCAGCTGTGAACAGGGGAGTCCCGCCCACTAAATGGTTGCTGTGGCGACGCGTCTTTTGCACCTTGCCGCCCTCCGCCCATGTCATGACACGTCTGATGTGGGCGGATCGCGGTGACATCAGACGCCGAACCCAGTGATTGCGGAAGTGGAGCGGGAGGAGGGAACACCACCGTCTTCATGGCTATTTGTGAGTATATACATAAATACTCCGGGTATACACTACCTTAGCACCCCCAGGAAGAATCTAGATGCGAAACGTGTGTAGGGGTACTTCCTTTGGCTCCCTGGTTGCCATCTTTAGCTGGGCTCATATGTATAATCTGGGCTCATCTTCCATAGGTATAATCCTCTGTTGTTTTCTTTTTTATAGTCGGTCTTTTGTATTTTCTTCACTTGTAAAAACACCATTTTGGTGTACCCATTTCGGAAAGATCACCTTTAGATGGAATATATTTCATTACATATTGATCCTGGTATTATTGGTCTTATTTAGGGCAATGTTATTCTTTTGCCTCCTGTGGGCAATATCTATCTAGCCATTCTGACTATAAGAAGCGTCTGTCCTCGGATTTCTGCATGTCCAGTGGCACTAAAATAATAATTTTGTATGTGTTCTATAATTATTTACATTCTGTTTTTCAGGATATTTTATGCAGAATGTTTGAATTTATTATGTGCACCATGCCTGGATTGGCAATATTATTCTTCTATGTATCCACCCTGCATTTCTTTCTTTTTTGATTTTTTTGTGTGCCTAGATATTGCAAAATATTTTTGGATTACTGATTATTGGAACAAGTATTTTTGTCTTGACAACCTTGGACTTTCTGTTAGTGTCCTCTTCTTTTTAAGTTTTTTTTTTTAAACAAGTGTTCAAATAAAGATTTCTGTATGATTTATCTGTCTCCCTATACTCATCTCGCAATGCAGGTTATTATTGGTTTGAGTAGAGCCTCATTTGTGTGCTCTGGGTCCTATATAGGTTTCCAGTGTGTTACTAAGGGTAATCTTTGAGACTGTGGTCCCAGCTCTCTTTAAGTCATTGACCAGGTCCTCAAATGTCACAGTTCGGTTCGACGATCTTTACCGAGCCTTCCGGTGTTTGCTCTACAGTTCGCCGAACAGTTCGTGGAACATAACGAGCCAATTGAATTCAATGGGAGGCCAGACTTATGTGAGTAAAATGATGCAGGGGGGCTGTAAAAGAAAGAAAATAAAGCAGGTCATACTTACCGACGCTCCGGTGGGGCTGTAACTGCTCCCGCAGCTGTATCTACTCCCGCGGCTGTACTTCTGGGGCCACTGATTGTCCCTCATTCATATTCACTGACTGCTTTCTCCACCTACCGGCATCTCTGATTGACTGCAATTAGATCCTGGCCCTAGACAGCATCTGTCATTGGTTGGAATCATAGATCCTATCTGTGGATCTATATCGTGGTATAAAATAACAAAATAAATAATATTGGCAAAGGGTCCCCCAATCTATTGATACCAGCAAAGATAAAGCCCACGGCTACAGGCTGCAGCCCCCAGCCATGTGCTAATCTTGGCTGTCTATCAAAATAAGAGGAATTGCATGTGGCGTTTAAGAAAAATTATTTAAATAAAATAATTAAAAAAAAAGGGTGTGCGGTACCCCCAATTTTGACATCAGGCCAAGATAAAGACCAACAGCTGGGGGCTCTTTATCAGGCTGGGGAGACCCATGGCTATTGCCTCCCCCAGCCTAAAAATAGCAGCCTGCAGCTGTCCAGGATTGCTGCATCCATTAGATGTGACAGTCACGGCACTTTAACAGGCTCTCCCCGATTGCCTTGGAGCGATGGCAAATGGGGAATAAGGGATTAATGTCAACTCACAGCTGCCAGTAAGGGGAAGCCTATACCAATTTTATTTATTTATTTTATACCTTGATATAGACGCGCAGAAAGGGTCTGTGATTCCAACCAATCACAGACGCTGTTTGGGGGGGGATGTGACTGCTGCCAATCAGAAACACTGGCGGGCAGGAAAAGCAGTGAATATGGATGAGGTATAACCAGCGGCCCTGGAAATACAGCCACGGGAGCAGTTACAGCTGCTGGGAGACTCGGTAAGTATGTTGTACATTAACCCTTTTGCTTCCTTTTTTTAGTGATTTCCCTGGCCAATCACAGTCATGCCAATACCTGACATGGCTGTGATGGTGCCGGAGTGGGTTTTCTGCAAATGAACACTTACCAAACATTGCCGACTTTTGGCAAAGTGTTCGGTGAGCTAAGCCCAAACGAATTATCCAAGGCTCATATCGAATCTGAAATTGGACAAAACAAAACTAACACGTTTGCTAATCTCTACTCCTGTGTACTTCTGGGCTGATTCCTGACCTTTCTCAAAATCATCCTTACTCTATGGAGCGAGATCTTGCATGGAGCCATAGACAAAGAAAGATTGATAGTCATCTTGTGTTTTTTCCATTTTCTAATAATTGTGCCAACAGTTGTTGCCTTCTCACCAAGCTGCTTACTTATTGTCCTGTATCCATCCCAGCGTTGTGCAGGTCTACAGTTTTGTCCCTGGTGTCCTTAAACAGCTCTTTGGTTTTGGCTATGGTGGAAAGGGTTGGAGTGTGATTGATTGATTGATTGTGTAGATAGGTGTCTTTTATACAGGTAACGAGTTATTAAAAGGGCAATTAATACAGGTAATAAGTAGAGATGAGCGAACCGGTCCCGGTTCGGCTCGAGGCGGTTCGCCGAACGGGGGGTCTGGCTCGAGTTCGGCTCGTCGAACGTTCGACGAACCGAACTCGAGCCCATAGGAAACAATGGCAGGCAATCACAAACACAGTAAAACACCTAGAAAACACCCTGAAAGGTGTCCAAAAGGTGACAAACAACTCACAACATAACACAAACACATGGGAAAGTGACAAGGACATATACTCATGTGAAAACAAAACAGCTGGACAAGGAAAAAGAGGGAGACACACAGATATATGAGTATATGCAAAGAAACATCGATTCCATTATTGTGCAACTTGAGCCCTGCTCATTTTAGGCTTCCAATCTGGATAAATTGCCTGAGCTCGCCACGTACGCCTTGAGGATCTTGTCGTGTCCTGCAGCCAGCGTTCTCTCGGAACCTGTCTTCAGTGCTGCTGGGGGTCTGCTGGCAGATAAGCACACGTGTCTGTCCACTGACAATGTGGACCTGGCTCTCAGAGGACTTTTCTTCCCCTGGGTCAGCCAGGGGAGGCGAAAGGCACGCGTATTTTTGAGAGTGCTTCATGCAAAGCATCTTTTTCTTTGTCAAAAGGGGGGCTCAACCGATGCCAGTCAAGTGGGGTGTGTGTGGCCCAGTTAGTGGCAACGAGGGAGACTGTGGTTGGAGTCCCCTCGCTGTGTCTCTAAAAGAACCAAGATGAACAAGTCATGGCTCTCAGAGGACTTTTCTTCCCCTGGGTCAGCCAGGGGACGGGAAAGGCACGCGTATTTTTGAGAGTGCTTCATGCAAAGCATCTTTTTCTTTGTCAAAAGGGGGGCTCAACCGATGCCAGTCAAGTGGGGTGTGTGTGGCCCAGTTAGTGGCAACGAGGGAGACTGTGGTTGGAGTCCCCTCGCTGTGTCTCTAAAAGAACCAAGATGAACAAGTCATGGCTCTCAGAGGACTTTTCTTCCCCTGGGTCAGCCAGGGGACGGGAAAGGCACGCGTATTTTTGAGAGTGCTTCATGCAAAGCATCTTTTTCTTTTTCAAAAGGGGGCTCAACCGATGCCAGTCAAGTGGGGTGTGTGTGGCCCAGTTAGTGGCAACGAGGGAGACTGTGGTTGGAGTCCCCTCGCTGTGTCTCTAAAAGAACCAAGATGAACAAGTCATGGCTCTCAGAGGACTTTTCTTCCCCTGGGTCAGCCAGGGGACGGGAAAGGCACGCGTATTTTTGAGAGTGCTTCATGCAAAGCATCTTTTTCTTTGTCAAAAGGGGGGGTCAACCGATGCCAGTCAAGTGGGGTGTGTGTGGCCCAGTTAGTGGCAACGAGGGAGACTGTGGTTGGAGTCCCCTCGCTGTGTCTCTAAAAGAACCAAGATGAACAAGTCATGGCTCTCAGAGGACTTTTCTTCCCCTGGGTCAGCCAGGGGACGGGAAAGGCACGCGTATTTTTGAGAGTGCTTCATGCAAAGCATCTTTTTCTTTTTCAAAAGGGGGCTCAACCGATGCCAGTCAAGTGGGGTGTGTGTGGCCCAGTTAGTGGCAACGAGGGAGACTGTGGTTGGAGTCCCCTCGCTGTGTCTCTAAAAGAACCAAGATGAACAAGTCATGGCTCTCAGAGGACTTTTCTTCCCCTGGGTCAGCCAGGGGACGGGAAAGGCACGCGTATTTTTGAGAGTGCTTCATGCAAAGCATCTTTTTCTTTGTCAAAAGGGGGGGTCAACCGATGCCAGTCAAGTGGGGTGTGTGTGGCCCAGTTAGTGGCAACGAGGGAGACTGTGGTTGGAGTCCCCTCGCTGTGTCTCTAAAAGAACCAAGATGAACAAGTCATGGCTCTCAGAGGACTTTTCTTCCCCTGGGTCAGCCAGGGGACGGGAAAGGCACGCGTATTTTTGAGAGTGCTTCATGCAAAGCATCTTTTTCTTTGTCAAAAGGGGGGGTCAACCGATGCCAGTCAAGTGGGGTGTGTGTGGCCCAGTTAGTGGCAACGAGGGAGACTGTGGTTGGAGTCCCCTCGCTGTGTCTCTAAAAGAACCAAGATGAACAAGTCATGGCTCTCAGAGGACTTTTCTTCCCCTGGGTCAGCCAGGGGACGGGAAAGGCACGCGTATTTTTGAGAGTGCTTCATGCAAAGCATCTTTTTCTTTTTCAAAAGGGGGCTCAACCGATGCCAGTCAAGTGGGGTGTGTGTGGCCCAGTTAGTGGCAACGAGGGAGACTGTGGTTGGAGTCCCCTCGCTGTGTCTCTAAAAGAACCAAGATGAACAAGTCATGGCTCTCAGAGGACTTTTCTTCCCCTGGGTCAGCCAGGGGACGGGAAAGGCACGCGTATTTTTGAGAGTGCTTCATGCAAAGCATCTTTTTCTTTGTCAAAAGGGGGGCTCAACCGATGCCAGTCAAGTGGGGTGTGTGTGGCCCAGTTAGTGGCAACGAGGGAGACTGTGGTTGGAGTCCCCTCGCTGTGTCTCTAAAAGAACCAAGATGAACAAGTCATGGCTCTCAGAGGACTTTTCTTCCCCTGGGTCAGCCAGGGGACGGGAAAGGCACGCGTATTTTTGAGAGTGCTTCATGCAAAGCATCTTTTTCTTTGTCAAAAGGGGGGGTCAACCGATGCCAGTCAAGTGGGGTGTGTGTGGCCCAGTTAGTGGCAACGAGGGAGACTGTGGTTGGAGTCCCCTCGCTGTGTCTCTAAAAGAACCAAGATGAACAAGTCATGGCTCTCAGAGGACTTTTCTTCCCCTGGGTCAGCCAGGGGACGGGAAAGGCACGCGTATTTTTGAGAGTGCTTCATGCAAAGCATCTTTTTCTTTTTCAAAAGGGGGCTCAACCGATGCCAGTCAAGTGGGGTGTGTGTGGCCCAGTTAGTGGCAACGAGGGAGACTGTGGTTGGAGTCCCCTCGCTGTGTCTCTAAAAGAACCAAGATGAACAAGTCATGGCTCTCAGAGGACTTTTCTTCCCCTGGGTCAGCCAGGGGACGGGAAAGGCACGCGTATTTTTGAGAGTGCTTCATGCAAAGCATCTTTTTCTTTTTCAAAAGGGGGCTCAACCGATGCCAGTCAAGTGGGGTGTGTGTGGCCCAGTTAGTGGCAACGAGGGAGACTGTGGTTGGAGTCCCCTCGCTGTGTTTTACATGCTTTTAGAAGGGCATGAAATGGCTTGGAGGTTGACTTTCATCATATGCAAACTGTTGGCTACCAAAATGCTGCCTTTCCAACAACTGTGGTTATAGGCAATGAGGAACATACTGATGAAGATGAGACGCAGATACCCGATTGGGATGACAACTTAAATATTCGGTCAGGGCAAGAAGAAACTCGGTCTGAGGGGTAGGGGAGTGCAAACACAACAATTGATGATTAAGTTCTAGATCACACCTACTGTCAACCCACAGTCAGACACTCGAGGAGGTCAACAGAGGCGGTGGAGGAGGATGCAACCGACGTCGAAGTAACCTGGCGCCTTCCTGGACACAGTCGGAGCACTGGTAGCACGTCTACAACTGCATCCTCAGCCACCACTCTGCCTCTGAGCATTATTCGGGGTGGATCAACAGGTCGCATGGCCTCTAAGCCTTGCCTAGCCAGGTCCTTTTTTGACATAGAAAAAGATCGCCCAAATTATGTGATCTGTAAAATTTGTCATGGTTCTCTTAGTAGAGGTCAAAACCTCAGCAGTTTGACAACTTCTTCCATGAATCGTCACATGAATAAATATCATATGGCCCGATGGGAAGCTCACCGTGCTGCAATGCGGCCTAGCGGAGCGAACCATCCACCGCCTGCCCCTTCCAGTGCATCCGCGCGCTCGTCATCTTCTAGGACTGTGGGGACAGCTGTCACACCTGTTTTTCCACCCACAACTTCCACCACTGTAACCGCAACAGGCAGTTTGCTTGGTAGGTCGTCAGTTGGTTTGGAAGGGGAAACAAGTGAGTGTGTACAGCTCTCTCAGACATCGATAGCACCATCTTTGGATGAAGGCAACATCATGTCTCCGCCTGCACTTTCCTCACAAAGCTGCATTTTTCCAGGGACACCCGACTCAACACCGTCTACACACAGCAGCCAGATCTCTGTCCCTCAGATGTGGTCAAATAAAAGGCCACTTCCTGCGACCCATGACAAAGCGAAGAGGTTGACTCTATCCCTCTGTAAGCTGTTGACTACAGAAATGCTGCCTTTCCGCCTAGTGGACACACAGGATTTTAGAGACCTTATGTCTGTCGCTGTGCCCCAGTACCAGATGCCTAGTCGCCACTACTTCTCTAAGAAAGGTGTGCCCGCGCTACACCAGCATGTCGCACACAACATCACCGCTTCCTTGAGAAACTCTGTGTGTGAACGGGTGCATTTCACCACCGATACTTGGACCAGTAAGCATGGACAGGGACGTTACATGTCGCTGACTGGCCACTGGGTAACTATGGTGATAGATGGTGAAGGGTCTGCTGCACAAGTCTTGCCGTCCCCACGACTTGTGTGTCAATCCTCTGTCTGTCCAAGTTCCGCCACTGCTTCTGCATCCTCCACCTCATCTGGGTCCTCCACCTCCGCCCCAAGCCTGCCTGGTCAGGCCACCAGCGTTCTCACTGCGCAGAAGGAATCACGCACCCCTCATTACTATGCTGGTAGCAGAGCGCAACGGCATCAGGCGGTCTTTAGCTTGACATGTCTTTGAAATAGGAGTCACACAGCGACTGAGTTGTGGGCAGCTCTGGAGACTGATTTTGATAAATGGTTGTCTCCACTCAACCTGCAGCCTGGTAAGGCCGTGTGCGACAATGCTGCAAACCTGGGTGCGGCCCTTCGCCTGGGCAAGGTGACACACGTGCCTTGTATGGCTCACGTGTTTAACCTTGTTGTCCAGCAATTTTTAACACACTATCCCGGCCTAGATGGCCTTCTGACCAGGGCACGGAAACTGTCTGCAGTGCTCACTTCCGCCGTTCAACCGCCGCACCTGAGCGACTTGCATCGCTCCAGAAGTCTTTCGGCCTGCCGGTTCATCGCCTGAAATGCGATGTGGCGACACGCTGGAATTCAACTCTCCACATGTTACAGCGACTGTGGCAGCACCGGCGAGCCCTGGTGCAATACGTCATGATGTATAGCCTGGGCCAACGAGATGCAGAAGTGGGGCAGATCACCCTGATGGAGTGATCTCAGATCAAGGACCTATGCACCCTTCTGCACAGTTTCGACATGGCGACGAATATGTTTAGCGCTGACAATGCCATTATCAGCATGACGATTACAGTCATTTACATGCTGGAGCACACGCTAAACACTATTCGTAGTCAGGGGGTGGGACAACAGGAAGGGGAGGAACTACAGGAGGATTCATATGCGCAAGACACAACAACATCACCAAGGTCCAGACGTTCATCATCACCAACGCGGCAGGCATGGGACCATGGGGGACAGGGATCAACAAGGGCGCATGGTAGCAGGTGAGATGTTGAGGAAGGTGCAGGAGGACATGAAGATATGGAGGACGAACTGTCCATGGACATGGAAGACTCAGCAGATGAGGGGGACCTTGGTCAAATTTCAGTTGAAAGAGGTTGGGGGGAGATGACAGAGGAAGAAAGAACGGTTAGCACCTCTATGCCACAAACACAGCGTGGACTTGGTGCGCATGGCTGCGCAAGACACATGAGTGCCTTCTTGTTGCACTACCTCCAACATGACCCTCGTATTGTCAAAATTAGAAGTGATGATGACTACTGGCTTGCCACACTATTAGATCCCCGGGACAAGTCCAAATTTTGTGACATAATTCCACCCATAGAAAGGGACGCACGTATGCAGGAGTATCAGCAGAAGCTGTTACTCGATCTTAGCTCGGCTTTTCCACCAAACAACCGTGCAGGTGAAGGGAGTGATTCTCCCAGTTGTAACTTGACAAACATGGGACGGCCTCGTCATCTTCAACAGTCTACCCGTACCAGTAGGACCGTATCTGGTGCTGGTAACAGCAATTTTATGGAATCTTTTCATAATTTTTTTAGACCCTCCTTTGCAAGGCCACCAGAGACAACAAGTCTGACACATAGTCAACGGATGGAGAGGATGATACAGGAGTATCTCCAAATGAACATCGATGCAATGACTTTGCAAATGGAGCCTTGCTCCTTTTGTGCTTCAAATCTAGAAAAATGTCAAGAGCTCTCCAGTTACGCCTCGAAGATTTTGTCGTGTCCAGCTGCCAGCGTTGTCTCTGAACGTGTCTTCAGTGCTGCTGGGTGTGTGCTGACAGATAAGCGCACGCGTCTGTCCAGTGACAATGTGGACAGACTGACGTTCATCAAAATGAACAAGTCATGGATCCAGAAGGAATTTACTACCCCTGTGTCATCCTGGGGAGAGTAAATGCTTGTGGATTTGGAATGTGCTTGATGCAAATCAAAACATCCTGTTTGCAACTAGGGCACAAGTGCTGCCACTGATAAGGTGTCTGTGTGGGGCCCAATTTTTGGAAAAAAAGGGAGACTCCGCTTGGAGTAACCCTTGCTTGCTGTGTTTTTTAAAAATGATACAAGATGAACAGATCTGAAGGCAAGATGAAGCCAACATCATGTCTCCGCCTGCACTTTTCTCACAAACCTGCATTTTTCCAGGGACACCCTACTCAACACCGTCTACAGACAGCAGCCAGATCTCTGTCCCTCAGATGTGGTCAAATAAAAGGCCACTTACTGCGACCCATGACAAAGCTAAGTGGTTGACTCTATCCCTCTGTAAGCTGTTGGCTACCGAAATGCTGCCTTTACGCGTAGTGGACACACAGGATTTTACAGACCTTATGTCTGTCGCTGTGCCCCAGTACCAGATGCCCAATCACCACTGCTTCTCCAAGAAAAGCATGCCCGCGCTACACCGGCATGTCGCACACAACATCACCACTTCCTTGAGAAAATCTGTGTGCGACAGGGTGCATTTCAACACAGATACTTGGACCAGTAAGCATAGACAGGGTCATTACATGTCACTGACTGGGCACTGGCAAACTATGGTGAGAGATGGAGAATGGTCTGCTGTACAAGTCTTGCCGTCCCCACGAGTTGTTTCAATCCTTGTTCTGTATGTAGAAGTTAATACACTGCTTCTGCCTCTTCAACCTCGTGTGGGTCCTCTACCTTTGCGCAAACCCTGTGTGGTCAGGCCACCCTTCCTTGCAACTGCGCACAAGGACTACCACACACCTCCTTACTATGCTGGCAGCAGAGCTCAATGCCATCAGGCGGTCAAAGTTTTACTTTGAAATGTATGGGAAATGTGAGTCACACCGCTATTACAGAGAATAGTAGTCAGGCAGGGTCAAAACATT
Source organism: Anomaloglossus baeobatrachus (assembly GCF_048569485.1). Lineage (NCBI taxonomy): Eukaryota > Metazoa > Chordata > Amphibia > Anura > Aromobatidae > Anomaloglossus > Anomaloglossus baeobatrachus. Next base: position 396,157,120 of record NC_134354.1, on the reverse strand, counting down.
AATTGAGGAACAGGAACAGAATGGGACGGCCAGGACTTAATCAGAAAACAAGCAGAGGTGAAATGCGTATCGGCCAACAAGGTACATAAACAGCAAGCAGGAAAAGTAGTCAGGTAACAAGCACACAAAATCATAAAACTGAACTGGGGGTAAAATTAACCAGAGGTTCATAGCTATGTCTGGCAGTGGTCTGCAGACAGGATGGGCATAAAAAAGGGTGTGGTGTCTTCCCATTGGTTGTAGCTGAATGATGGTATTTCATCTGTGAGATACCCACCAGCTACATTCAGCCAGAGATTCTGCATCTGTCAAGGTAATGCAGCCCAGTGGGTGAGCATAACCTGCGTCCACCTGCGCCGCTGGCATCGACTACTCTCCCATCATCAGCACTATTCATGAAAGGAACACGTTGTCACCTGGCGACCGGAGTACAAATTGACGGAGCGGACTCCGTTGGTGACTTAACAGCCGTGTGCGGCAATGATGCAAACCTGGCTGCGGGCCATCCTCAGGGCAATGTGACACACGTGCCTTTTATGGCTCACGTGTTGATCCGAATTCTCCAGCAATTTTTAAAACACCATCACGGCCTACATGGCCTTGTGCAGCGGGCACGCTCGCTATGTGCTCACTTCCATCGTGCGCACACAGCAGCTCAACAACTTTCATCACTCCGGAAGTCTTAGGGTCTGGCAGTTAAACGCCGGAAATGCGATGTTCCGACACGCAGGAATTGGAATCTGCACATGTTGCAGCGTGTGTGGCAGCACCGCAGAGCCCTGCTGAAATACGGTAAGACATATAGCCTGGGATAAGTTGATCCAGAGGTGGTGCAGATCACGCTGCTGGAGTGGTGTCAGATCAAGGACCTATGCACCCTGCTACACAGTTTTGAAATGTCGACGAAGATGTTTAGCACTGGCAATGTCATTCTCAGCGTGACAATTCTGGTCATCTACATGATGGAGCACACTGTAATTATTATTCGGAGTCAGGTGTTGGGACAAGAGGAAGGGGAGGAAGTACAGGAGGAGTCATATGCGGAAGGGATAACAAGATCTACGAGGTCCAGATGGTCAGCGGCACCTATGCGGCAGTCATGGTGAGGGAGAGGGATTAACAAGGGCGCATAGTATCAGCAAAAAGTGTTGATGAAAGTGCAGGAGCCCATGAAGAAATGGAGGACGAACTGGCGATGGGCATGGAAGACTCAGCAGATGAGTGAGAGCTTGCTCACATTTCGGTTGTGCGAGGTTGTGGGTAGAGGGCAGAGGAAGGATGCACGATTCTCACCTCTCTGCCACCAACACACCAAGGACTTGGTCCTCCTGGATGCACAAGACACATGAGCGCCTTCTTGCTGCACTACCTACATGACCCTCGGATTGTATGAATTTGAAGTAATCCTGAATACTGGGTTGCCACACTGTTAGATCCCCGGTACAAGACAAAATTTGGCGAACTAATTCCTGCCATAGAAATAGACGCACGTATACAGGAGTATCTGCAGAATGTGGTACGCAATCTTAGATCTACTTTTCCACTAAACACCAGTGCTGCACAGAGTGAATCTCAACACTTTGTCATGGATAGGAGGAAATGGTCTTTTACTTGTCCACATCGGAGGGACCGAGGGATGGCTGCTGTGCTGAGATGGCGTTGAGTACGGTGTCCCTGCACAGTTGCACTTTTGGTCATATCCCAAAATGAGTTGAAAAAGGACAGATGCTGTTGGAAAGGGGAACAGGTGTGTTGGAAAGGGGAAAAAAATTTTGGTCCGTGGATTTGGTGGTTAAACAACTGTAACATTTGCTGAAGAAACAACATCTGTTACAGTGGGACTGGCAGATTTGGATAAAGTGGTATATAATCTGTGACCGCTATATAACAAAAATTAATAAGAAAAGAAAGAGAAAGGTATATATCACCTTCAGCAGTCAGTGTCCACCGTGCTCCCAGTTGGAAAAGGAGAGGTTGGCAACTTGAAGGTTTGGTGGAGGATACAGAGCTGTGTGGCTATGAAACTAATAGTAGCCTGAACCGAGTTAGACGCCATTCGGATCTGGAGACTGTGAGCCCTGTTAGCGTCACAGGGTCCACATGCCCACCCAGCCCAGGAACTCCCTGTTAACAACACAGGGGCCATTGAGTACGCTGACCGTGTGCGTAGGGGCCACACCTGTGGACAGCAGGCGCATCAGCAGCAGCAGGCCTGTTAATGCCACTGGGCTGCACAAGCAGGACTGTTAGGACAGGAGCTGGTCTTAACCGTTCTGCGTTACCAACTGTGGTGGTGGCCTGCATCCACCACCCTATCCCTGCCTACCTCTGGCCTAAAGCCGCAATGGGTTCAACACATGGAGGTGTGCTCTTTCGGAGCATAATAGAAGACTGCGCACCTCCTTGTTGGCTCCAGCCCCTTTTATAACCTGGGTCCGCCCCAAACCAGGGTGAACCACAATGCACCTCCTGGAGACAAAAGCAGAGTGACACGTCATGAGTGGCATAACTAGCGTCCTATTTGGAAACGCAACTTCAATGATGACCTCATGGCTGCCATGACCCAAACACCTCACCAGTCATCGTCTGACCATCAATAATGCGGTGACAAGTCATAGGTGTGGGCCTCTGCAAGCCATTTGGGAGGACACCTGATGCCCTGTGGTCTATATGGGACCCCCACATCAGGGCCAGGGCCAAAGAGTTCATTACCGGACCTAGTCTCTGATGCAGGAAGTGCCTGAGCATGCTCAGTAGCATGAAATACAGTCTCTGAAAAAAGACTATCAGCTTTAGCATGGTGTCTAGGCACAAAACAGGACTTAGACCCGGCACAGAATGCAAGCACCTGTGCAAAGAGGCTTTTCACACTTAGTGTGGGAGCATGCGCTGTATCCCGAAATGAAGACTTAGCGTCAGGAATGGCACAGTCAGGCTGAGCATACTCACTAGGCGAAACACTGTAATTATGCTGCAGCTGGGGTACATCGGCACACGCATGCGCACTAGCTGCCTCTCCACACTTAGACGTGGAGGGGAAATTTGTCTTGGAGATGCTGTCTATGAACAGAAGGAAAAGCTAAAGGAAGCCTGACTTTCTATCCCTCCGAATTATGAAATGCAGCAATGAATTCCATGAGTTTGCTATAACATTAGCGTAGCTAAATGTGCATGAGGGTGTGATGTAGAGGTGCTAGAAATAGCTTGTCACCAGTGGGGCACTAATGGAATACAACAGCCAGTTCTATGATGCCACAAAATGGCAGTATTTTGTGCTATCATTATAGCTTATTAAAAACAGAGCACGAGGTTGTCATGCAGAGGTGCTGCACATAGATTTGCAGTAGTGTGAATAGACAAAAGTACAATAGCCACGTTTAGGATACAACTAGGTACAGTGAGTGTTTGCTAGTATAATGGCTGAGTTTAAAAAAGTTTGAGTGTGCAATGCAGGCAGATGTCCTGCAAATATCGTTCCAATACTGTGAATTGACAAAAGTACAATAGCCACGTTTAGGATACAACTAGGTACAGTGAGTGTTTGCTAGTATAATGGCTGAGTTTAAAAAAGTTTGAGTGTGCAATGCAGGCAGACGTGCTGCAAATAACGTTCCAATACTGTGAATAGACAAAAGTACAATAGCCACGTTTAGGATACAACTAGGTACACTGAGTGTTTGCTACTATAAATGGCTGAGTTTAAAAAAGTTTGAGTGTGCAATGCAGGCAGACGTGCTGCAAATAACGTTCCAATACTGTGAATTGACAAAAGTACAATAGCCACGTTTAGGATACAACTAGGTACACTGAGTGTTTGCTAGTATAATGGCTGAGTTTAAAAAAGTTTGAGTGTGCAATGCAGGCAGATGTCCTGCAAATATCGTTCCAATACTGTGAATTGACAAAAGTACAATAGCCACGTTTAGGATACAACTAGGTACAGTGAGTGTTTGCTAGTATAATGGCTGAGTTTAAAAAAGTTTGAGTGTGCAATGCAGGCAGACGTGCTGCAAATAACGTTCCAATACTGTGAATAGACAAAAGTACAATAGCCACGTTTAGGATACAACTAGGTACACTGAGTGTTTGCTACTATAAATGGCTGAGTTTAAAAAAGTTTGAGTGTGCAATGCAGGCAGACGTGCTGCAAATAACGTTCCAATACTGTGAATTGACAAAAGTACAATAGCCACGTTTAGGATACAACTAGGTACACTGAGTGTTTGCTAGTATAATGGCTGAGTTTAAAAAAGTTTGAGTGTGCAATGCAGGCAGACGTGCTGCAAATAACGTTCCAATACTGTGAATTGACAAAAGTACAATAGCCACGTTTAGGATACAACTAGGTACAGTGAGTGTTTGCTAGTATAATGGCTGAGTTTAAAAAAGTTTGAGTGTGCAATGCAGGCAGACGTGCTGCAAATAACGTTCCAATACTGTGAATTGACAAAAGTACAATAGCCACGTTTAGGATACAACTAGGTACAGTGAGTGTTTGCTAGTATAATGGCTGAGTTTAAAAAAGTTTGAGTGTGCAATGCAGGCAGACGTGCTGCAAATAACGTTCCAATACTGTGAATTGACAAAAGTACAATAGCCACGTTTAGGATACAACTAGGTACAGTGAGTGTTTGCTAGTATAATGGCTGAGTTTAAAAAAGTTAGAGTGTGCAATGCAGGCAGACGTGCTGCAAATAACGTTCCAATACTGTGAATAGACAAAAGTACAATAGCCACGTTTAGGATACAACTAGGTACACTGAGTGTTTGCTACTATAAATGGCTGAGTTTAAAAAAGTTTGAGTGTGCAATGCAGGCAGACGTGCTGCAAATAACGTTCCAATACTGTGAATTGACAAAAGTACAATAGCCACGTTTAGGATACAACTAGGTACACTGAGTGTTTGCTACTATAAATGGCTGAGTTTAAAAAAGTTTGAGTGTGCAATGCAGGCAGACGTGCTGCAAATAACGTTCCAATACTGTGAATTGACAAAAGTACAATAGCCACGTTTAGGATACAACTAGGTACAGTGAGTGTTTGCTAGTATAATGGCTGAGTTTAAAAAAGTTAGAGTGTGCAATGCAGGCAGACGTGCTGCAAATATCGTTCCAATACTGTGAATAGACAAAAGTAAAATAGCCACGTTTAGGATACAACTAGGTACACTGAGTGTTTGCTAGTATAATGGCTGAGTTTAAAAAAGTTAGAGTGTGCAATGCAGGCAGACGTGCTGCAAATAACGTTCCAATACTGTGAATAGACAAAAGTACAATAGCCACGTTTAGGATACAACTAGGTACACTGAGTGTTTGCTACTATAAATGGCTGAGTTTAAAAAAGTTTGAGTGTGCAATGCAGGCAGACGTGCTGCAAATAACGTTCCAATACTGTGAATTGACAAAAGTACAATAGCCACGTTTAGGATACAACTAGGTACAGTGAGTGTTTGCTAGTATAATGGCTGAGTTTAAAAAAGTTTGAGTGTGCAATGCAGGCAGACGTGCTGCAAATAACGTTCCAATACTGTGAATTGACAAAAGTACAATAGCCACGTTTAGGATACAACTAGGTACAGTGAGTGTTTGCTAGTATAATGGCTGAGTTTAAAAAAGTTTGAGTGTGCAATGCAGGCAGACGTGCTGCAAATAACGTTCCAATACTGTGAATTGACAAAAGTACAATAGCCACGTTTAGGATACAACTAGGTACAGTGAGTGTTTGCTAGTATAATGGCTGAGTTTAAAAAAGTTAGAGTGTGCAATGCAGGCAGACGTGCTGCAAATATCGTTCCAATACTGTGAATAGACAAAAGTAAAATAGCCACGTTTAGGATACAACTAGGTACACTGAGTGTTTGCTAGTATAATGGCTGAGTTTAAAAAAGTTAGAGTGTGCAATGCAGGCAGACGTGCTGCAAATAACGTTCCAATACTGTGAATAGACAAAAGTACAATAGCCACGTTTAGGATACAACTAGGTACACTGAGTGTTTGCTACTATAAATGGCTGAGTTTAAAAAAGTTTGAGTGTGCAATGCAGGCAGACGTGCTGCAAATAACGTTCCAATACTGTGAATTGACAAAAGTACAATAGCCACGTTTAGGATACAACTAGGTACACTGAGTGTTTGCTACTATAAATGGCTGAGTTTAAAAAAGTTTGAGTGTGCAATGCAGGCAGACGTGCTGCAAATAACGTTCCAATACTGTGAATTGACAAAAGTACAATAGCCACGTTTAGGATACAACTAGGTACACTGAGTGTTTGCTACTATAAATGGCTGAGTTTAAAAAAGTTAGAGTGTGCAATGCAGGCAGACGTGCTGCAAATATCGTTCCAATACTGTGAATAGACAAAAGTACAATAGCCACGTTTAGGATACAACTAGGTACACTGAGTGTTTGCTAGTATAATGGCTTAGTAACAATGAGTTGTAGTGTGCAATGCAGGCAGACGTGCTCTGCAAATGTCTTTGCACTAGTGGGACTATAGCAAAGTCCAATAGCCACGTTTAGGATGCCACTAGGTACACTGAGTGTTTGCTAGTAAAATTGCTTAGTTTAAAAAAGTTGGAGTGTGCAATGCAGGCAGATGTGCTCTGCTAATATCTTTGCACTAGTGGGACTATAGCAAAGTCCAATAGCCACGTATAGGATGCCACTAGGTACACTGAGTGTTTGCTAGTATAATGGCTTAGTTAAAATGAGTTTGAGTGTGCAATGCAGGCAGACGCGCTATGCAAATGTCTTTGCACTAGTGGGACTATAGCAAAGTCCAATAGCCACGTATAGGATGCCACTAGGTACACTGAGTGTTTGCTAGTATAATGGCTTGGTTTTAATGAGTTGGAGTGTGCAATGCAGGCAGACGCGCTCTGCAAATGTCTTTGCACTAGTGGGACTATAGCAAAGTCCAATAGCCACGTATAGGATGCCACTAGGTACACTGAGTGTTTGCTAGTATAATGGCTTGGTTAGAATGAGTTGTAGTGTGCAATGCAGGCAGATGTGCTCTGCTAATGTCTTTGCACTAGTGGGACTATAGCAAAGTCCAATAGCCACGTATAGGATGCCACTAGGTACACTGAGTGTTTGCTAGTATAATGGCTGAGTTTAAAAAAGTTAGAGTGTGCAATGCAGGCAGACGTGCTGCAAATATCGTTCCAATACTGTGAATAGACAAAAGTACAATAGCCACGTTTAGGATACAACTAGGTACACTGAGTGTTTGCTACTATAAATGGCTGAGTTTAAAAAAGTTTGAGTGTGCAATGCAGGCAGACGTGCTGCAAATAACGTTCCAATACTGTGAATTGACAAAAGTACAATAGCCACGTTTAGGATACAACTAGGTACACTGAGTGTTTGCTACTATAAATGGCTGAGTTTAAAAAAGTTAGAGTGTGCAATGCAGGCAGACGTGCTGCAAATATCGTTCCAATACTGTGAATAGACAAAAGTACAATAGCCACGTTTAGGATACAACTAGGTACACTGAGTGTTTGCTAGTATAATGGCTTAGTAACAATGAGTTGTAGTGTGCAATGCAGGCAGACGTGCTCTGCAAATGTCTTTGCACTAGTGGGACTATAGCAAAGTCCAATAGCCACGTTTAGGATGCCACTAGGTACACTGAGTGTTTGCTAGTAAAATTGCTTAGTTTAAAAAAGTTGGAGTGTGCAATGCAGGCAGATGTGCTCTGCTAATATCTTTGCACTAGTGGGACTATAGCAAAGTCCAATAGCCACGTATAGGATGCCACTAGGTACACTGAGTGTTTGCTAGTATAATGGCTTAGTTAAAATGAGTTTGAGTGTGCAATGCAGGCAGACGCGCTATGCAAATGTCTTTGCACTAGTGGGACTATAGCAAAGTCCAATAGCCACGTATAGGATGCCACTAGGTACACTGAGTGTTTGCTAGTATAATGGCTTGGTTTTAATGAGTTGGAGTGTGCAATGCAGGCAGACGCGCTCTGCAAATGTCTTTGCACTAGTGGGACTATAGCAAAGTCCAATAGCCACGTATAGGATGCCACTAGGTACACTGAGTGTTTGCTAGTATAATGGCTTGGTTAGAATGAGTTGTAGTGTGCAATGCAGGCAGATGTGCTCTGCTAATGTCTTTGCACTAGTGGGACTATAGCAAAGTCCAATAGCCACGTATAGGATGCCACTAGGTACACTGAGTGTTTGCTAGTATAATGGCTTAGTTAAAATGAGTTTGAGTGTGCAATGCAGGCAGACGCGCTATGCAAATGTCTTTGCACTAGTGGGACTATAGCAAAGTCCAATAGCCACGTATAGGATGCCACTAGGTACACTGAGTGTTTGCTAGTATAATGGCTTGGTTAGAATGAGTTGTAGTGTGCAATGCAGGCAGATGTGCTCTGCTAATGTCTTTGCACTAGTGGGACTATAGCAAAGTCCAATAGCCACGTATAGGATGCCACTAGGTACACTGAGTGTTTGCTAGTATAATGGCTTAGTTAAAATGAGTTTGAGTGTGCAATGCCGGCAGACGCGCTATGCAAATGTCTTTGCACTAGTGGGACTATAGCAAAGTCCAATAGCCACGTATAGGATGCCACTAGGTACACTGAGTGTTTGCTAGTATAATGGCTTGGTTTTAATGAGTTGGAGTGTGCAATGCAGGCAGACGCGCTCTGCAAATGTCTTTGCACTAGTGGGACTATAGCAAAGTCCAATAGCCACGTATAGGATGCCACTAGGTACACTGAGTGTTTGCTAGTATAATGGCTTGGTTAGAATGAGTTGTAGTGTGCAATGCAGGCAGACGCGCTCTGCAAATGTCTTTGCACTAGTGGGACTATAGCAAAGTCCAATAGCCACGTATAGGATGCCACTAGGTACACTGAGTGTTTGCTAGTATAATGGCTTGGTTAGAATGAGTTGTAGTGTGCAATGCAGGCAGACGCGCTCTGCAAATGTCTTTGCACTAGTGGGACTATAGCAAAGTCCAATAGCCACGTATAGGATGCCACTAGGTACACTGAGTGTTTGCTAGTATAATGGCTTAGTTATCAGTTGGAGTGTGCAGAGGACAAGAGGGTACAGTGGCAGGATTGTGGTGCTCTGGGTAGAGGAATGGAAGCCTGCCTTTCTATTCCCTCCTAATGGTGAAATGCAGGTAGGAAATCCCTGACCTGGGCTACACAGACGCTGTTGCTGTTTGCAGGACCTGTCACCTATGGCTCTCTGACCCTGCCGGTTGGAGCCCTTAAAAGGACTGCTATAAAGTGCTCTCCCTAAGCTGTCTAACGCTGTGTATGCAGCGCATACAGCTGTATCGGCTATAGGACTCAGGAAGACGGAGCTGCGACAGTGATGTCTGACACCAAAGACGCAGAAGGCAGATAATGGCGTCCGTGAAGAAAATGTCCGGTTTTATAATGCAGGGACATGTGACATGCAGATCCTATCACACATGCCGTTGCTTCTCTGGCTCAAAGTCCACTTAGCTGTGTGTGTGTCTGGGATTGGCTGACATGCTGGCCCGCCCCACAAGACGCGCGCGCTTAGGGAAGGAAGACAAGAAAAAAAAAAAAAAAAAATGGCGATCGCCATTATAGAAACAGCAGTGATCTGAAGGCGCTGTTCACGCACACTATACACTGAAATGTGATAATAGTTTGATTCACAGAGTGACTTACACTATTACAGCAGAAACCAAGCTATGATTTAGCTGTTTTTTGGCTGCTAGAACCGTTCTCGAACGTTTCTAGAACTACCGAGCTTTTGCAAAAAGCTCGAGTTCTAGTTCGATCTAGAACATGCCCCAAAATCACTCGAGCCGCGAACTGGAGAACCACGAACCACGAACCGCGCTCAACTCTAGTAATAAGTGCAGAGTAGGAGGGGTTCTTAAAGGAAAAATAACAGGTCTGTGAGAGCTAGAATTCATGCTCGTTTGTAGGCGATCAAATACAAATCTAATATATAAAGCTGAATGGGTGTGTGTATGTGTGTGTGTGTGTGTGTGTGTGTGTCCGGGATTGGCATCCGCACCGTCGCAGCTACAGCCACAAAATTTTGCACACTCACACGTATGGGCCCCGAGAGCGTCATAGGCTATGTTTCGAGGGGAAATTTTAACCCCACGCTTTACAGTTATTCGCCAAAAATCCTGCCTCTATTAAAGCGAATGCAGCTGGGAGCCACAGTGCAGCCAGAACTTCAGAAGAATGCGCAGCCACGCCCTTATATGGAATGTTGGCGTGTCACAATGCAGCCAGGGAAAGAGACATACACAGACAGGGAAAGAGGCAGACACAGACAGAGTAAGAAACAGACATAGACAGGGTAAGAGACAGACACAAAGAGACAGACTGACAGGGAAAGAGACAGACAGGGAAAGAGAGGGAAAGAGAGACAGGGAAAGACAGGGAAAGTGACAGACAGGGAAAGTGACAGACAGGGAAAGTGACAGACAGGGAAATTGATTGAGACAGACGGAGAAAGAGATTGAGACATACGGAGAAAGAGATAGACAGGGAAAGAGACAGACAGACAGACAAAGAGATAGAGAGAGAGACAGAGAGATATTTACAGAGGGGGAGACAGACAGAGAATGGGAAAGAAACAGAGAGACAGTTACTATCCCAGGCAGCGCCGGGTGCTATGTTGTGAGGCAAAATTTTAACCCCGCGCGTTCCAATTTACCAATCAATTTTGCCCCTATCTACATAATGGGGAAAAAGTGAAACGAAAAGTGTTGGGGGAAAATTGACAGCTGCCAGATGTGAACAAGGGGGACTTAAAAAATGAGAGTGATGGCGCCAAAGAGTATATACCGTACAGTTGCTAAGGTGGGGCCCCGACATGGGATACTCACCACACTCGGGGATATGAACACACATACAAAATGCGCCACACACTACCACGTGCTTGACACATATACCACCCTCATCACACATGTCACCACACATACACCAACCTCGCCACATAATCACCCTAAACACACACAAGTCTGGTATTATCCTTCAAAATTAAAAATCTGATTAATAAGCAGCCAAACTACAAGAACAACAAATGTACCACATAGGAAATACGGCAGCTGTCAGTCACATGACCTGTCTATATGTGTATGTGTGAGCTAATATATACTGTCAGGGGGGGAGGGATTTCTGTTGCCTGGAGATTTATCAGGCTGCCAATAGCAACCAATCACAGCTTAGCTTCTATTTTGCTACAGTTAATTAATCTGAGCTCTGATTGGTTAATATAGGCAACAATTTAATAATTACATTTCTATCTATTTGTTTTGTGGTTTTTGTGTGCAGAATACATTTTTGTTAATATATTCTATTTTGTTAACAGCGGTTATTAACCCGGGCGAAGCCGGGTAGTACAGCTAGTTAATTATATAAAAATCATACAATGTGACTTTCTGGATTTATTTTTATTCTGTTTGCTACTGTTGAAGTGTACCTATTATAAAAATTACAGACCTCTCCATTCTTTGTAGGTGGGAAAACCTGCAAAATCGGCAGTGTATCAAATACTTATTTTAACCACTATATATACATACATACACACACATACACAAATGTATATACACACATATATGTATATACATAATACATATACATGTATATATTCATATATACGGTATATACGGTATACAGTGGGTACGGAAAGTATTCAGACCCCTTTAAATTTTTCACTCTTTGTTTCATTGCATCCATTTGGTAAATTCAAAAAAAGTTTTTTGACTCATTAATGCACACTCTGAACCCCATCTATCTAGACAGAAAAAAACAGAAATGTAAACATTTTTGCAAATTTACTTAACAAGAAAAACTGAGATATCACATGGTCATAAATATTCAGACCCTTTGCTTAGACACGCACATTTAAGTCACATGCTGTCTATTTAATTGTGATCCTCCTTGAGATGCTTCTACTCCTTCATTGGAGTTCAGCTGTGTTTAATTAAACTGATAGGACTTGATTTAGAAAGGCACACACCTGTCTATATAAGACCTCACAGCTCACAGTGCACGTCAGACCAAATGAGAATCATGAGGAACTGCCCAAGGAGCTCAGAGACAGAATTGTGGCAAGGCACAGTTGTGACCAAGGTTACAAAAGAATTTCTGCAGTACTCAGGGTTCCTAAGAGCACAGTGGCCTCCATAATCCTTAAATGGAAGAAGTTTGGGACCACCAGAACTCTTCCAAGATCTGGCCATCCAGCCAAACTGAGCAATCATGGGAGAAGAGCCTTGGTGAAGAGAGGTAAAGAAGAACCCCAAGATCACTGTGGCTGAGCTTCAGAGATGCAGTAGAGAGATGGGAGAAAGTTCCACAAAGTCAACTATCGTAGCAGCTCTCCAAAAGTCAGGCCTTTATGAAAGAGTGGCCGGACAGAAGCCTCTCCTCAGTGCAAGACATATGAAAGCCCGCATAAAGTTTGCATAAAAAAACACATGAATTATTCCCAGACTATGAGAAATAAGATTCTCTGGTCTGATGAGAGAAAGATAGATATTTCTAAGTGGTATGTGTTGAGAAAACCAGGCCCAATACAATCCTAACAGTGAAACATGGTGGTGGCAGCATCATGCTATGGGGGTGTTTTTTCAGCTGCAGGGACAGGACAACTAGTTGCAATTGAAGGAAAGATGAGTGCGGCCAAGTACAGAGATATCCTGGAAGAAAACGTTTTCTAGAGTGCTCTTGACCTCAGACTTAGCCAAAGATTCACCTTCCAACAAGACAATGACCCTAAGCACACAGCTAAAATAACAAAGACCTGAAAATGGCTGTCCACCAACGTTCACCATCCAACCTGACGGAACTGGAGAGTGTCTGTCTGGAAGGAAGAATGGCAGAGGATCCCCAAATCCAGAAGTGAAAAACTTGTCGCATCAGTCCCAAGAATACTCATGGTTGTACTAGCTCAAAAGGGTGCTTCTACTCAATACTGAGCAAAGGGTCTGAATACTTATGACCATGAGATATTTCAGTTTTTCTTGTTTAATAAATTTGCAAAAAAAGTCTACATGTCTGTTTTTATTCTGACAAGATGGGGCGCAGAGTGTACTGTACATTAATGAGAAAAAAAAATAACTTTTTTGAATTTACTAAATGGCTGTAATGAAACAAAGAGTGAAAAATTTAAATAGTCCGAATACTTTCTGTACCCACCATATATATATGAAATATTTCTCTTAGAAAATTATTACAATTACACATTTTGTTATACATATGTTTATTTCCCTTGTGTGAAAACTGAGAAAAGGCACATTGGACATAATTTCACACAAAACCCCCTAAAATGAGCAGAAAAAATGGTTTGCAGCCTATTTGGTTGAACACTTTTAGTAAATAACTGAAATCAATTTCTACCTCTAATCATCAACATCAACAAGCTTCTTACACCTCTCAACTGGAATTTTGGAGCACTCTTCTTTTGAAAACAGTTCCAGGTGTCTCATATTGGAAGACGCCTTCTCCCAACAGCAATTTTAAGATCTCTCCTAAGATGTTCAATGAGATTTAGATCCGGACTTGTTGCTGGCCAGTCTCTAGCACTTTATTTCCGTCCATTTCTGGGTGCTTCTTGAAGTATATTTGTGGCATTGTCTTCCTGGAAGACCTATGACCTAGAACGCAAACCAAGCTTTCTGACATTGGATACTACATTGCGACCCAAAAGCCTTTGGTAATCTTCCAATTTCAACCTTTATTAAGTATAAATAGTTAAAAAAGAGAAAAGAAAAAAGTTTCTTCTCTTAGACTGCAATATTCTCTAAAAGCTGCCAGGGCTCCAAATCTAGTTAAATCTCTAGCACCATGGGCAGATGATAGTTGGGTTTAAGGGCCTCATCTATACTAAGCATTATGTCCCCTGAAGAGTCGCATAAGACGAAACGTGTCGGGACGCAGATAGGGTCAACATAGGGGTCCAGCGTCATATATCTAGCTGTGGACCGTCCTTGTTAGGACGGGAGCTCGGGGTAACAGATAGATCTTTTGTTTTCTCCAGGAGATATTAGGGACAGATAAGATTGTATTAAGACTCTGGACCCAGAATTCCAGTGGAGACTCTGTTTACCCTGACCTAGAAGGATGCGGTGAGATCATTCCTTGTCCTTGTATTACTGTATATTCTCCTGTGTGTCTGACCACTGTCAGCACCGTATGGAATATTTATATATATTTATTTAGGTTTATTATGTTGGTTTTGCTGTGTTTTTTTTTTTTTTACCTAGGACCACTGTCCCGTGTTTGACAGCAAATGTAATTGTGTTGTTTTCTATCTTTTTGTGTTTTTTTCTTGTGTTTTTTTGTATGACTATCTGTGACTGTTGCAGTAGCCCCATCTATAGGATAATATATTGCGTTGAGTGATGTATTGGGCATTATGTACATTTATAGGCCCATTTAACTAGATTGGGAGCCCTGGCAGCTTTTTCAGAATATTGCAGTCTAAAGGGTGCTTTACACGCTGCGACATCGCTAACGATATATAGTCGGGGTCACGGTGTTTGTGACGCACATCCGGCGCCGTTAGCAACATCGCAGCGTGTGACACCTATGAGAGACCTTAAACGATCGCAAAAGAGACAAACATCGTTAGTCTGTGATACGTCATTCACTTACTAAAAATCGTTTTCTGGTCAGTTGCGATGTTGTTTGTCGTTCCTGCGGCAGCACACATTGCTGTGTCACCGCAGGAACGAGGAACAACTTCGTACCTGCGGCCGCCCGTAATGAGGAAGGAAGGAGGTGGGCGGCATGTTCCGGCCGCTCATCTCCGCCCCTCCTCTGCTATTGGGAGGCCGCTTAGTGACACCGCAGTGACGCCGAACGCTTCTCCCCCTTGAAGGAGGGATTGTTCGGTGTCTCCAGCGATGTCGCTGAAAAGGTATGTGCGTGTGATGCTGCCATAGCGATAATGTTCGCTACGGCAGCGATCACCAAATGTGGCACGAACGACGGGGGCGGGTGCTATCGTGCACGACATCGCTAGCAATCGCTAGCGCTGTCGCAGCATGTAAAGCACCCTTAAGAGAAGAAATATTTTTCTTTTCTCTTTTTTAACTATTTATACTTAATAAAGGTTGAAATTTTATGATGCTTAATTGAACTAACATTTATCTGATTTGGTATTGCTGTTACAATAATCTTCCAATTTAATGATGCCTTGCACACAGTCAAGGAATCCTGCTGACAGGGACAGCAAAACAACCCCAAAACATTTTTGAGCCTTCACAATATTTGACTGTAGGTACTGTGTTATTTTATTTGTAGGCCTCCATTTTCAGTAAAGAATAGAATTATGTGTTTTACTAAAAAGGTCTGTCTTGGTTTCATCAGAACACAACATGCCTTCCCAGAAGGATTTTAGCTTACTCGTGTACATTTTTGCAAATTGGTGTCTAGTTTTTTGTCTCTGTGTCAATAGTGGGGTCTCCCTGGTCTCCTGCCATAGCATTTCTTTTCTTTTAAATGCTGACGGATACTTTGCACTGACACAATTGCACCTGGGCCTGCAGGATAGCATGAATTTCTTTGGAACTTGATTGGGGCTGCTTATCCACAGTCCGGACTATACTGTAATGTTCAGGGTGATTAGCTACAATGCCATGAGTTGTAAATATCTTGATTATGTTACACACTATGGACAAAGGAACACCAAGATCTCTGCAGATGGACTTGTAACCTTCAGATTGTTGATGTATTTTGACAATTTTGTTTCTAAAGTCCCAAGACAGTTCTCTTTTCCTCTTTCTGTTCTCCATGCTTAGTGTAGCACACACAGACACACAATGCAAAGATTGATCAACTTCCCCCTTCTGGCTTCAGGTGTGATTTTAGTATTTCAATCCAAGGAAAGGAGGAGGAAAAATCCAGCACCAAGGTAAAATTTCCTAATTATTTCAAAAATTTAAAACATGGATACATGTGCAGCTACGCCGTTTCGGAGAGACAGAAAAGACTCCTTATTCATAGGCAACTATGTTGCCAAAACATTGGATCCGAGCACTGGACTAGGAGCTGCTAAGCACACATGGAGTGGTTTGCTGAGCAATTACCTTATTACTTGTGTTTGGTGATTTTAGTATTGCCCACACCTGTTACTTGCCCTAGATGAGTTTGAACGAGCATCACATGTCTGAAACAAAGTTTTTTACCCACAATTTTGGAAAGGTGCCAACAATTTTGTCAGCCCCATATTGGGGGTTCTGTGCAAATTATGTCCAATTTTCCTTTTTCTCTCTGTTTTTTTGTTTGTGTTGTTTCAAAACACTCAAAGGGAATAACCATGTTTATAACAAAACAAGTGTAATTGCAAAAAAATTCTGGGAGAAATACTTAATTTTTTTGAACATTTTCAAGAGTGCCAACAGTTTTGGCCATAACTGTATATTTATATTTGTATTGCATCTTCCTGATAATGGTTCATGGAACATTTCATTCTTGTGTCCAAATAGTCCACTAGATGGCAATGTAATACTGTATTTTGTAGCAAGTCAAGTGTTCAGAGGAATACTTACAAATAGTTACATACTGAAAGTGTCAATTGAAGGAAGGCACATGTTAGATAATACACAATACAATTGCAGTAATCTTTTGTACTTGAAGTTGTCCTAGTGGCCCTATAACAACAAAAAAGTGGAATCCATTATGTCCAGCATTTATGTGACAGTCTTAATAAACAGCCTGTTGGAATTAGATGTGCATGTCTAATAATAAATTAGACGCATGTCTGGTCGGGCTTGTGCACTATTATATGCAAACTTTTTTTACGGCAAAAAAGTAGAGCAGGGAAATCGTGAATTTCTACCCAAGGCTGCGATAGTATTGTAAAGGTAAGTACGATATTTAGGATTCACAGATCTGCTCTTCTGCCTCATTGACTAACATTGGTCAGAGGGCTAAGCGATTTTTTCTCACACTGCATTCGTCCGTCAAAATTGGGAGGGACTGCATGCCTTTTTTAAAATTATTTATTTACATTATTTGAAAAAAAAAAAAAGCCACATACGGTTCCTCTTCTTTTGATACTTAGCCAACATCAGTGGATGGCTGGGGGCTGCAGTCTGTAGCCGTAGGCTTTATCTGTGCTGGGTATCATAACATAGGGGACCATACAACAGTTTTTTTTTATTTTTATATCATGATATAGACCCGCCAACAGGGTCTTTGATCGCAAGCAGTCAGATGCTTTCACACAGGCTGGGGGCATATCTGTCTGCAACTGGTCACAGATGCAAGGACTGTTGGTGGGCAAATGAGTAAGTGAATATGCATAATGGCAAATGAGCCGCTTCTTTAGGAGAGTGAGTGGCCCAACAGCAGTTACAGCCGCACTGGAGACTCAGTAAGTATAGCGTGCTAGCTCTAATCCTCCTAACTCTTCCACCACCATTTTTAAGCACTGGATTCTGTGCCCCATAAACATATTTGGGGATCAGCATTGGCCAGAAATCAAGGATCAATTTCAGGCCAGAACCGAAAAAAAATCCAGTTAATCCCGTTGATCTCGAATATCTGCAAGTTCGCCCATTGCAAAGTCAAAAGTTTCCATACATTTCATTAGTATTTGGTACCATTGCCCTTAAACTGTACGACTTGGGTCAAACATTTTGGATATCCTTCCACAAGCTTCTCACAATAGTTTGTAGGAGTTTGGGCCCATTCCTCCTGACAGAACTGGTATAACTGAGCCATGTTTGTAGGTCGCAATGCTCCCACCTGCCTTTTCAGCTTTGCCCATACATTGTCAATAGGATTGAGATCAGGGCTTTATGATGGCCACTCCAAAATATTGACTTTGTTATTCTTAAGCCACTTTGTAAGTAGTTTGGCAGAATTCTTCAGGTCATTGTGCATGTTGAAGACCCATTTTGGCCCAAGCTTTAAGTTCCTGGCTGATGTCCTGAGATGTTGCCTCAGTATTGCCACATAATCTTCTTTCCTCATGATGCAGCAAAACAACCCCATAACATGATGCTACCACCCCACAGTTGGGATGGTGTTCTTAGGCTTCAAAGCTTCTCCCTTTCTCCTACAAATTTAACAATGGTCATCATGGCGGAACAATTCAATTTTAGTTTCGTCAGACTACAGGACATGTCTCCAAAAGTTAAGGTCTTTGTTTCTGTGTGCATTTGCAAACATTAATCTGGCTTTTTTATGTTTCTTTTGGAGTAATGGCTCCTTCCTGGCAGAATGGCCTTTCAGCCCCGGTTGATACAATACTCCTTTCACTTTGGATAATGACACAATCTTACCAGCTTGCGCCAGCATCAAGACAAGGTATTTTTCATTTGTTCTTGGGTTAATATGCACATGTCTCACCAAAGCATGTTCATCATTGGTACACAGAACCCATCTCCTTCCTGAGCGGTTTGATGGCTGGACATGCCCATCTTGTTTGTTCTTGCGTATAATTGTTCGTACAGATAAATGAGGCACCTTTAGGTATGTAGAAATTGCACCCAAGGATGAACCAGACTTGAGCAAGGGCATAATTCTCTTCCTGAGATCTTGGCTGAATTCTTTTGACTTTCCCCATGATGCTACACAAATAAGCAGTGAGTTTCAGGTGTGCAGTAAAATACATCCACAGGTGTGTCTCTAATTAACTCAGACTTTGCCAATAAACCTATTAGAAGCTTCCAGAGACATGATATCATCATATGGGCTGTCCCATATTGTTTAAAGGCATAACTTTGCAGAAAGTGATAAAAATAACTTAAAACATTCTCTCTCTCATTATTCTGGCATTTGGCATTTAGATTTTGTTAATCCTAATTGACCTAAAACAGGAAAGGTTTATTCTGATTTCATGTCAGATAGATAGAAAAACATATATATGTGTCTTCTAAGATAGTGTATGGAAACTTCTGGTTTCATCTGTATAGGTATTGGATTGTATCAGTGCCCAACAAACTCAGCTCTCTGAGCTAACAGTATTTGAATGGGACTACAGCTGTAAGAAAATGCACACATTGCTTTTTCGAAAAAATTTTAAGTGAATTACCCACAGGGTGGGAGGAAAGGGAGTTTTAGTTAAAGAGATTGTCTATTACTTTTTTACTTACTCACTATCTTTTAGACATCAATTTAGATCAACAAATCAAGTGTCTTTTCAAATACCTTAGTTTTCAATTTTGACACCGAGCGGCGCTATCTCTGCTCCTTCAGTACCGATCACGTGACCCGTGGCTGATACGACCGCTGATATCCGGTGATGTCACTGCAACTTCCGGGCTCTGTAAGGTGAGATTACATCACCACCCCATGAGGACACTCACCCTTCACCCTTATTGACTGAACTGTGGAAGGTGTTTCACCGCTCAGCACAGCCAAGTATCGAGCGGGTGCTGAATAAACTTTGGCTGTCAGAGGAGTCCCTGCAGTCCCAGTAGAGGAATACTCGGCTTCAGTGCAGCGCATGAACAAGAAGATTCAAAGGAGCTTATCTTCTTGCTGCATCTGAGCGTAACAGCTCGTCTACATCTGAACATCTCAGCTCTGCTACATCTGAGCATCTCACAGTGATAATTGGTGATGTCAGAAAAAACAGAAGACTGATTATGTATGACCAACATTTATTGGTTTCCTTATTCTGAGTTTTACCCCATTTTTTTATGCCCAATGTATGGGCCACCAGATTACTTACAGTCACCTGTTTTTTCTTGATACTTTCACATAACATGTGCCTTTTGAACCCCATTTTTTCTTTCTGCACTAGTTCCAATCCTCCGTGATAGGTGCAGCTTTTTTCAGTGATAGCAGATACACAATAGTTTCTTCCTTCTTTGGGACAAATAGACGTTCTACTTTTTCTCACGACATGAACTGCAGTCACACCTTCGGCAAATGCGCCTTTCATTTTTTCCCATGGTCTGACCTCTAATAGCCTATGTAGCTACCCATTTTTCCTGTGGCTTTGCTAGCCTAGCAGTAAATGCCCCTCAAGTTCTATTAACAATTCTCATATCCCCAAGTTCTAGAAAAATTTATATTCACATTAATCGCACATAATACATTTTCGTTGAATAATTTATTCCTCTCTTTTACATACCTCTATTATTGGGCTATTATTATTATTTACTAGAAGGTGGCCCGATTCTACGCATCGGGTATTCTAGAATTTACGTATTGTGTAGTTCATGTATGATTTTTGTTATATATATATATATATATATATATATATATATATATATATATATATATAGATGTTGTTGTGTGTAGTTACCAAGTGTTTGTGTAGGGCGCTGCACATGTTCTGGGTGTTGTCTGGGTGTGATGGGGGGGTGAGAGCGGTGTTGTTTGTGTGTTGCGTTGTTTGTGGAGCGCTGTGTATCTGTAGCGTTGTGTGTGTGTTGCGCGGTTTGTGTGTGTGTGGTGTGTTTTGGGGGGAGGTATGTTTTGTGCAATGTGTGTGTTGTGCGGTATGTGCGTATATTTGTGTGTGCAGCGTTGTCTGTGTGTGGGTGTCTGTGTAGGGCAGTTGTTTGTGGTTCCCAGTGTGTGTGTGTGGTGTGTTATGCAGTGCGCGCGCGTGTGTGTGTTGGGGGGAGGTGTGCACTTCCCATCGTGCTCCATCCCCCATGCAGCGCACTCCCCATCGTGCTCCATCCCCTATGCTGCGCACCCCCCATCGTGCTCCATCTCCCATCCTGCGCACTCCCAAACGTGCTCCATCCGCCATGCAGCGCACTCCCCATCGTGCTCCATCCCCCATGCTGCGCACTCCCAAACGTGCTCCATCCGCCATGCTGCGCACTCCCCATCGTGCTCCATCCCCCATGCTGCGCACTCCCAAACATGCTCCATCCCCCATGCTGCGCACTCCCAAACGTGCTCCATCCGCCATGCTGCGCACTCCCCATCGTGCTCCATCTCCCATGCTGCGCACTCCCAAACGTGCTCCATCCGCCATGCTGCGCACTCCCAAACGTGCTCCATCCGCCATGCTGCGCACTCCCAAACGTGCTCCATCCGCCATACTCCGCACTCCCCATCGTGCTCCATCCCCCATGCAGCGCACTCCCCATCGTGCTCCATCCCCTATGCTGCGCACCCCCCATCGTGCTCCATCTCCCATGCTGCGCACTCCCAAACGTGCTCCATCCGCCATGCTGCGCCAGCATCAGCCTCTCTACCCGCAGCATCGGCCTCTCTGCCCGCAGCATCAGCCTCTCTCCCCGCAGCATCAGCCTCTCTGTCCCCAGCATCAGCCTCTCTGTCCCCAGCATCAGCCTCTCTGTCCCCAGCATCAGCCTCTCTGTCCCCAGCATCAGCCTCTCTGTCCCCAGCATCAGCCTCTCTGTCCCCAGCATCAGCCTCTCTCCCCGCAGCATCAGCCTCTCTGTCCCCAGCATCAGCCTCTGTCCCCAGCATCAGCCTCTCTGTCCCCAGCATCAGCCTCTCTGTCCCCAGCATCAGCCTCTGTCCCCAGCATCAGCCTCTCTGTCCCCAGCATCAGCCTCTCTGTCCCCAGCATCAGCCTCTCTCATCCCAGCATCAGCCTCTCTGTCCCCAGCATCAGCCTCTCCATCCCAGCCTTCCCCAGGATCAGCCTCTCTCATCCCAGCATCAGCCTCTCTGTCCCCAGCATCAGCCTCTCTGTCCCCAGCATCAGCCTCTCTCATCCCAGCATCAGCCTCTCTGTCCCCAGCATCAGCCTCTCCATCCCAGCCTTCCCCAGGATCAGCCTCTCTCATCCCAGCATCAGCCTCTCTGTCCCCAGCATCAGCCTCTCTGTCCCCAGCATCAGCCTCTCTCCTCCCAGCCTCAGCCTCCCCCAGCATCAGCCTCTCTTCTCTCAGCCTCCCCCCTCCCAGCCTCCCTCCTCCCAGCCTCCCCCAGCATTAGCCTCCCCCAGCATCAGCCTCTCTCCTCCCAGCCTCCCCCAGGATCAGCCTCTCTACTCCCAGCCTCCCTCCTCGCAGCCTCCCCCAGCATCAGCCTCCCCCTCCCAGCCTCCCCTAGCATCAGCCTCTCTCATCCCAGCCTCCCCCAGCCTCAGCCTCTCTCCTCTCAGCCTCCCCCAGCATCAGCCTACACCCTCCCAGCCTCCCCCAGCATCAGCCTACACCCTCCCAGCCTCCCCCAGCATCAGCCTACCCCAGCATCAGTCTACCCCAGCATCAGCCTACCCCAGCATCAGCCTCCCCCTCCCAGCCTTCCCCAGGATCAGCCTCTCTCCTCCCAGCCTCCCCCAGCATGCCGTGCTCCTCTGCCGACACTCACAGATCCGATCGCATACTCTCACACACACACACACACATCAGAACACACTCACACACATCCGATCGCATACACTCACACACACACACTGACGATATCGCACATACGCGCTCACACTCACAACATCCGGAGATACCACATGCTTCTGGCCATGTGATCCTCCGGCAGGTCCTGGAAGGTCACAACAGCACAGTATCGAGGCCGAGAAGCAAGCGATATCGCCGGATGCTGTGAGTGTGTGGATGCGATGTGTGTGTGAGGTGTGTGTGAGGTGTTTGTGAGAGTGAGTGTGATCTGATGTGTGTGTATGTGTGTGTGTGTGCTGTTATGTGTGTGCGTGTGGATCTTCCGCCGCTGCAGGACCTTGATGTGCTGGTAACTATGCTAGCATGGTTACCAGCTGGTAACTATGCTAGCATGGTTACCAACGTATCCCGTCCCCCGCTCGCACGGTAGCCCACACCAGCATACGGCGGCAAGGCCAGCAATGCGAGGGTAAGTGTCGGCTGGGTTGGCGGCGTACGCTGATGTGGGCTCCCGTTGGGGGGGGAGTACAGTACTCACCTGGGAGTCATGGCTCCGTGACCGTGCCAGTTCGGAGAATGCGCCGGGGGGGGCGGGGCCAGAGCTAGCGTGCATTGCGTGAGGGGGGCGGGGTGTGGTGTGGCCGAGTTGCCAATGCCTGCAGGGTGCCGGGGCGAGAGGCCAATCTGTGGGGGGCGGAGCCTGGGCGAGCGGCTGGCCAATCCGTGTGGGGGCGCAGCCTGGGCGAGCGGCCAATCCGTGTGGGGGGGCGGGGCCATGGCGAGCCCAGCGGCCAATCAGCTTTGTGTCACCGTAAGGACACAATGTCACCGTAAGGACACAATTTTGGAGCATGACAGACAGACAGACAGAATAAGGCAATTATATATATAGATTGTTATAGCGTCATTTATTCCATGGCGCTTTACAAGTGAAAGAGGGTATACGTACAACAATCATTAACAGTACAAAACAGACTGGTATAGGAGGAGAGAGGACCCTGCCCGCGAGGGCTCACAGTCTACAGGGAATGGGTGAGGGTACAATAGGTGAGGACGTTATTTATTTTTTCATTCATTTACCAGTTTATTTAGCTTCGATTATTATGCAATTTATTCCCTTCTCCATCTCCCAGACTTTCGGGGTGACACTTTGGGCTTGTTCTACTTGTACATATCATGGTTCATACTTTCGTGTTCCTTTCTTTTCTAGTTCGAACCCTGCAAATAAAGAATAGATGTTTTTAATTAATTTTATTCAATAAAATAGATTTATATTTATACTTACCTTTTAATATTACTTTTTTATCATTTCTTATTTTCTATAGATATGATGTATTATATTACTAATATCTCTGTACTTTTAATCTCATGTTTGAATGCATCTATACCCCTCTCATCTGACGTCACACCAGACCGGTACTGAAGTGCCTTTTTAGTTCCTATATACACCACTTGTTTCTGTATGATGTTTGTATATGATTTGTCCTGAGGGAGAAGCCATAGGGCTTTGAAACATATTGACAAATAAATATCATTTCTGCTACATGGATTTCCTGTATTACGGGAGCATGGATTTTTAACCCTTTCTCTCCTTCGCAGTAATAGAACACAGGAAGTTAGGAGAGAGGAAATTGTCAATTAATCTCATAAGAGCTGTAACCAGCAATTAGGTTGTGCTGCTAGTGCATGATAAAATGTAATATTGCTAAACAAAGATAATAGATGTTTAGTGAGACACACAATAACAAGATTTCTGGGGAAAAAAAATCAGTTACGGTACTGGACAACCTGTGAGCTGCACCACCAATAGGCTATCCTAGGCTACTATTTCATTACTCTTGTAAACTAGATAAACTTCTCATCTACTGCACTACCCAGGTGTGCTATTAAGCAAATTATAGTAATCTAGTGGCTACATGTGGTCTGTCATGAGTGTGTTACGTCTGGCTGAGACCTTTCCAGTATCTGGGATTAGAAGATCAAGGCGATTAGTGGATCGTGTGTCCTCTTTAACATGAGTTGCGCTGATTTATTTTCATATGGTGTTGAAGGGGTTAGGAGTTACTTTTTGATTTTGCTGAGATTCCATTTAGCTGTAATCTCAGCTCCTGCATGCAGCTGATATCCCCTTTAATTATTTAAACTCACTCCTTTTTCTACCATATGCCAGTTATGGTTCTTCTATGCTGACCTCCCAGGAGAAGTTGTTCTTGTGCAAGCTGTGGAGTTCCATTTGTTGTTTTATTTGTTTGTGTCTCCCTGTGTTGTCTTATCGTAGTAGTAAGACTAATGTCTTGCTGCCCAGGTCACTAGCCATGGCTTAGGTACCTGATAGCACACAAGGGGAAGGACCTGTCTAGGGATGATAGGGAGTGCAGAATTCAGTCGCAGGTGTGAATTTAGAGGTCACCCTTACCCCCCTCTCCCTATCATCAGGGTCCCCTTCCTTTGCGCTGCACGCTGGGCGTCATTCCGCCTGGTCGTGACATGGGCCTACTCAGTTGTGCAACACATTGGTCCTGGTCAGCCTTGACTGGGTGTTTGTGGATCTATTTGGGTTCTTTCGTTTGTTATTTGAAAAGCGTTTTATACAAATTCCTCAGTAAATAGTTCCTTTGGCAAGCTTGGAGTTTGTCCGTTTTCCTTCTTCATGATTTTGCTGTATCCTGGGTCTACACACCTAACTTAATTTACAAACTAGGTGCAGCAATTCTACAACATGAAAAACTCATTGTGGGAACGTAGCCTAAAAGGCAAGTAGTTGTGTACTACCTGCCTGTTGTGCCCGGTGCCAATCTTTGCTGGCACAGAGAGGTCACAGACTGCTCCTGCCTTTGATTCAGCAGCTTCCACTAATGTCACATTGACAGAGCATCTCTTCTTTTCAGCTCTGCTCTACTTTGTGTACAGGGTATCACTGTGGACTTCATGCTCTGATTGACAGTTAGTTCACCCACAATCTAACTTACTAATCAGCATGTGATATTAGTCTCTCCCTGTTGACAGAGCAGTATGCAAGAACAAGGGCTCATCTATTGACATGGAGCAGCTGAATCACCGGCAGGAGAAGTCAATGATCGCTTTGAGCCGGTGTCGGGTACAAGAGGCAGGTTGTTACCTCTCTTAGCAACAACCTGCTTTTTAGTTTTTAGGCATATATTGGAAAAAAAATCCTGGGTAACTTTTTTAAATGTTCCCTTCATTTTTTCTAAGTATTGTTATTCAGAGTTTTTTGGGGGAAATATTTTTCACTGATTGTCATGAAATCCGTTTCAAAACACAAAAAAAAATCCAGTTTCTAGCCGTTCTTTTTGTTCTGAGAAAATTGTTGTACAGTCTTTTGATTCAGCTGAAAAACAGATTGCAGCTTGATTGTGGTCAAACGGAAGACATTTTTGGACATTTCTGTCTCTATTCAAATGTATGGGTCCTCTACTGGATCATTTTATCTCAAAATGGATTAAAAAACAACAACTTCTTGACATGGGAACATAGCCTTATTAGACATTTGGTGAAAAAGACACCATCACTTTTTCAGTCAGGGACAAGTATATGCTAAGGCTATGTGCCCACGGGAGTTTGTACCTGTGGATATATCCGCAGGTACATCCGCAGATTTCCCGCAGCTGCTCGCCGGAATCTGAAGCTATTTTTAGCTGCGGTAGTACAGCGAAATAGCTGCGGTAAACCTGCGGGCATTCGTGCGGCTTACCTGCGGAAATCCCGGCTTTATCTCCATAGTGGAGGGCCGGGATTTCCGCAGGTAATTCCGTAGAAATAATTGACATGCAATTACGTGCGGCTGCGGGACATCCACAGCATGGACACAGCACTCCCCATGTCTCATAGGGAAACATGGGGAGTGTCTGTACATGCTGAAACCTGCAGATTTATCTGGAAAATCCAGAAAAGCCGCGGATTTTCCGCAGATAAATCCGCAGGTTTAATCTCCCATGAGCACATAGCCTATCACTTTGCAGGCAGTAACATTGCCACTTTCACTCTTTTTCTTTGGTTACCTTATGCATGGATTTATTGCTGGTATGGTATGTCGCTCCCGTAGAGGTGTTGCATGTAGTTGCTGTTGGTGAGTACCACTTGTGGCTGGCTCAGTATAGAACAATGTTATAGTTTGTGATCACATAGCTATATTCAGTATATAAAAAGTCATTACTTGCTGTTTTCTTGTTTTATAACGTTCAATCTTGTTTTATGACAAGTAGTAAAGTCTGAAATATTTTATAAGAGTTTAGTGCTTATGTTTTTCTCTTGGCTATTTATGCCATTGAAGCTCCCTTTTTGCTAATAGTATAGCGATGCCATATGCGGACTGCAATTGGATTTCTTTGTAATAAACTCTACATATCGATTCATCCCTGTCTTTAAGATCTCCACTTGCAAGCTTTGAATTGTAACCTCCAGAGGTTAAAATCTGTCCTTTTCATGTATTGCATACAGCCGCACAATTACAATTTAGTTCAGTTATCTGAGCTCAGTCTCGTAAGGAACTGAAGCTTTATAGTGGGTCTCATTAATCAAAACTGAGAAAAACGTCTTGTCCATAGCAAAAGATCAGAGATCAGCTTTAAGGTTTTTTTTTCAACTGCTCTGGAAAAATAAAATCTGCACTATGATCGGGTGCTATGGGCAACACCACTTTTTAAGGGTATGTGCACACGGCATCTTTTTCTGGTAAGTATGTAGGGTGTCATAGGTGATAGTTGTGGGCAAGGGATTGACTCTGGACTCCCCCAACATGCTACAAGAAATACGTACATGGTCCTAGCTGGGTGTGTGGGCTTGTGTCGTGTGCGCTGTTTGCCTATGTAGGCCACATGATGCCACTGATTTCGGCTGGCCAGGACAAGATAACGGCAGGGACAGACTATAGCAAGGGGGGAGGGCTGCTCGGGACGCTCGGATCCGGGGTCGTTGCGGTGGCTCGAGGGTTAAACCGGATCCGGGGCCTCAGCACCCGTCTGTTGCCCGCAAGTGAAAAGGGGGATATATATACAGGAGAGGTTGTGTCCGTGACGCCACCCGTGGGTTGCCGTGATTGTTGGTGACACCGCCGCTGCCTTGGTATGGGGTGCCCGGGGCCGATGGAGCGGGGCAGCAGGATGGTATCCCCTCCACGGGTAGGGGAGGCATTGTCCCGGGGCTCAGGTGTCGGTAAGAGAGTGATGGGGCATAGTCTGTGGTGATGGACCGGGTGATGCCGGTGTACTCACTGTTTTGAATAAAGCCACACAGAGTCCAGAAAGTAAACCAACTGCCGGCAACCAGTAACCTCCGGAGGGGTGTGCTCGGGTCCCGCACACCGGTGTTCAGAACAGGGACCCTTCCTCCTACACTTTAGGTTGGTGTCTTGTGTATTGACTAGTCCACATGAAATGGGGAAAGTCCACTCCCGGTGTCTTTGCTGTGGGAGCTGTGGCCCGAGAGAAATGACCCGTGGGATTTTAGCAGGCACTTGCAGACGCCCTATCCCCCTCGTTGGGCTTCTGTCTCACTCTATCTGGGCTCTTAGTGGGACAAGACTTGGAATCTTGTCCCCTGCTGGTTAACTGGAAAGGTGCTTGCAACTGTCCTCGCCCTAGGGTCCAGGTACCCCGACTGTACACGGCCTCCAGACCGTATTCCCGCTGGCGGGCTACAACCCTGACCCAGTCCACCTAAGGTCTCCCGCGACCGGATCACCGTCGCCTGTGGCCCTGCTCTGCCGTCTGCCACCTAGTCAGCTCAACTAGTCCGGTAGTCCGGGAGCTACAACCGCCGACTACAGACTTCTACTGTCCTCTCACTTCAACTCCTTCACTGAACTGTCTTGTTCCCTCCCCTGACACCTCAGAACCCCTAGGTGGGCGTCACCATCTGCCTGGCCACGCCCACTGGTGATTCCCTATTGTCCTTGGGGGGTGACTAGGCTTTGTGGCTAGTGTTGTGTACCTGTATGAGGTTGTGATGGAGGGCTAAGGAGGAGGGAATCCTTCAACTAGAAGCGGGGTGCAGTCATCTGTGACAACCTGATTTTGTCAGGGCATCACATAACAACAACCACCATCCAAATTTTAAAAACAACTTTACTTGACAGTTCCTCAGCAACAACGTCACACATGAGATAGCAGGCACATGACTTCCAGATCGTTTCCTTTCGTTTACATTATAAAACACAGTCTCAGTTCCCAGTGGGTTGTTGTTCATTCCTATTGGTTCTCTGAGTCCCAGTACAATCCAGTCCACCACAACAGTAGAGTTCACGAATCACGACTACTGATGATGAGCAAGCATGCTCGCCAATGCTCGATACTAGATTGAATATTGTGAGGCTTGAAACCCTTAGTACTCAATTGAGCATCCTTGTGCTCGGGCACCATGCTTGACTTCCTGCTCTGCATGTTTTTCAGCTATTTTTCAGTTACTAAACATGCAGGGATTGCCTGCCAATCATGGTAATGCCGTACCCATTTTGGCTACTGGCATTGCTGTTATTGGACGGCCGCATTGTGTCATCGGGTCTATATAGATCCAGTGACGCCATGCTCTGTGTACTGTACCCAGAAATAGTGTAGGGAGAGCTTCTGCTGGAGAAGGAATAGTGTATTAGAGTGATTCTAGCCTACTAGTCTTTGCTGCTTCAGTGTAAAAATCTATTATATTCTCTAATAATACCTCTCTTAGCTGCATTTAGTGTAGGGATAGCTGCTGGGGAAGGGATAAGGGTGCTTTACATGCTGCGACATCGCTACCGATATATCGTCGGGGTCACGTCGTTAGT
The DNA here is from genome assembly GCF_048569485.1 of Anomaloglossus baeobatrachus. Classification (NCBI taxonomy): domain Eukaryota; kingdom Metazoa; phylum Chordata; class Amphibia; order Anura; family Aromobatidae; genus Anomaloglossus; species Anomaloglossus baeobatrachus. Next base: position 396,128,076 of record NC_134354.1, on the reverse strand, counting down.
GATGCACATCTGATGCCGGTAGCGACATCGCAGTGTGTGACACCAAAAAACACAAAAAAACTGAGCTGTAACAATTGTTCAATAAACATGCAACATTACAAGCATGTGAATTGCAGCCTCAAGACTAGAAAAAAACCAAGGAGAAAAATTGTAGGAAAAATACCCTGACTATAAATAAATAAATTGCAAGTGCTTAATAACAGGGTACTTAGTATATACATTTTTGCAAAAAGGTAAGAAGCTGTCTCACCTCGTCACGGTGTACCCATCTGAGACAGTCCCTAACCTACTAAAGTTAAAAACATATTCTGTACCTGACTTGTGTCATGCCCAAACTTCAATATGAATGGTAAAGTGGTCTAGTCTTGAGGCTGCAATTCACATGCTTGTAATGTTGCATGTTTATTGAACAATTGTTACAGCTCAGTTTTTTGTGTTTTTTGTCTGTTATCTTGCTTTAATGCAAGTTGGGGGTGCAGCCCTCCTGATACTGAGGCTGAACAATTACCTGCGTCTCACTTTTTGCTGTGTATTTAATCTGGGACCCAGCTGACCACTTTACCATTCATATTGAAGTTTGGACATGACACAAGTCAGGTACAGAATATGTTTTTAACTTTAGTAGGTTAGGGACTGTCTCAGATGGGTACACCGTGACGAGGTGAGACAGCTTCTTACCTTTTTGCAAAAATGTATATACTAAGTACCCTGTTATTAAGCACTTGCAATTTATTTATTTATAGTCAGGGTATTTTTCCTACAATTTTTCTCCTTGGTTTTTTTCTAGTCTTGAGGCTACAATTCACATGCTTGTAATGTTGCATGTTTATTGAACAATTGTTACAGCTCAGTTTTTTGTGTTTTTTGTCTGTTATCTTGCTTTAATGCAAGTTGGGGGTGCAGCCCTCCTGATACTGAGGCTGAACAATTACCTGCGTCTCACTTTTTGCTGTGTATTTAATCTGGGACCCAGCTGACCACTTTACCATTCATATTGAAGTTTGGACATGACACAAGTCAGGTACAGAATATGTTTTTAACTTTAGTAGGTTAGGGACTGTCTCAGATGGGTACACCGTGACGAGGTGAGACAGCTTCTTACCTTTTTGCAAAAATGTATATACTAAGTACCCTGTTATTAAGCACTTGCAATTTATTTATTTATAGTCAGGGTATTTTTCCTACAATTTTTCTCCTTGGTTTTTTTCTAGTCTTGAGGCTGCAATTCACATGCTTGTAATGTTGCATGTTTATTGAACAATTGTTACAGCTCAGTTTTTTTGTGTTTTTTGTCTGTTATCTTGCTTTAATGCAAGTTGGGGGTGCAGCCCTCCTGATACTGAGGCTGAACAATTACCTGCGTCTCACTTTTTGCTGTGTATTTAATCTGGGACCCAGCTGACCACTTTACCATTCATATTGAAGTTTGGACATGACACAAGTCAGGTACAGAATATGTTTTTAACTTTAGTAGGTTAGGGACTGTCTCAGATGGGTACACCGTGACGAGGTGAGACAGCTTCTTACCTTTTTGCAAAAATGTATATACTAAGTACCCTGTTATTAAGCACTTGCAATTTATTTATTTATAGTCAGGGTATTTTTCCTACAATTTTTCTCCTTGGTTTTTTTCTAGTGTGTGACACCAAGGAGCAACGATCAACGATCGCAAAATCGTTCAAAAAACTGAATCCTTGACACGTCGCTCCTTTCCTTAATATCGCTGCTGCCACAGGTACGATGTTGTTCGTCGTTCCTGCGGCAGCACACATCGCTATGTGTGACACTGCAGGAATGACGAACACCTCCTTACCTGCGTCCACCGGCAATGCGGAAGGAAGGAGGTCGGCGGGATGTTACATCCTGCTCATCTCCGCCTCTCCGCTTCTATTGGCCGGCCGCTTAGTGACGCCGCAGTGACGTCGCTATGACACCGAACGCACCTCCCCCTTGAGGGAGGGATTGTTCAGTGGTCACAGCGACGTCGCTGCCAAGGTATGTGCGTGTGATGCTGCAGTAGCGATAATGTTGACTACAGCAGCGATCACCACATATCGCAACAACGACGGGGGCGGGTGCTATCGCGCTCGACATCGCTAGCAATCGCTAGCGATGTCGCAGTGTGTAAAGCACCCTATAGTGTATTAGAGGCATATAGGCAGGGATTCTAGCCTTACAGACCTTGCTACCAGCTAGCTAACCCAGAGCTAATTCAAATACTGTATATTCTATTTTCTGATAATACTGCTCTTAGCTGCAATTAGTGTAGGGAGAGCTGGTGGAGAAGGGTTAGTGTATTAGAGGCATGTAGGGAGAAATTATAGCCTTAAGCGGGCTTTACATGCTGCGAAATCGCCCGAGCGATCTCGTTGGGGTCACGGAATTTGTGACGCACATCCGGTCGCTTTAGCAATGTCTTTGCGTGTGACAGCTATGGGCGATTTTGAATCGTCGCAAAAACATTCAAAATCGCTCATCGGTGACATGGGAGTCCATTCTCAAATATCGCTGCTGATCGTTGTACGAAGTAGTTCGTCGCTCCTGCGGCAGCAAACATCACTATGTGTGACACCGCAGGAACGAGGAACCTCACCTTACCTGCGGCCACCGGAAATGAGGAAGGAAGGAGGTGGGCGGGATGTTACGTCCCGCTCATCTCCGCCCCTCCGCTTCTATTGGGCGGCGGTTCAGTGATGCTGCTGTGACGCTGAACGAACTGCCCCCTTAGAAAGGAGGCGGTTCGCCGGTCACAGCGACGTCGGTAGGCAGGTAAGTAGTGTGATGGGTCCACGCAATGTTGTGCGCCACGGGCAGCGATTTGCCCGTGTCGCACAACCGATGGGGGCAGGTACGTACGGTCACGATATCGCAGCGTGTAAAGCGGCCTTTAGAGTCCTTGTTGCTGCTATGTTAAGCAAATAGTCCTTTTTAGAGCTAATAGAAATCTATTCTATTTTATAATTATACTGCTCTAAGCTGAAATTAGAGGAGGGAGAGCTGGTGTAGAAGGGATATTGTATTAAAGACATGTAGGCAGAGATTCTAGCTTTACAGACCTTGCTTCCTCTATGTTAACCCAAAAGACCTTTTCAGGGATAAATAAAATCTATTCTATCTTCTAATAATACTGCTCTTAGCTGTAATTAATGTAGGGAGAGCTGGTGCAGAAGGGATAGTGTATTAGTAGCATGTAGGTAGGGATTTTAGCTATACAGACCTTGCTGCTGCTATGTTAACCTAAGGCCTCTGCCACACTCACGTGCCTCCGGTACGTGTGTGCCTTTTTTTCACGTTCCGGAGACACGGGCCCACGTGGTCATATGTATTGTTCTTGTTTTGGACACACGTAAGTATTCAGGAATGGAACGTGTGTCCGTTCCGTACTTACGTGTGTCCGTTTTTTAAAAACGCTGACATGTCCGTGTTGCTTCGGCAGCACGGGTGTCACACGGCCCGCACCCGTACCAGACGGATGTAGTGTGGATGCGGGCCCGTGTGACACGCGCCGGAGAAAGACACGCGTCAGTGTAAAAATAATATAAACACATACTCACCTCCACCATACCTGCAGTCTCTGCCGCGGCTGTTACCTGCATCCAACCCCCAGTGAATTTGAACAACGCTTCTTCTTCACTGGGGGCCGGAAGCAGCGTCAGCGGGGCGTGGCTTTGGCCGGACGCTGTCGTTCAGCACCACAGACAACGCCGGATGATGCAGGTAAGGCGGGGATTTCCGTTCTCCGTGTTTTATTACGTATAACACACGGAGAACACGTACGTGCCATAAACACGGCACACGGGGACAAAACCACCCCTTTAACATGTACGTGACGAAAACGTTACGTTTTGTCACGTAAAGACATGTCACGTAAATGCCTTAAGGACATTTTCAGGGTTAATTGAAATCTATTCTATTTTCTAATGATACCACTCTAAGCTGAAATTAATGTAGGAAGAGCTGTTAGGGAAGGGATAATGTATTAGAGGTATGTAGGCATGGATTCTGTCGTTTCTGGCCATTACTTTTGCTACGTTAAGCCAAAAGTCCTTTTCAGGACTAATTCAAATCTAGTCTACTTTCTAATAATACTGCTCTTAGCTGCAATTTGTGTAGGGAAAACTGGTGGAGAAGGGATAGTGTATTAGAGGCATGTAGGCAGGAATTCTACCCTTATAGACTTTGATGCTGCTACGTTAAACCAAAATTTATTTTTAGGTCTTATTCAAATCTATTCTATTTTCTAATAATACTGCTATTAGCTGGAATTAATGTAGGGAGAACTACTGGAGAATGGATAGTCTACTAGAGGCATGTATTCAGAGATTATAGCATTAAAGTTCTTGTTGCTGCAACCTAAAACCAAAAGTCCTTTTCAGAACTACATCTATTCAATTACCTATTAATACCTCTATTAGCTGCATTAGAGGCATATATGCATAGGCAGGGCATATTGCTTTAAGCTATGTGCCCACGGGGAAAGTGTCCTGCGGATATATCCGCACGACATTCCGCAGGTGCTCCCAGGAAACAGCATCACAACTTTTGTCTGTTTCCACGCTGCGGAATGTCGTGCGGATATGCCGCGGGCATTCTGCATTGAAGATACAGTACCATGGCTTCGGCACTGCATCCTCAATGCAGAACAAGTGCTGCCGTGATCGGGGAAGTTTATACTTACCTCCATCATGCAGCACCTCGCTTTCCGGCGGCCGGGTCACTGTCAGGCAGCGTATAGTTCACTGTGCTGGAGGTGGGCGGGCCTGAACTAGCTCCGGCTGTCACATGACCGGAGCTCGTGCAGGCTCCGCCCACCTCTTCCTTCCTGTACCTGGCTAGATCCACCGTGCTGCTGTACACCGGACGGAGAAGTGACTCGGGTCTCTATCAAGGCAGGTAAGTATATGGGACCCTGCGGAGAAATCCGCTACAATAATTGACATGCTGCAGATTTTTCCGCACGGAAATCCGCACGATTTCCGCTGCGGAAAAATCCGCAGCGTGGGCACAGCATTTCCCAAATGCCATAGAAATGGCTGGGGAGTAGCTGTGCTTCAGATTTTCGGAAAATCCGCGGCTTTTCCGCTAGAAATCCGTGGCAAAATCCGCGCATTTTCCGCAGCATGGGCACATAGCCTTACAGTTCTTCAATAGGTATACTGCTGCTGTAACCTAACTGAATTGGTAAGGGCACAGGTGATGTTATGGGACATGTATTGTTGTAAAGTGGGAATGGCACACTGGAAAATATAGTGGTGGTTGGGGACCGATTACTGTGGGATGCCTGCTGCCATGAGGTTGTTGAAAACCTCAGTGTCCACATGCCTAAATGACAACATTTCCAGGGCAAGCCGTCAGGATAAGCAAGCATGTAGCACCCTATGTACTTTCTTTCTCCATCTCCAAGTGGTCCACATGCAAAGCTTCCTATTTATTTGTGAGCATAGCGTGTTGTTTGAGTAGACACAAAAGCAAGATGGTTATGCTGATTATGGTGTCATAGCTGCTCATCATCTTGGTTGATTGCGCAAATTTTTGTAGAACCTCATAGATGTCAGACATCCATGCCCACTTGTTGGTTCTTATATGTGAAGACTGACCGAAATACCCACCTGCATGTTATAGCTGATATTTAACAACTGCGCTCTGCTGCCCACAAAGTCTTGCAAACATGTGTAATGTGGAGTTCCAGTGTGTGATCATGTCACACAGCAGTCGGGGAGCTGGCATTTGCAAGTGCTCTTGTATCACTGCCAGATCGGTGGCAGCTGTAGCTGACTTGGGGAATAAGCACACACGTGGCATACATTTACAAAAATCTCAGGCAAATCTAGGTAGGCATTCAGAAAGCGCTGAACCACTAAGTTTAGCATTTGGGCCAGGCATAGTATGTACATGAGCGAGCTTGCCGAGCTTCAGAGCCGTCACCAGGTTGCAACAATTATCACACACCATTCCTGATCGTAGGATCAGCGGTGAGAATCAAAGATCTGTCTGGTCTGTTATGTTATACCTTTCAACAACTCTGTGGCAGTGTGCAGTTTGTCACCTAAACAAATTAGTTTCAGCATAGTCTGTTACCACTTCACCAAGGCAGTGCTGTAATGCTTACACCTTGTGATTGATATGGATGACATGCTCAGAGATGACCATTTGGAGGTGGAGGAGGAGGGGATGTAGCAACTGGTGTAGAAGGTGGAGAAAACACTTATGGTAATAGGGCCTGCAATCCTCTGCATCGGTAGCCTCCTAGGGTTCGAATATATCCCGGCCTATACAAGTGAGCCATAAGGGAAATGTAGCATCCCTGGCTACAAGTACTTGTGGTGGGATAGGTTTTTAACAATTATAAGTGAGGGCCACCTGATGGCACTACAAAATTTATGAGTGAGGGCCCTCCTGATGGCCTTCTAAAATTTGATTGAGGGCCATCTGATGGCCCTCCAAAATTTATGAGTGAGGACTGACTGATGGCCTTCCAAAATTTATGAGTGAGGGATGCCTGTTAATCCACTAATAATTATGAGTGAGGGCCACCTGATGGGCCTCTAAAAATTTAGAGGGAGGCCGCATGATGATCCCGTTTATAAGATGGTGGAGAAGAACAAGAAAAATATTAAACCATGAACCAAAAACAGTAAAAAGGAACTCAACTTTTGCCCTGGCAACATGCTGTGTGTGGGCAACTTTGTCTCATTATCATCGACTGCCTGAGGAACTAATTGCCATTGCACACTGTCATCTTCTTCTGGTGGCTGTCCAAATATTTGGGCATCAGTACACACAATCTAATCATGTCCTTCAGGAAAGATGCAGAAAGAGAGGTTGGACTCAATCAATGGAAATCTAAAGACTCACTCCTCGGAGTGTCCAAGTGTGGGATCACTTGTCTCCTGGGACTCTCCATGGTAGGATGAAGGAGGAACAGGTTGAGGATTATGTAGTCCAGACTCTGGCTATTGAGACTGGATAGTGTAGAAGACGGGATGGTGGTTGGAAACAGACTGGAAGTATTATCTACCATCCAACCGATCACCGTTTTCACGGTTCTGGCTTTTAGAGTGTTGTCCCATGCCCCTCTGCAAATTGGGACACAAAGCTAGGTCTCATGGATGACCATGTTTGATGTTCTCCTATCTGCAAATAATATGGTTTTATTTTTTAAAATAAAAAATGTAGCCCTGAAAAATAATTTCTTTTTGAGGGCCGTCTGCTGGGCCTCAAAAAATTATGAGTGAGGGCCTCCTGCTGGCCCTCCAAAATTTATGACTAAGGGAAACCTGATGGCACTCCAAAAATTATGAGTGACGGTCACCTGTTGGCTCTCCATAATTTATTACTGAGGGCCACCTTCTGGTCCTCTAAAATTTATGACTGAGGGCCACCTCATGGCCTCCAAACTTTATCACTGAGAGCCAGTTAATGGACCTCAAAAAAAATTGGAACGAGGGCTGCATGATAACCCTGTTGATATGGAGTAGGAGGGGGGAGTACGAGAAAAATAAAAAAATCATGAACCGTATACCTTTTTTGGGGTGGGAAGTGATGCATGGGAATACACCAGAATACACCACATCATCTGAGTGCAGTCTTATTTTTTCCATGGACCCATTGACAGGCATGGCCGAGTGAAATACAAGTTACAGATGCAAATTGCGCATGCTGCAATTTTTATCCTTGGACAAACTCAATCTAAGAAAAAATCAGACAAGTACATGGGCCCATTGAATAACATTTGTGTGAGTGCGATCCAATGTCGGCTTGCATTCGGACCGAAAATACAGTTGTGTGCGTAAGCCTTTATAAAGGGTCAAAACTAAAGGAGAGCATAGAAAGAGATAATCCTTTTATTTATTTATTTTTTAGAAAACCCTTTAGGGACCAAAGAAATCCAAGGTACAGTAACCTTTTTGGTCCTAAAAAAAATACAGTAATGTACAAAGATATCTATTTATTTCATAGTCTACTTGATACTATTTATTTTATCAGCTTTCCGTTCAGCAGTCACTGTCACCTTTGTCTCATCTATTTCTTAAGATATAATTGAAGAAATACAGTAAAATAGAAACCCTTTTCTTTTTTGTGAATGTTAAAATTTCCTGGACCTTCTTCACAGTGTAAGTTCCACAGATCACATTGCACTCAGTGCCAAGCAAAGAACAATAACTTAAAAAGCGTCTTTCTTTAAATTCCAATTTCATCATTTCGCAGAAGTCGAGATCAATAAACCTGCTGTTAACAGCTTTGTTAAGAACTTAGCTGTAAAATGAAATAATGCTCCTTCTTCTGGCTGAAACTACAGAGATGTTAATTCGTTGGATCTCATGTCAGTTAAGGGCAAATTAGCCTTCCAGCTTCCAGTCATGACTCATTATACCATTACACTACCATGCAATTTAGATCCAATAAAAACTATGACAGCGGTTTTATCCACTTCATTAAGCTACTAATTTCTTAAAAAAAAAAGTACATTAATCTTTTTACAGCTCTACACAGAATGGTATATCTTCAGTCTATAACATTGATCGCAACTCCGTGGAAAATCATTTTACTTCTGTCATGTAAATAAAATTCTTGTTCATTTTAAGGCCCATATTGACAATACTAATTATTCCTTTCCCTAGAAAAACAGATCAAACCAATGAAGAATGGGATGAAAAGGTAAAAAAAACCTGCTTTTTTAAGATAAAGGTGTTTTTTACTTGGATACATATTAGTGCATTTTTAATGCTTTATAGGAATTATCTAGAGGGAAAAAGATATTGACCGATCTAAAATTTATAGCAAAGCAGTGGACTTACTAACTTCCATGTGAGGCGCCCCTGAATATATCAGGGTGCCACAGGGAACTGCATCCTTTCACCCAGGGTGCAGGACCTACCCCCCATGGTTCCAGGTTCCCAACAACCGGTTTCACTACCATCAGTACCACAAATCCCAATCAACATCTCACATTATGACCTGTCAGACACACCAGTAGGTTGGTAAAGATGGAATAGGGCAACCCACCTAGGGGTCAGGCACACTGGTGGGAGGGAGGAAGGAAGCAGAGTAGTGAGAGCCCTCAAGGAGTGAGGAGCTGGAGTAGTAGCTCCTGGGGAGCTAGACCGAGGTTGGGTCGCAGACGGTGGTCCTGGACCAGCGAAGTCGGGGACCGCTGGCAGGGACATTGGAAAAGGGTGTGACAAACATAGTCTAGGAGGACTGTCGGCATCAGAAATTCAAAAGAACTGACCGGTACCGAGCACGACGGGGTACAGGACCCTAGGTCAGGAACCGATTCAACGTCCTGATAATTAACCTAGGAGGGAGAGTATCTTCACGAACTTCCCTAAGAACTCAGAGAATGAAGGCGTTAGAACAACGTGGGGGATAGGGTTTTCCAGAAAAGCAGCCCACTGAAATCCCAAATGCCAGCCATCAAGAGCACAGCTACACTATACATCAGACCTGGGCAAGGGGTGGCCCGCGGGCCACATCCGGCCCGCGTACTCTCTGTGACCGGCCCGCCCGGCTCAGGGCGTCCTTGCTGGCCGGTCACTGATGAGGGCAATCTGACCTGTTGTCCGGAGCTCCAGGCTCTGGGAGGCGCGTGGTCAGATTGCCCTCATCACACGCTGCGTGCCGGGTAGGAAACAGAGGACAGATCCTGCAGCTCCGCACAGTCAGTGCAGGCAGCGGAATGCAGGAATCTCTCCTCTGTTCCCTGCGGCAGCTTTCTCTGTGACACACGCGCGCCCTGATATCGTCAGTACGGCGCGCATGTGTCATTTGAAAAGTTCCCGCCTGGCAGGAGAAGAAGCTGCAGCAGCGGGGGCCGTATGGAGAGAAGCAGCGGCTCCTAGGAATACAGCGTCGGCGCAGCCTGGGCATGTGAAAGAGAAGCCGCTCAGCGGGGGGCTCGTACGGAGGTGCCTGAGGAGGGGACAATAAGAAGAGAGGTGAGTGGTTACTGTGCTGTTTCTATTTGTCTTAGTTAAAACTGTTATTTAATGTTTTTCATGCTTGTCTCTGCTGTCATCTACTGGTCAGACCTTTTGGCTCCTCTGTTTCTTTTGTCCAGCCCATGGGAGTGTCTGATGACCCTCTTGCATCACATCCTGGTATGTTCATTACAAACCAGAGTTTGTGAGAACAACATCCCTTATTGGAGCTGCTAGAAGCAAAGTCTTCTGATTGTAGTAGCTTCAGAGACAAGCATTACAGGAGAACTACAATGCCAAGTACTTGGACCGCTGTACTTCTGCATGTCCTTAACCTTTGGAGAAAATAAACCACCATTGTTTCACCTCAGCATGTGCATGTTTAACTCTGGAGCGCTCTGGTCCTGTCTGCCTCACCTATAGGAAAAACGAAGGTAAGATTCTCACAACCTCTCACAACTACGCGCCTTCAATCGCCTTTAAGTGGGGACAGAACAGTCAGAAGACTGCTTAACAGCCCAAAGCAAAAACTTCCTTGAGAGCCCAAATCAGTCAGAAGACTGCTTAACAGCTCAATACCCCGGCTACAGATCCCTAAGAACCCTGTAACTTCACTTGTAATCTGCCTAGCAACAAGCCTTGTGCACTAGTCTGCCTGCAACAGTGCATGCCTGGACAAGCCTAAGGGGAAGCTCTCCCATCTGCCACGTCCTGTGTCACTTCTGCTTGCATTGTAAAGGGACAGTTTATGCACCTGCTGTTTCTCTCTTGCGATACCCCTTCTATAGACTTGCAGTACATTATACCTCATTACTGCACATTGCTGGACTGCGAACCCCAAGTTTTGCTAAAGACACCTTGGGAATTTCATCAGGGAGTCCTTGCAGAGCTGCACAACAATTTTCGGGCCCCTATTCAAAAGTCAAGTTTCTTAAAGAGACAGTACACCTTAAATCAAAATGGCCGAAAAAGACCTCGAACAGTTCCCCACTGCTGAAACAGAGCAAATACAATCTGATACTGTCCATTATGAAGCCCAGGAGGCAGATCCCACGCTTCCAGCAGACCAAGTTGTCCGACCGAAGCGCTCTTCCAAACCCACGATAAAGGCCACTGAAAACTATCACACTATGAAAGATGAGCTATGTGAACACCTGGAAGAACAGTGGGAACGAGTCACCTATTACATGTCAAGACTTGAATCCTCATCAGGTGATGCCGCATGCTTACTAGCCGCTATGGAACGGCTGAAAACAGCTCATGAAAGATACAAGAGACTGTCAACAAGGTACATTACCTTTCTAAAAGACTCTAAAATTGATGAAGCTTTTTCAGACCTGAGCAAGGCAGAAGAGGTGGACAAGGAAAGAGATGCTAAGGTGCAAGATGCCATAGACAAGGCCGAACACCGTATCTCTCACCAGCAAGAAACTAGATCACACCGATCAACTTTATCTAGACGTTCCTCTCGGTCATCCGGATCATCATCCTCAAGAAGCTCAGCCCTGAGCGACAGGATACTAGAAGCCCGCATTAGAGCAGAGGAATCCAAGGTGAGACGTTCCTTCACAGAAAGAGAAGTAGAGGAAGAAGCCAAAAGATCAGAAGCAGAAGCCCTTGCAAAAGCAGAAGCCGCTAAAGCAGAAGCCAAAAGGGCAGAAGCAGAAGCCCTTGCAAAAGCAGAAGCCGCTAAAGCAGAAGCCAAAAGGGCAGAAGCGGAGGCTCGGATAAAGATTCTTCGGTCACAGATGGAAGAGGAAGTTGCGCTAGCTAAAGTGAGACTACTTGAGCAAGCATTGATCCAAGGTCCTGATCCAGCTCACTCGCTACTACTGGAAGCAGACAATCCAGTTGATCGCACAAGAGACTATGTACTGAATCAGTTACCTGTAGCAACCCCGGTTTGCAGTACCGTCCAAGTCGACAACACCGAAACCTCCAACTTACCTCTACCAGTGCCAGTACCACCTAAAGCACCCGAGCAAATTAATAAAAGTCACCAAGAGGTTCCCTCTCAAACACAGTCACCACGGCAAGATGGCAACCAAGTGTTTCCTGACCCACTTCCACAGCTCAAGCAGCGGTCATCAGAATCTACAGAGGCTAAATCACAGCTCAACCCTGCAGCAACGTCATTCTACCTGGGAACATCTCATCCATTCACGCCAGGCAGCCCATATGCCCCAGGGGCATCACGACTCGTCGTGGCAACAAGTGGTGAGAAATCAGATATGTCTGAGTTTGCCAGGTTCATGGTGAGCAGGGAGCTAATCAACACTAGTCTCACGAAATTCGATGATTGTGCAGAGAGCTACAGGGCCTGGAAAGCAACTTTCAAGGCGGCCATCGCCAATCTCAACTTAACTGCAGAACAGGAGCTCGATCTCCTGATCAAGTGGTTGGGCCCAGACTCTACAAACCGTATCAAGAGCCTCAGAACCGTCTATGTGGGACAAGCAGAATCAGGTCTTGCTGCTGCATGGCAAAGACTGGAACGCACCTTTGGTAGCGCAGAAGCAATAGAGAAAGCCCTATTCAAGAGACTGCAGGACATCCCAAAGATCAACCTTAAAGAAGTCCACAAGCTTCAAGACCTAAGTGATCTGCTCATGGAGCTGGAGCTCGCCAAAAGAGATCCTCGTCTGTCTGGGCTGTGCTACCTGGATACAACCCATGGAGTGAACCCAATCGTGGTGAAGCTGCCATACAGTCTGCAGGATAGATCTGAAAATAAGGAGCGCTGATAGTGTAACACCAAAGTGATCAGTGGGGTATATCTGGAAAATATACACTCACCTGGATCAGTTGTGACAGTCACAACCACTAGTGCACATGAGATAATGGCGTCTGCTGCAGCCCCACGTGGATGAGCATACAAGATAGGGCAGAGAAGGGGTTAATGCTGCACATCAGCCAAATTAAGACGTATAATGTTGATGAAGATGAGTATTCTTTTATTTCATAGGTCTACGCGTTTCGAGGTGAAACCTCTTCCTCAGGACCAGTGCATCAACAACAAGTACAACATACATGAAGATGACAGATATATATACATACAACTGGTGAAAAGAACCGCCTACTGAAAGAAAAAAATCACCGGAAAGATCCTCCAACTGCATGACATGGCAAATTCATAGTAGTACATCAAATTCACATATATTCAAGGATAACATATTATTGTGCAAAACATAATAAATCTGTAAACGTTAATAAAGAAAATTATAAACATAATAAAGAAAGAGAAAAAGACAAAAGTGTATGTGTATGTGTTTATAAAAGGACTAGAACCCTTATGTGGGTGATAGCCCTATAATCAAAATCCAAGTCACCATTCTAGTGGTGATCACCATCAATAGTTCCACAAAAAAGACAAAAAAAAGAGGAACCAAGAAGAAGCAGAAAAAGACCTGATCTGATCAACGCTCTGGTATAGCGCTCGCTCTGGAGCTTTTAGTATAATACGGACTCAGTAGTAATTGTCTGTCTCTCTTTCTCCTCCGTGGATCTAATACTTTTTCAGTGTAAATCTTTTTGTCACAGGAAGTTTGTTTTTAATAAATAGTTCTTAATGGTGTAATTTTTAATATAATAAAAAATTGGTTTTTTTTATATAGTAAAATTTTTAAAGAAATTAATTTTTTCTGGTCTTCACTTTTTATGATCCATCAGGACCTTTTTTTATATAAATATATTTTTTATATAAATATATTTTATGATACACATATATATTAACATATTTTCGGGTTTTTACACATTTAATTCTAGGTGCATACACATGTGTATATAAATTAACATATTATCACTATATATATTTTTTATATATAAAAAAATAGTCATATATATATTTTTTCTTGTGAACACTCCTTCATACACACGAACATGCATTTTTCAGTATATGTTTTTTCTTGTGGCACTGGTGAACGCCTTGTTCTGTTCACTTCAAGTGTTCTAATCACTATTTGGAGACCCTAATAAAGAGGTCTGTCCGATTCACACTTCTTCTTTTTGTTTCTGCTCCTTCTTGGTTCTTCTTTTCTTGGTCTTTTTTGTGGAACTATTGATGGTGATCACCACTAGAATGGTGACTTGGATTTTGATTATAGGGCTATCACCCACATAAGGGTTCTAGTCCTTCTATAAACACATACACATACACTTTTGTCTTTTTTTCTTTCTTTATTATGTTTATAATTTTCTTTATTAACGTTTACAGATTTATTATGTTTTGCACAATAATATGTTATCCTTGAATATATGTGAATTTGATGTACTACTATGAATTTGCCATGTCATGCAGTTGGAGGATCTTCCCGCTGATTTTTTTCTTTCAGTAGGCGGTTCTTTTCACCAGTTGTATGTATATATATCTGTCATCTTCATGTATGTTGTACTTGTTGTTGATGCACTGGTCCTGAGGAAGAGGTTTCACCTCGAAACGCGTAGACCTATGAAATAAAAGAATACTCCTCTTCATCAACATTATACGTCTTCATTTGGCTGATGCGCAGCATTAACCCCTTCTCTGCCCTATCTTGTATACAGTCTGCAGGAGAAATGGGCAACGTCAGTCTCAAGGTATAAAAGAGTGTATGACGTCACCTTCACCCCATTTATTCACTTCTGCAAGTTCATCGACGAGCAGGCCCAGATGAGGAACGACCCCAGCCTCGACTTCCTAGAGTTCAACACTTCGGCAGCTGCAACAACATCATCATCAAGGTATGAAGGTGCCATACACAAACGCAGAGACATTAAGAACACTGTGTGTGTCAGGAAGACTGAGCTACCATCACCTGCTGCACCCACAGATAAACAGTACACCATCTCATCACGAGATAAGTCTGTCAATCAAGAATGTCCCATCCATAAAAAAACGCATTCACTGAACAAGTGCAGAGGGTTTAGATCCAAAACCCTACAGGAGCGCAAGAAAGTCCTCACAGAGCTTGGGATCTGTTTCAAATGCTGTGCATCACTTGAGCACATGGCCAAGGACTGTAAATCCATCATCAAATGTGAGGAGTGTCATGGCGAAAAACACGTTTCAGCCATGCACCCAACCCAGCTAGCTAGAGACACACCGGCTGCAGTCACCACCGCTCCCACTCCAAGTCATGGCGGGGAGTCCAAGAATCAGACTGACACCACCACAGCCATCTCCTGCTCATGCTCAGAGGTATGGGGAGAGGGCCAAATGCAGAAATGTTGTGCCCGAATATGCCTCATCAAGGCTTATCCCAAGGGACATCCAGAAAAGGCAATGAAGGTGTATGCCATCATAGATGACCAAAGCAACCAATCCCTGGCAGGAACCAAATTCTTTGAAGCCTTCGGAATTAATGGACCATCAGAACCCTACACCTTGGGCACCTGCTCGGGTCGCATAGAGACTAGCGGCAGAAGAGCCCAGGGATTCATTGCGTCTCCTATCAATGGGAAGACTGAAATACCTCTACCAACGCTCGTTGAATGTGACCAAATACCCAGCCACAGGAATGAAATTCCTACCCCAGAAGCTGCATTTCATCAACCACACCTAAGACACCTCGCTAGCGTTATCCCACCTTTGGACAATAACGCAGAGATTCTACTCCTGCTCGGCAGAGACAATCTAAGGGTACACAAGGTGCGACAACAATGTAATGGGCCTGACTATGCACCATACGCCCAGAGACTGGACTTGGGATGGGTAGTCATAGGAAATGCGTGCGTTGATCCATCAGAAATTGACTCCTTCAAGACTTATGTGCATGGAGATGGGCGCACAACCTGCTTAACTATGTAGTGAAAGAGAAGTCTCCAGACACAATACAGCTACCTGACATCGCTTCTTCTCTGCATATCGACAACTTGGGAAGATCAGTCTTTCACACAAGGATGACGATAAAGTAGCCTTGTCAGTAGAGGACAGAGAATTCATCGAAATAATGGACTGTGAGTTTTCTAAAGACAAAACCAACCACTGTGTCTCTCCATTACCCTTCCAATCTACCAGGGTAAGACTCCCAAACAACCGAGCTCAAGCTCAGACCAGATTTAACTCTCTTCAGCGTTCTATGAACAGCAAGCCTGCAATGAGAGAACACAGCGTCGCCTTTATGGACAAGGAAGTCTGCAACAACCAAGCAGAACCTGTACCAGCCGAACTGAATCCAGCAGATCACGCAACTAGACCTACGTCTATAAGTTCTTTTGCTAACTCTTCTTGGCTTAGAGGTCCAGAGTTCCTGTTGAGACAGTCAGAAGAAGGTGTCCAGGAAGCCTTCAGCATCCTAGGTCCAGACAATGATCCAGATGTCCGAGCTGAAGTCAATACCCTGGCCACCAGTGCAGAAAAAACTTCCAACCTCGGTTGCCAACGTTTTGAACGTTTCTCCAGCTGGATGAGGCTCGCCAGGACCATCGCTAGGTTAGTGCATATCGCCAGATGCTATCGTACAGACCTTAAAAACAAAGACTGTCATCGCTGGCATGTCTGCCACAAACCCCTTTCTGCTGAGGACATCTCCCATAGCGAGTCCCTCATAATACGCCACCTCCAACAGAGTGAATTCGCCATAGAATGGAAGTGTATATACAACAAACAGCAGATTCCATTAAGAAGTCCTCTCGCCAATTTAAACCCAGTCATCGACAGTTTCGGCTTACTGAGAGTTGGCGGTCGTTTAAATCAGGCTCAACTTGGAGTTGCAGAACAAAATCCTCTCATCATTCCCAACAAACACCATGTTAGTGTTTCGCTGAACATCGACACCAAACCTATCCAAGATCAGCTGGCAGAGAAAGGTTGCACCTGGATCTTCAATCCCCCTCACAGTTCTCACATGGGAGGCTCCTGGGAGAGGATGATCGGGATTTCACGCAACATCTTGAACTCCATGCTAATGGACGTCAATTCCTCAAGACTCACACATGAGACTCTAGTAACTCTTTTAGCTGAAGTCTCAGCCATTATCAATTCAAGACCCCTTGTGCCGGTGACCATGGATCCAGAAACACCAACCATATTGACTCCTACTATTCTTATTACCCAAAAAACTGACAACGCGGTAATGCCCAGCGGAGAGTTCACCCACGCGAACGCTTATCAAAAACACTGGAAACGGGTTCAATACTTGGCTGACTACTTCTGGAACCGATAGAGGAAGAAATACCTCACCATTCTTCAAGGAAGAAAGAAGTGGCGACATCCCAAGCCGAACCTCAAAGAAGGAGACCTAGTCCTCATGAAAGACCAGACCACAGAAAGGACTGACTGGCCTATGGGACTGATTACTAGGATACTGCCCAGCCAGGATGGAAATGTTCGGAAGGTAGAGCTAAAGGTCATCAGGAAAGATGAGACGAAGACCTTTGCAAGGCCAATCCACGAACTTGTTCTGCTGTTGCCCATACAGAGCGTCCCTACGGGATGAATGCTACCGGACCTGAACTTTGAGCCATCCTCTTTGTTTGGACTCAATTGATCTTGTTTTTGCATTTGACATGCCTTTCCTTTCAGGTTGTATTATGGACTCAATAGTGAAATCCCCAAAGTGAATTTCAGACGGGGAGTGTGCTGTTTCTATTTGTCTTAGTTAAAACTGTTAACTTAGTTAAACCTTGCTGCTCCACACCATCTGCCCTGTTACTCCATCCAGCAGTGGCGGTACTTCCATTACTGCAACCAGCAGGTGGCGTCACAAACTTCTCCTCTGTAAATAATCCCCTTTCAGGGATCGGAATGTTTTCCGAGCCCAGGTCGGGACCCCTCGAGCCACGACCACCCCGGATCCAAGCACCCCGGTCTGCGCCAGGGGGGCACACATGCTCCAACAACAAGGCCTTATTTCACTGATACAGTTTTCAGTGCCACAAGGTCATGTGAAACCTTTTCCTATTTGTGTTGGATAGTCACTAGTGATGGTTGAGCATACTCGGCCTACTCTGTGCTCAATCAAGTACTGTGGGTGCTTAAAGGGAACCTGTCACCAGATTTGGCGACTATAAGCTGCGGCAACCACCGAGCTCTTATATACAGCATTCCAGAATGCTGTATATAAGAGCTCAGGTTGCTTTGTATAACGTAAAAAACACTTTTATAATACTCACCCAGGGGGGTGTTCCAGTCCGATGGGTGTCACTGCTCTCTGGTCCGACGCCTCCTCTCTGTGTCGATCGCCATCCTACTTCTCCTGCGGCCCATGTGCATGTCACATCCTAAATCATGCACACTAGCCGACATTGAGGTCCTGCGCAGGTGCACTTTGGTCTACCCTGCTCAGGGCAAATCAAAGTATTGTAGTGCGCATGCACAGGCGGCCTTTAACCTTTCATTGCACCTGCGCATTACAGTACTTTGATCTCCCCTCAGCAGGGCAGATCAAAGTTCACCTGCGCAGGATCACAATGCTGGCCTGGGCTGGATAGAAGGAGGATGGAGATCGCAGCAGAGAGGAGGTGCCGGACCGGAGTGAGGAGGCACCAGACTGGAGAGCAGCGGCACCCATCAAACCGGGCCGCCCCTCTAGGTGAATATTCTCAAAGTGTTTTTACGTTATGCTGCGCGGCCTGGGCTCTTAAATACAGCAATCTAGAATCCTGTATATAAGAGCTCAGTGGTGGTGGCCGCAACTTATAGTTGTCAAATCTGGTGACAGATTCCCTTTAAGCTAAATGCTTGAGTCCACGTTGTGTTACCTGCCTCACTGCAACAACTCATAGCCACCACAGTCCCCATCATACGTAGGCAGCAGACATCGCTTGGCAGCCTCAGTTCCATCTTCATGGCCTCCACAGTCCCTATCATCTAGCGTACAGCTGGTATCACCCAGCAACTTGCATTCTTTGTGCACCGCAGAAATGTTCCCACCAAGCCAAAGTAACTGAGCGGTTAGTTCCGCTCGAGTCCCCGTTCCAGAAAATAAATCTCTCTATTTTCAGAACTGGGACTAGAGCAGAACTAAATGCACAGTTACTTTGGCCAGGGGGTGGAGCATTTGGACGGTGCACACAGAACGGAATTCGGTGGATGATCTCTGCTGCACGCTGGATGATGGTGACTGTGGTGGCTGGGAGCTGTGTCATGGCAGGTAACAAAAGAAGGCCTTGGGAAAAATATGTTCAAGTCATCCATTGACTCCTATTGTCTATTGAGCTTGGTAATCGAGTTGAGCATTTCTGAGCATCCGACATGCTTGATATGAGTACTGAGCACATGACCACTTTCATGCTTGCATATCAGTAATAATGTAATCTCAATGGGCTACACAGAGTAAGGGGCTGCTGATCTTACTCTGTCCAGCACTTTGTGGTTGCATGATCAAAGAAATCATGAGACTTAGGGCGGCTTTGCACGTTGCGACATCGCACATGCGATGTCGGTGGGGTCAAATCGAAAGTGACGCACATCCGGCGTCACTTTTGACATCGTACTGTGTAAATGCTAGATGATACGATGAACGAGCGCAAAAACGTCGTTATCGTATCATCGTTGCATTCACCGACATTTCCATAATGCCGGTGCCACGACAGGTACGATGTTGTTCCTCGTTCCTGCGGCAGCACACATCGCTGTGTATGAAGCTGCAGGAGCGAGGAACATCTCCTTACCTGCCGCCGGCGGCTATGCGGAAGGACGGAGGTGGGCGGGATGTTTACATCCTGCTCATCTCCGCCCCTCCGCCGCTATTGGCCGCCTGACGTGTGACGTCGCTATGACGCCGCACGACTCGCCCCCTTAGGAAGGCGGAGGGTCGCCGGACAAAGCGACGGTCGCAGGGCAGGTGAGTGCATGTGAAGCTGGCGTAGCGATAATTTTCGCTACGCCAGCTATCACACGATATCGTACCTGCGACGGGGGCGGGGACTATCGCGTGCGACATCGCAGCATCGGCTTGCGATGTCGCAACGTGCAAAGCCCGCCTAAAGGCTGCTTTACAAGGAATGATATCGCTAGCAATGTCGCTAGTGATCACCCCCCGCCCTCGTCGTGCGTGCGTCACAGGCAAATCGCTGCCTATGGCGAACGATATCGCAGGTACGCGTCACACGCACATACCTTCCTAATGACGTCGCTGTGGCCGGTGAACAATCTCTTTTTTAAGGTGGAAGTTTGTGCGGCGTTATAGCGACGTCACACAGCGGCCCACCAATAGAAGCGGAGGGGCGGAGAGCAGCCGCATTAACGTCACTCCCACCTGGTTGCTGGAGGACGCAGGAACGCTGTTGTTCATCGTTCCCGGGGTGTCACACGTAGCGATGTGTGCTGCCTCAGGAACAACGAACAATCTGCGTCCAGAACGAGCAACGATATTTGTGAAATGAACGATGTGTCAACAATCAACGATTTTGTGAGTATTTTTGATCGTTAGCGGTTGCTCGTAGGTGTTACACGCATCGACGTCGCTGACGAGGCCGGATGTGCATCACGAATTCCGTGACCCCAGCGATATCTCATTAGCAATGTCATTACATGTAACGGAGCTTTAAGGGTTCGCTGACATGTGCATATAACATGGTCGAGTGCTCTCCGATGTTTTATTGGATTGCCCCATGACCATTGCAATACTATGGGACAGTGCCAAATTAGCATCAGAAAAAGAATACCAGCATGGTTTGATTGGCAGCAACAGTGTGCACCCAAACAAGTAGTAGAATATAGGTGTGTGAAAATCGTTGAACTCCACTCAGATCTCAACCGAGTGCAGTCCAATTGATGCCGACAGACAATGGAGATATTAAGTTCTGCATCTTCTTCTCACCTGTGCTCTGATTCTCACATGCAAGAGAATCGGATCACAGTGAGTGACACTCGGCTCACACTCTGATCAAAGTTTGTTTAGAGTGTCATTTGCACAATCGTCCGATTCTTTCGCATGAGACAATATGCGGTTGTGTGACCCCAGTATAACAGTAGGTAGAAACATGAGGATGACTTCAGGAAAAAATAAAGAGAGAACTCCGGCACTCTACCTCAATGTAGTTAGACAAGAAAAAGGTTTCTTTTTATATATGTATTTATTATTGAAGAAAAGGAATTCATGCATATATGATGTCCAAAAATTAACGTTTCAACCATAATATGGTCTTCATCAAAAGGACCATCTAAATACAAGTGTAGATACAAATTAATACACAAACAGCAGATGGACAAAAATACATGTTGTCAATACAAGAAATAGGTTAAATCGGGGTAAGAGAGGAAGAGATCCATTAGGAAATGTGACCATTGCTGATAGAACATAGCCACTGCTTCCCTCTCACTGTACATTCAGACCTAGTAACAGGAAGAGTATATGTGAGTGGTCCCCTTTACATTATGACCAAGTTTATGGGACCATTGGTTTATTGTATCTTTTTCTCCATGTAGATAAAACTGTGGCTATACCTGAATATTGAATATGACTGGGCTATACCAGTATAGCGGTTGTGCACATACTTACGATCAATAGACCTAAGGTATCAGTTTCCCTTTAGGCTTATATAGACTAATAATTTAGACTCAAATATCCGGTATTTTAGACCAACCTCTGTTTTTATCTTGATAGACTCTATGTAGATTCATGCTCTTGAGTATCTTCCCCTTGGTACTTGCCGCACCGCATCGCCTAGTAACAGCTCACCTTGCCTGATAATCACAGGTAATGTTAGCTTCATCTGTTATACTCCATAGACTATCATGGTTTTTCCTCACTGTGCAGGCACCTCTAAGTTTGTGTCATGGTGATGGTTTTGGTCAGGACACACCTCCTATGTTCTATTAGCAATAGTCACATTTCCTAATGGATCTCTTCCTCTCTTACCCCGATTTAACCTATTTCTTGTATTGACAACATGTATTTTTGTCCATCTGCTGTTTGTTTGTGTATTAATTTGTATCTACACTTGTATTTAGATGGTCCTTTTGATGAAGACCATATTATGGTTGAAACGTTAATTTTTGGACATCATATATGCATGAATTCCTTTTCTTCAATAATAAATACATATATAAAAAGAAACCTTTTTCTTGTCTGACTACATTGAGGTAGAGTGCCGGAGTTCTCTCTTTATTATTATCCGTTTTTTTTCTCCTGAGCACCTATAAGGTGAAGCAGGGTCCTATCTCCTTTTGACTTCAGGAAATGGACTGGCTCTTGTACTCCTTTAGGCCTCTTTGAAATGTCAGTGAAAAACACACACGTTTTTCATGGACATGTTGAAGGTGCGTATAGTCTTCCGTGTGCCGTGATTTTGACACACGTGTTTTTTCCGTGTGCTATCCGTGATAGCACACAGAGGACAGTAACTATTTACTCACCTGTCCCCGGCACTTCTGTCAGTGGTATTGATGTCTCTGGCGCTGCGGTCACACTTGCTTCTGGGTCTGCGGTGCAGTGACTATGCAATGAGCATATCGAGCGGGCCCTGAAGCAAGTGACAGCAGTACCGAAGACAGCAGCGCTGGAGACAGGTGAGTATAGAAAAGCATTTTATTTAAAGACCCGGGTACGTGTCACATGGATCACACCACTGTGTGGTCCTTGTGACATCAGTGCTGCTGGAGAAAAATTGACTTGTGTCTGTGCGGAACACACAAACACATGTGTGCGCCACGCGAACACATGGTACGTGGGAAATCACTGATGTGTGCGCGGATCAATTGATTTTAATGAGTCTGTGTATGCCGATAATTTCGGCACGTATAAAAACGTACCGGAATCACTGACATATGAAGGGGGCCTTATACAGCTAGGCCGTACCTGAAGTTGGAGAGTTGGCTATATAAGGACAATAAAAAAAGCGGTGGAAGGGAAGCATGTAGATGTCGGGACTTGTATTCTTTGAGTGCACAAAGAAGACAGTTGAGTAGAAAACATGGAAGTTCTTAAAGCGAATGTCATCAGGTTTTTGTCACCTAATCTGAGAGCAGCATTATGTAGAGACAGAGATCAGTAAGTGACACATCGCTGGAAGCAGGGTCTCTGCCCCTACATTATACTACTCTTAGATGGGGTAGAAAAAATCTGTTCACAGATCCCCGCTAAAAAAAAAATAAAATCTGCACATTTTGAAATTTTATGCAAAGGATGCAATGAATAATGATAATTAAATGTATTTTGGACCTTTTTTTTTTTTTTTTTTTTTTTTTAATCTTGCTAGATAACTTTGTGAATGAACAGAATTTTTTTTCATCTCTTTGTTTCACAAGCCATAATGTTTTTATATCTTTTCAATTTACTTTTTTTTGTCAACTTATCTCCAGATTTTTCTATGTTAACTATGCACAAGCGCTTTCACTATCATGTATAAGTATTGAAAGCTGCATGAATGAATGTACTTACTGCCTTTGCATGTGAAGAAATTAAAATAGAAATAAAACAAATAACTCGTAGTTTTCATTGGTACCATTTTATCCTACAAAAGGTAACTTTCTGGCTTTTGGAAATCAGGATGAACAAAAACAGCTTTTCTGGCATTGTAATTTCATTTTTACAGTGCAGGCTAAGTAAAATGTTAATTTCATAGTGCAAATCATTTTGGATGCAATGCTGTTCTTATAAAATAGGTTTCTATTAGATAGTTGCTTTTTTATAGCATTAGTGTAGCAAATGTATCTGTTTGGTGCTTTTTTTAAATTTTCTATTCGATTTTCACCTTTGCTACTACAGTAAGCCTAATATAAGGCTGGTAATTCCTGTTCTGTAGAGATGACTTTTCAGTAGTCATCTCATCTATTGCAGGCAGGATTACATGAAAGGTATCACCTATACATACTCTAGATCAGAGGTTTCAAACATGCAGGCCGCGGGCCGCATGCAGCCCCTCGGGCTGCTTCCTGTGGCCTGCAGGCACGTGGCCCACTTGACGATTGCGGCCAGTGCAGGGGCCACAGCTGTCACTGCTTTATTTCAGATGAACGTTTTATTGGTACCTCACAGAATCAAGCTCTCTCTGTACTAGTCCAATGGCAGCCACTGGCCAATCAGAGGCAAACAGCTGATGCACTTGACGTATCCTGCTTGCCTCTGATTGGCTGGCAGCTGCCATTGGAATAGTGCAGAGAGAGCTTGACTCTGCCCGGCGGCGGCAAAATGTTCATCTCATTTCAGATGAAGCACTGACAGCAGCCGCAACGTCAAGGAGGGCTCGTGCCTGCGGGCCGTAAGAAGCAGAAAAGAGGATGCTGAGAGAACGGATGACAGGTGAGAAGAATGTGTGAGAAGAATGTGTGTGTGTGTGTGTGTGTATGTGTGTCTTTAATGGCATAAAATAGGGAACCAGGATGGGACATTGCTAGTGTGTGTGTGTGTAGAATGGCATAATAGGGAGCCAGGATGGGACATTGCTAGTATGTGTGTGTGCTAGTTTGTGTGTGTGTGTGTTTAATGGCAGAATAGGGGACCAGCATAGGACATTGCTAGTGTGTATATATGAGTGTTTAGTGGCACAATAGGGGACCAGGATGGGACATTGCTAGTGTGTGTGTGTGTGTGTGTTTAATAGCACAATAGGGGACTAGGATGGGACATTGCTAGTATGTGTGTAGATGGCACAATATTGGACCAGGATGGGACATTGCTAGAATGTGTGTGTGTGTGTGTGTGTGTGTAGAATTGCACAATAGGAGACCAGGATGGGACATTACTACAAGAGGATCAGTATCGGGGACATTACTACAAGAAGAGGACCTGCATGGGCTTTAGTAAAAGGGGACAAAGATGGGCACATTACTACAGGATGGGGCACATTACTACAGGATGGGGACACGGATGGGGCACAGTAGTTAAAGGGGGACAAGGCTGGGGCACATTACTACAAGATGGGCAGATTACTACAGGATGGGCACAAGGATGTGGCATATTTGTAAAAGGGGACAAGCATGGGCACATTACTACAGGGTGGGCACATTACTACAGGATGGGGACAAGAATGGAGTATATTTGTAAAATGGGACAAGAATGGGCACATTACTATAGCATGGGAATATTACTATAGGATGGGGACAAGGATGGGCACATTACTATAGGATGGGGACATAACTATAGGATAGTGACAAGGCTGGGGACATTACTATAGGATGGGGACAAGAATGGGCACATTACTATAGGATGGGGACAAGGATGGGCACATTACTATAGGATTGGCACAAGGATGGGCACATTAATACAGGATGGGGACTTTACTATAGGATGGGGACAAGGCTGGGGACATTACTATAGGATGGGGGCAAGGGTGGGCACATTACTATAGGATGGGGACAAGGATTGGCACATTACTACAGAATGGGGACCAGGATGGGAACATTACTTTAAGAAGAGGAACAGGATGTTGACCAAAATTGCTATATATAGTGCTAATTGTAAAACTACATTGCTTACAAGAAAGGGCTAAAATTTAAACCCAAAAAATAAATAAAGCATGACTTTTTTTACCATAAAAAATGTTTTGCTTTTTATATATATATATATATATATATATATATATATATATATATATATATAGTCCTATTTGTGCTATTTTCCTGCGATAATGCTGTTCTGAATTGCTTGGACCATTATATTTTAATGAATTTATGAATAAAAGGAAAGAAATTTTTTTTTAACAGCATCCTGGAGTGCTCACGTTATTGCTGGACTCTGCCTTGTCGTTGTTCACACACACACACACACACATATATATATATATATATATATATATATATATCCCCTTTTTATATAGATATATATATATATATATATATATATATAAAAATAAAAAAGTGCATGATTGTTATAATAAATGAGCAAAAAATGTTCAAAAACAGTGATTCAAAAGGTGTAGAGAAAAATAAATATGGTACCAATAAAAGTCTCTATGTTCTGCAATCAATGCGGCCCCCAAAATTATTTTTTTTTCTATGTGCGGCCCATACACCCAGCCAAGTTTGAAACCCCTGTGTTAGGGTTTTTATGATCCATATATTGCATGGTGCAGGTCTGATCTGTCATGGTTGGACATATGGCTATATATAGAGTATGTTATATACCCACAGACTGGGCAGTAGATGTGGGTCCACTTTTATCACTGCCCAGTTTGTTATTTTCTTCATCTATGTATTTTTTCCTTACAACATACCTTCTTGTGATCTAACGTTGCAATATGCTGTGGTCGTATCTGTGGTTCCCATGACGACTATAGTCACTTCATTTCTCCTGCTCTGTCTTTGTGGAGAGTTTCTGGCTGGCGACTGCCAGTGTGCGTGCGTGGAGAGCGGGACTTCTAGGTGTCTGCACTTGGCAGCTTCATTGTGTGATGCCCCTGGACTATCAGGTCATCACAGGGTACTGCACAAGCTGCCCTTCCATGCACTATTCCGCCTCCCTCTTGGTTCTGGGTACCTAACTAAATGGTGTTGCCTCCAACAGCAAATCAAATCCTAGATACACCCTGCACCACACCCACCAGACACACCAGTGGACGGCTTGAGTGGAATACAGTCGCCCACCTGGGGGGGTCAGGGAGGGGGAGGTGAGGAGTTTAGGGAGTCGGTGAGGAGTTGAGTCTGAGAGTGGAAGGAAAGGAAGTCGGGAGTGGTGACTCCTGAAGGAACTGTCTAGGTTGCAGACGGTGGTCTGGGCCTAGAGGAGTCAGACCCCCGGTCGCAGGGCATTGTGGCAAGAGGCCTGGAACTGTCAAGGAGGACAGCCGGCAGCCTAGCACTGTCACCGGTCCAGGACCGAAGGCACGACGGGGTACATAGACCCTAGGTCGGGGAGTAGCTTCAGGCAACCCGACAATTCACCTGAGGAGAACGGAGCCTTTATGATCTGTTCCCACCCGCTCCAGAATCGGGGCACTAGCAAAACGAGGGGGATAGGACTTTCCAAATCCAAAACGGTCCAGAAAATCCCAAGTGTGAGCCCTGAGAGCAAGCTCCCATACTTAGCCATAGTAGGGAGCGGGGCCCGGCTAGTTTCATGTTACAGGGCCATCAAGTTGAAGTCAAACTAAGTGCCAGGAGGCAGGTCACGGATCACCAGGTAGCACCATTGGGGACGAGACCCGGAGGAGCTCCCCTCAGTGGCAGCGGTACCCAGAGACTTGTTTTACCCGGTTGTCAGTGTCTGCTTATGAACTGAGTGAGTACGAGGGTGACCCCTGCACCCCACGGCACCCCTCACCAAGTACCGGGGCAACCCCCTACCCGTGGAGGGTTACAACACCTTGTTGCCCCACTTCATCACCCCGGGTACTCCCAACGGCAGCGGCGGTACTCCCAAAATTACCGTACACCACGGGTAGCATCACAAACTACATACCAATTCCCCTGTAAATATTCCCCTTATATTTGAGTGGCCGCACGACCCCCAGGTCCGGAAACCCTCGAGCCACAGCGAGCCAGATCCGAGCAGCTCGGCTGCTTCCACAGGGGCGGCACAATTGCATCTGGTGCGCATATCGCAAGACCTCACTGGGAGATTTCTCTCGAATATGCGCGCTGGGCCTGCATGCTGCTGGTGCGGACGCCACTTCCGGATTGTGCACATGCCAGTAGGAGGCAATTATACTAATTGTATTCGGATATATATAGACCCATCTATAGGCAGCATAGCTGCTGCCCCCATATCCCGCCGAGGAAGCCTACGCAACACGCGAGTCCGGGACCTGGGACCTCTTTTGCTCCAAACAAGCATTTCTCATTTCCCAAGGGTGAGTTATATTTGTAAAATATATTTGTAACTTTGTACCTATTCATGGGATGCCCTGTACATTAATTTTCATATGAGAGGATATATGCACAATATTGGTAATATCGTGCAGTGGTTATTGAGGTGCCTGTGTTCCACTACATAGTGAATGCATGAGTTGGAGCCCTCCGTTCATACCACATGTTCATCATTTGGGACGTGGTGTCTGTTGTACTTTAAATTGTGATTGATATTTTTATTAATTAAGTTGTATTTGTTTATGAATATGAGCCGCCATGTGTGTATTCAGACACGAGATGCAAGTAACTTAGCAAGTTAGCAGCAAAAGGAAAAGGAGAAGAAGTCGTCACTTGTCAGTGTAATTTACTCTGGTATAAGTCCCTTTCATCCAAAACTGGAATAAGAATATAAATCTCCTGCAATGATTGGGTCAAGAATTGTTGTACGTGGTGATATATTGAACACTTCAATTAATCAGTATGTGTCACTCAAGGAGTATTCGAACATTTGACCTAATACTGTATACTGTGAATGCCCATAGGGGGTGTGCACGAACACGCCCCTTTTCTTAAATGGCCAGTACGCCCTGAGCCATAAGTGCCTCTCAACTCTGCTAAGCGATATCAAGTTATTTAAGGCACCTTCCCCATAAAGGAGGTGCCTGGGCAACGAGTTCTATACATTGCTAGTTCTCAGGTCCTCAGTGCTGCTGTTTCATTGTACTTTATGCTGTTAATGATTTGTATATGTGTTTCAGTGCATTTCAGGTTCACTGCTGCTGCAGCTATCCATGCTGGCTGCTTCCTACTATGTCTGTTGCCGCTTCTGCATGCACCAAAGCCAACCGCGCTGGACAAATTAAGTCCCTGCAGCTGATCTTTTGGCATTATTGGTGGCCAATGCTGTAACAAAATGTCCTGGAATTTTATTCAGCCTGTTCCTCATGTGCCCGCAACAAAACCCCAAAGAAACTTTCTGCTGGGTAACTGCTTTCTTTATCAGTTCCATCTACTCCTTGGTAGCATATTGGGATGGACTTTATCACCAAACTGCCAAAGTCCTCCAGTTGCACCGCCATCTGGGTGGTAGACAAGTTTTAAAAAAATGGTCCATTTCATGCCGCTAATCCGATTACCCTCTGTGCCAGTGCTTGCTGAGCACTTTATCCAGCACATCCTCTGGCTGCATGGTCTACCGCTGCACATCATGTCTGACAGAGGTGTCCAGTTTACGTCTTGGTTCTGAGGGGCCATCTGCAAGCTACTGGATGTCACCTAAAACTTCTCATCAGCCAACCATCCTCAGTCCAATGGCCAAGTGGATTGGTTGAATCAAATCCTGACGAACTTTTGGCGTCACTTTGTCAACGAGCACCATAGTGAGACGAATAAGTTCCTTCTTTGGGTGGAATTATCATTTAACAACCATGTCAGTGAATCCTCCGCAATGTCTCCATTTCACATAGTGTATGGACAGCAACTCAAAATCCCGTTTCAGTTGAGCTCACCTCCGGCAATCCTGTGGCCGATTCCTTCATCATGACATTCTCTGACATATGGCCTGAGACGAAGTTCTCCCTGGAGCAGTCCTCCATCCATATGAATAGGCACATGGACAAGAGACACCTATACCCTCCTTTGTTCCAGTCTGGAGACAAGGTATGGCTCTCTTTCAGATATTCTTACCTCAAGGTTCCTTCCTATAAGTTGGGTCCCAGTTTATTAGTCCCTTCAAAGTGCTAAAGCGGATTAACGAGGTATTAGTTGGAGTTCAAGCTCCTGGATTCCCTACGCAACACCAACTCATTCCATGTGTCTCTCCTCAAACCTGTCATCCTGATATAGGAATCCAGGTATCTTGCCTCCTCTGGTCAGTGATGAAGACACCATTGAGGTAAAATCCATCCTCACTGTGAAAAGATTCCGAGGGAAAACTTACTACTTAGTGAACTTGAAGGGGTTTGGTCTTGAGGAGAGGTCATGGGAGCAGAGGTAGTAGTATAATATTAATGCCCCACGTCTCCTTAAGAGGTTACTGAAAAAGTGGGGCCCTTAGAGGGATACTGTAACTGACATACCGGTGTCCCCATGCTGTCCTGCCACCCCCCTGGTGGGGTTGCCAGCAATCTCACTTTCCCGGATGCCCTGCGGTCCATGCTGCTGTCTGTTGTCCATGCTGCTTTCTCCCAGGGTCTGTGCATGCAGCACAGGCCTCCTGGGAATGCCCCTAGGGTGCGTGTGTAGACAAGCCCCTTTTATTAAAGGGCCAGTATGCTCTGACCTGGAAGTGCTTCTTTGCTCAGCTGAGAGGCATCAGGCATTTAAGGCCCCTTCCCCTTAAGGGAGGTGCCTTTGCAATTAGTTCTATATGTTGCTAGTTCTCAGGTCCTTAGTGCTGCTGCTTTTATTGTGCTGTATGCTGTTACTGATTCCTATCTGTGGTTCAGTGCATTTCAAGTCCGCTGCTTCTGCAACTATGCACGCTGGTCTCATCATACGATATCCACTGCCACTGCTGCAAGCATCCACGATGGCTGCCTACCACGATATCCACTGCTGCTGCTGCAAGTATCCACATCAGCCACTGCTACTGCATCCATCCATCCATCCCGGCCGAATCCACGACACTGGCTGCTGCTGCTGTTCCTACAACCAGAGACTGTTTGTATCCGTGGCGCCAGCTACCAAAGTACTGTTGATCATGTGGGGCTGCCCTCTGTTGGCTACTTACCAGTGTGTCTATCTATTGTCACCTCCAGTGGCTTTAGTGAAAACTTAGCGGCCAATCCAGTTTGCTCCTCCAGACTTTCGGTCCAGTGAACCCACTAACCCCGTGCATGCCCTGTGAGCATAACACTGATCCATTAAGAGGTGTATGCTTCTTAATAAATTAGGCCCATCTTAGAAATGCTCTGTTCCTTTGACAGAAATGTTACTCTATACATGGACTGGTGGGAGCTGGGATGGCTTTACCATGTCTGGCCAAATTTGGTGGAGCTGGCAGGGACTGGTGTAAAATCGGTATTCTTCAAGTTGCGCAAACTTCAAGAGGCATAAATATTTTGTGTCATTCAAAGGTGTTTTAGGACCAATTTCTGGCAAAAATACCTTGATGAATCGAGCCATATAGTTTGTTTATTTTATACTATATTGCTGGACAGAAAGATAAATGTTACTGGACTTTAATTTTCATGCCCGACCTTTGTTACATGTAGATGATGGACAGGAGAGGATTCAGAGTTTTTGATAAGGTAAAAGTGAGTATCCACTTGACAGCAAAAAATGTGCACTTTGTGGAACAAGAGCATGAGGGCTGTTATCTCTGGACACCCGCATTAGGAGCTGTCTATGTAATTGACAACCAGAAACTCTCATTATGTATACTACTCTCTGCTATATAATGAGTGAATCACTCAATTTATCCAATAGATACCAGTATGTATACCATGTTGGAGGAGATACTAGGCACTTTGACAACCTAAAAGGAAAAATTCTCTCTGCATTCTTTAATTGGCCATGAAAATTGGATTCTACTGTGTGCAATGTGAATTAGAATCCACCACTCTGTATTTTCTATTTTCCATTATGGTTGTACTGTACATTATAAAACAGCCACAAATATTTCTTATGGTCTGAGCTGTCATAACTGCATTAGTTAAGTGAAACAGGGCATGCAACAGGTATGCACCCGTGATGCACTGAACTGCATGGTGACACTGTGATTGCATATCTATTGAACTCAAATTGGGTTTACTGTTAATTATAGTGATGGACGAATAGTAACTATTTGTATGTTCAGAATATTCCTAATGAATCCCAAAGAACTATTCCAGTATTCACCATGAATAGCGAACCTTTTTCTTGTTCTTACGAATACTGGAATAGTACTCGGTATTCGGTAACCATAATCCAAAATTCAATTCTTAAAATACAGAGGTCCAAACGACTCAGGTACAAAAGGTGAATGCAGGAAACAAAACGCAGATGGGACTACGCGTTCCGGCATTTTGGACCGTGAGCAAGGCGGACAACACCGCCGAAACGCGTAGTCTCATCTGCATTTTGTTTCCTGCATTTGCCTTTTGTTACTGAGTCGTTTGGACCTGTGTATTTTAAGAATTGAAATAAACCTGAAGGATTTTAAACAGCACCCTGAAGTGCTGACGTCTATGCTGGATCTTATTCTTTTGTTGCTCATATATATATATATATATATATATATATATATATATATATATATATATAATTTTTTTTCACTTAGCTTCCTCCTATTAGTGGCTTCAAGCATTCAGTAGTATATGTAATTTTAAGTAAAAAAAAGTTTGTGTTTTTTGTATTTTTGTCTTTTTGATTTTTCCTTGACAACTTTACTTATACAGATGTTTAGGACAAATTTATAAAATGCGCATTTTCTTGCTGGATCTTACTCCAGTCCCTCCCTGAAGTAAGGTTTCTGGAGGAGATTTAAATTTTGCCCATTTTTAATTTCTTCTTAAGGATTTGCAACTTTTGGTGCTAGAGAGTAACAAAAAATGGTTAAAAAAGCACCAAAATCATGAACTACGTGTGCCCTTTTGAAGAATCTGGTGCAAAAATATCAGCAAATACAACAAAACAAAAAAAAAATAAAAGTAAGTTCAATAAATCACAAATGATGAATTCAGCCCAATAAGTAACGTGTGATTTGGGGGGATATATGGTAATATCCCTTTGAGTCCAATCCAAGATGATAATTTGTTATGAATTCTTCTAAATTTGAAAAAGTAGGTAACATTATAGCAATGAAATCAATTTCAGTACAAAAAAACAAAATATATGAAATATATACAAATCAATATATGAAAAAATTAAAGATCACTGTCTAATACCAACATGTCTTCTGTAGCATTCAAGGCATAGAATAATTTATATTGGAACTTTTGGTTGTACGGCTTTTCCCTTGCTTGCCTTTTACAGAAAAGATTATTTACTACAATAGCAAATGTCATCAACCCTTTCCTTTGTTATAACAAAATAAATTTGCGGCCTTAGGTAAAATACATAGGAAACATTTCTCAAATGACAGTGTAATTTCATACCGATGTGACAATTTACTGCATCAATACCACAATTCTCCTTACTCCGGTAAAAAAAACTAACAAACATGTTATTTTCCCAGAGGATAAAGGGATTACCTGTCCAAAAATAACTGTTTTGTGAACACTGGCTTTATGGGACAAGCAATAGAAATTCTTTATTTCCTTGTGTCTTATGTGTTTCGCTGCCTACTCACATCATGTCTTTGCAGCTATGTCTCTGTATCTGAGACATCAAAAACTACCTTTTTTTTACACTTCCTGGGGGAATTTCAGCTTCCTCCTATTAAACATGAATAATAAAATCCAAAGCTTTCATCCTAATGGGGTTAGAAGGAGGCGTCGGCTTTTTATAGCTCTTCAGATGATCCAAAAGCAGATGAAAACGGCACAAAATTAGGAAAGAGGATGATTCAAACTGGAACGCTTTAGAACAGTTGTGGAGCAACTCAAAGTCTCTATCCTGCTGCTTGTGGATTTAGATTAATTAAGCGTGAAGACCCTCTTAGAATCCAAATGATCCAATAAGAATTGATGAGCTCTTCAGCTGCGAATTCTGGGAAATGTAAAGTTCAGGGTGTGTGCCAATGTGTTCTGAACTTTGGAAAAAAATCTTCTATAATTTATTGTCCACTTTATTTAATACAGCTTTCTGTTATTTAGATATGTTAATATTGGCGTGTATTTGGTGGTATTGAGACCAAAACCGAGTGGTGAACTGGTTGTATAGTCCCTATCACAATATATTATTCATTCTACCTACCATCTGATACAAGCTGCAGTGGTATGACTTTGAATTGTGCAATAGAAATTGACAATGGGGTTATTATTAGAGATGATCGAATACTTCGATTATTTGGCTTCGCGAATATTTTCTGAATACCTCGCTGCTATTCGACTATTTGCGAAAACTCAATGCAAGTGTATGGGAAACCCGAATAACAACTATTTGGAACTATTCGGGCTTCCCATAGACTTAAGGCTACTTTACATGCTGCGACATCGCTAGCGATCCCGTTAGCGATGTGAAATTCTAGATCGCAAGTGCGATCTTTCGAGATCGCACATGCGTAAAACGACCTATGTGCGACTTCAAAAGATCGCACTTGCGATCTAGAATTTCACATCGCTAATGGGATCGTTAGCGATGTCGCAGTGTGTAAAGTACCCTTTAGGGGTACTTTGCACGCTGCGACATCGCAGGCCGATGCTGCGATGCCGATTGCGATAGTCCCCGCCCCGTCGCAGCAGCGATATCCTTGTGATAGCTGCCGTAGCGAACATTATCGCTACGGCAGCTTCACATGGACTCGCCTGTCCTGCGACCGTCACTCTGGCCGGCGACCCGCCTCCTTGTTAAGGGGGCGGGTCGTGCGGGGTCACTGCGACGTCACACGGCAGGCGGCCAATCGGAGCGGAGGGGCGGAGATGAGTGGGATGTAAACATCCCGCCCACCTCCTTCCTTCCGCATATCCTACGGAAGCCGCAGTGACGCCGGTAGGAGATGTTCCTCGCTCCTGCGGCTTCACACACAGCGATGTGTGCTGCTGTGAAGCCCCACCAGTATTGTGTCGGTGCATTACCTTCAGGGACTCCACGCAGCTGGATCCTGTCACAGGTAGGAGATCTTCTTTTAGGATTGTCGTGACGCCACTCTCAGAATTGCGGTCAGTGGGGACCGCCACTGCAGGTTAAGGGATGCCTGGGGCTGATGGTGGGTGCAGTCAGTTGTAATAGCCTCCTGAGAGTGAGGCAAGCCCCAGGGCCCTGTGTAGATATGTAGAACCACAAGGCGCAGAATAACTCCACACAAGCAGAATGTCTTTCAGGGGTTTTACTCACAGAAGGTGGCAGAGTGAGTAACCCGGGCGTAGCTGGGATGAACCAGGCTGGAACCAGGTGTCCTTCAGGCTGACTGATGAGGGTGGCTACCGACTCGCCTTCCTTAGCCCTTCTGTGGTTTGTGGTAACCCCGACTTTTAGTCCCTATGGGGGTCACCCAGGGAAGTAGCTGCTCCCCTCGTTTGTTTGCCGTTTGCTTGTCGCCTGGACCAGATCACTCCAGCTGCTTGCCTCCTGTGAACTATGGGCCCTAACTGTGGCTACGTGGCTGCGGCTTTTGTGGTGTTGTGGCGTGGGCTTTAAGGGCCCCACACCGGCAGGTTTAGCAAGGAAAGGTGGATCTATCCCCGCACCGGGATCTGCCGCCCGTTTGGGCCTGGTACTCCCTGACAGTCTCCTTACTTTCCACTACACTGCTCTCTCTCCAGCTGTGTGTGGTGTTCGGGCAGCACTACCAGGTGACCGTTCTCCCCCGTCGGTAGTCACTGCGCGGACGCTGTTAGACTGCAACAGCTCCAGGGTCTGCTTCTGCTCTTCCTGGACTGCTGCACTAAACTGGCTCACTCGTGGGACCTGCACTGCTGCTCCTGTCTGAGCTCCACTTCCATGCTCCTCACTCCTCCACACTCTGCTTCAGACTGTTTACTCCTCCTTCTCTTTTCCCCTTGTGCCTGCCTACGCCACCTAGCAACCAGGCTCTCTACCACACCCCTTGAGTGGAGATGGAGGCTTCGCCCCCTCCACTCCTCAAGTGGAGGTGAAGGCTTTGCCCCCTCCTGGGATCCCCAGGGGTCCTCCCAAAGGTACATGTGTGAGACCTGATCACTATGCGCCTGTGTAGTCACACCTCGGTCAGCCTTCTGGATTACCTGTATTGTACTGTCCCCAGCATGGGTGCAGTACTCAGTGGTGCCTGACCAGGTCAGGGGCGCCACATTCCCCCTTAGTTATCACCAGCACGTCCTCGGGCTGCAAGACAACATTTTAAAATGCATAAAACATTAAAACATGGTAAAACGTTTTAAAACCACCAGGTACCATACATCACCACCCTCCACCCACAAGTCCATTAACCCACCCTAAACCCTTTCACGTTGGCCGCGCCTTCAGCCACTTCTGGCAGGATGTAGAGGCGGCTTTCATGGGCTGGTGGTTTCAGGGTATACCTGGCCTGGTGGAGCCGCGCCTTCAGCCTCTTCTGGCAGGATGTAGAGGCGGCCTCCACAGTTGGTGCTGACCAGGTACCCTCTTTGTGGTGGAGAGCCAGGCCCCATAAACAGGCATGCTCCCTGGTTGCAGGCGAGCCAAGCCCCTAAACAGGCTGGCTCTGGTGGTGGTACCTCTGGGGTAACTATTTACACTGCGAGAGTTTGTGGCTATAGCCAGTTCATAGCCTTAAGGTTCATGGATTTCTCACATTAGTTCATGTGGGCACATGCTTAAACTTATAAACGTTGCAAAACTGGTCAAAACTGTAACTTGCTGTACTTCTTTCTTTACTTTATGCAGATTCCTCCTTACCAGGGCTTGGGCCTGTAGGGCTGCGGCACCTGTTGTTTTCTCCATCTCTGTCTTTTCCTTCTTCTTCTACATCTATTTCTTGTTCTGTATCTGTTTCTTTTTCTGTTGAGACAGCAGGTTCACTGTAGGGATTTCTGGGACATGGTGTAACATCCAATGCATACCATCCTCTTTCTCCTTGGTGCATGGTGAATTCCACTGTATCTCCCATCTGTAAGTTCCTTCCCGGATGTCCTCTGGGCAAATGGGCTCTAACATCCCTTCTATTCACAAATATGCCTTCTTTTATACCAGGAGCTACTATGAAGCCATATCCACTCTTCAAACTGAAATCCTCTACTACACCACGACAAAGTGGACCTCTGACCTGTGATTTGGCTCTTCTTAAAGACCGTTTCTCTTCCAAGTCTCTGGCCATGACTTCGTTTTTCTGCTCTGGAGACTGCGGTGCAGGGGAAAACCTTGTTCTGCTGCGGCGCCGTGTCCTACGGGCTGGATTCTGCTGGGTTGTTACTTCACTATTTGCAGGCTCCCAGGTGAGGTTTCTGGGCAAATCTTCCTCTTCATCCCAGCGGGAGTATGGCAACATCTCTGGCTCTGGGCATGGATCCACTGCTGATGGCTCCGGGGTCAGCTCCTCAGCATTCTGGCCTCCTCTCCCCCTTAGTTCTTCTGAGCACTCCTGTTGTGGCAGCGCCGGGGATGGGTGGTCATCAGCAGGCCCGGGCGGGGGACTCTTTGGCGTGGTTGCTGCAGAAGTCGCCTTGGGGGTGTGCGGAGGGAGCAGATACCGATCCACCATCTCCTGTGGGAACTGGGCCTCTAGGTCAGCCTTCAGCTTCCAGTATGCGGGGTCCTCTCCTATCAGGGACTTCCTAGCAGGGACTTCCTTAGACTGGGGAGCGGTGTCTGCTCTGGCCTTGCAGGCCGGGGTAAACAGAGGTACATTCTTGTCTTGGCGGGCCGCGCCTGACATGGCGGCGGCCTGGTCTTGGCGGGCCGCGCCCTGCATGGCGGCGGCCTGGTCTTGGCGGGCCGCCCCTGACATGGCGGCGGCCTGGTCTTGGCGGGCCGCGCCTGACATGGCGGCGGCCTGGTCTTGGCGGGCCGCGCCCTGCATGGCGGCGGCCTGGATCAGCGTCGCTGTTGCAGTCAGGGTCGCAGCTGGAGTCTTAGCGGGCGTCGCTACTATGGCCGGTTCTTGGCGGGCCGGGCAGGGCATCGCTGCGGCGGCCTGAATTGGCGTTGCAGCTACGATGGGATCTATGCAGGCTGGGCTGGGCGTCGCTGCAGCGATCTGGGCTTGGCGGGCCGCACCTGGCGTGGCTGCGGCCTGGTTCAGCACCTCGCCTGCGGCGTGGATGAGGGTCGCGGTGGCAGCCGGATCTTTGCGGGCCGGGCAAGGCATCGCTGCGGCGGCCTGGGCTTGGCGGGCCGGGCAGGGCATCGCTGCTGCGGCCTGGTCCAGCGTCGCCACGCCGGGCGCCTCTTCAGGGACCGCGGGCGTGGCAGCAGGGGTCGGGGCACTCGCGCTGGCAGGGGCAACACTGGACTCACCCATCGGTGGTATCATCGGGGTCTGAGTCGTCGCCGTCCGGTCTGGCACTCGTCGTGCGGTTCCCCTCTCATAGGCCTGAACCGCTGCAGCCATCTCCAGAAGCTCCGTGCGTTCCTCTCTGATCTGCTCTACGACCCGGGTCTCCAGTCGGTCGCAGAACTGGGCAAGCTCCCGATACCACCAGGCAGCGGAGCCTGGTTCTGGGTTTCTGCGTTCAGACGCCATTTCCTCTGCGCCTTCTTCTGCACGATTTCCCAGCAGTGGACTCGTCGCTGCCTCCAGTTGCAGGCTCTTCAGTTTCTGCTCTGCCTCTTCCAGCAGCAGGCTTCTGGCTCCCTTTCTGTCCCGACGTCTCTGAACGCCTCCGCTCTCTTCACTTGCGAGGTCAGGACTCTGCAGGGGATCTCTGGGTAGCCACACCTCTTCGTGGGCGGTAACTTCTCCCAGCGCGGGCTGCTGTTGTTTTTCAGCGCGCTTTTCATGGTGGCAATATGGCGGCGCTTCCAATTTTCCAAGCGGACCGCCCAGGCACATGGTCACCTGTCTGAACAGGTCTAGTCCTTATCCTGTTCGTGACGCCAGATGTGAAGCCCCACCAGTATTGTGTCGGTGCATTACCTTCAGGGACTCCACGCAGCTGGATCCTGTCACAGGTAGGAGATCTTCTTTTAGGATTGTCGTGACGCCACTCTCAGAATTGCGGTCAGTGGGGACCGCCACTGCAGGTTAAGGGATGCCTGGGGCTGATGGTGGGTGCAGTCAGTTGTAATAGCCTCCTGAGAGTGAGGCAAGCCCCAGGGCCCTGTGTAGATGTGTAGAACCACAAGGCGCAGAATAACTCCACACAAGCAGAATGTCTTTCAGGGGTTTTACTCACAGAAGGTGGCAGAGTGAGTAACCCGGGCGTAGCTGGGATGAACCAGGCTGGAACCAGGTGTCCTTCAGGCTGACTGATGAGGGTGGCTACCGACTCGCCTTCCTTAGCCCTTCTGTGGTTTGTGGTAACCCCGACTTTTAGTCCCTATGGGGGTCACCCAGGGAAGTAGCTGCTCCCCTCGTTTGTTTGCCGTTTGCTTGTCGCCTGGACCAGATCACTCCAGCTGCTTGCCTCCTGTGAACTATGGGCCCTAACTGTGGCTACGTGGCTGCGGCTTTTGTGGTGTTGTGGCGTGGGCTTTAAGGGCCCCACACCGGCAGGTTTAGCAAGGAAAGGTGGATCTATCCCCGCACCGGGATCTGCCGCCCGTTTGGGCCTGGTACTCCCTGACAGTCTCCTTACTTTCCACTACACTGCTCTCTCTCCAGCTGTGTGTGGTGTTCGGGCAGCACTACCAGGTGACCGTTCTCCCCCGTCGGTAGTCACTGCGCGGACGCTGTTAGACTGCAACAGCTCCAGGGTCTGCTTCTGCTCTTCCTGGACTGCTGCACTAAACTGGCTCACTCGTGGGACCTGCACTGCTGCTCCTGTCTGAGCTCCACTTCCATGCTCCTCACTCCTCCACACTCTGCTTCAGACTGTTTACTCCTCCTTCTCTTTTCCCCTTGTGCCTGCCTATGCCACCTAGCAACCAGGCTCTCTACCACACCCCTTGAGTGGAGATGGAGGCTTCGCCCCCTCCACTCCTCAAGTGGAGGTGAAGGCTTTGCCCCCTCCTGGGATCCCCAGGGGTCCTCCCAAAGGTACATGTGTGAGACCTGATCACTATGCGCCTGTGTAGTCACACCTCGGTCAGCCTTCTGGATTACCTGTATTGTACTGTCCCCAGCATGGGTGCAGTACTCAGTGGTGCCTGACCAGGTCAGGGGCGCCACACTGCCACAGGAGCGAGGAACAACATCGGACTGTCGCGTCAGCGTAATTATGGATTACGCCGACGCTGCACCGATGATACGATTACGACGCTTTTGCGCTCGTTAATCGTATCATTAAGCCTTTACACACTACGATGTCGCATGCGATGCCGGAAGTGCGTCATTTTCAATTTGACCCCACCGACATCGCACCTGCGATATCATAGTGTGCAAAGCCCACTTTACATTGCGCATCGAATAGTCGAATAGCGGCGAGGTATTCGGAAAATTTTCGCGAAGCCGAATAATCGAAGTATTTGATCATCCCTAGATATTATTTATAGAATTGCTATGGATATGCTATAAATGTTTAACTCACTGCAGAAGGTGACAATAGCTTTCTTCACTGAAACCCCCTGTGATGTCACAGCACTGATCTGACAGAGACACAGTAGTGATGTCATCCGGGTCAAATCAACTTGTGATATCACAGCAAGCAACCTTTTCAGCTATATCAGCAAGCTGCTTAAGATCTACCTAATTTTCATGTTTCAGCAGCTGACTGTTGTTTACTTGCTGAATTCACATCAGTTATCTGATTAAGGGTGGCTTTACATGCTGCGATATCCGGCCCGATATCGCTAGCATGCGACCCACCCCCATCGTTTGTGCGAAACGGGCATATCGCTGCCCGTCGCGCACAAAATCCGGCACCCCCATCACACATACTTACCTGCATAGCGACATCGCTGTGACCGGCGTACCGCCTCCTTTCGAAGGGGGCGGTCCGTTCGGCGTCACAGCGACGTCACTAAGCGACCGCCCAATGAAAGCGGAGGGGCGGAGATGAGCGGGACGTAACATCCCGCCCACCTCTTTCCTTCCGCATTGTGGCTGGAGGCAGGTAAGGAGATGATCCTCGTTCCTGCGGCGTCACGCACAGCGATGTGCACTGCCACAGGAACGAGGAACAACATCGTATCTGCAGCAGGAACGATAATTGGGAGTGGACCCCCATGTCAACGAGGACCGATTTTGGACGTTTTTGCAACGATCCAAAATCGCTCCTAGGAGTCACACGCTACGACATTGCTACAGCGGCCGGATATGTGTCACAAAATCCGTGACCCCAACGAGATCGCTGTAGCGAAATCGTAGCGTGTAAAGCCCGCTTAAGGCCATGTGCGCACTAGAAAGTGCCTGTTTCTTAAGGAAATCTGGACCCTCTTAAAGAATCCTGCTCCCACTGTAAAAAAAACGCACCAAAACCGCAGCGAAATCCGCATGCGGTTTTACAGTGGATTTACCACGGCTTTTCCGCAGGTTGGTCCCTGCAGTTTTTTACCATTATCTATGGCGAAAACCGCAGGTACCTGCAGAAAAGAAGTGACATGCTCACTAATTCCACAGTGGAAAATCCGTGTGTAAATCCGTGGGTATAAAAAAAACGCAGTGTGCACACAGCAGTTTTTAAAACCCCTTAGGATTTGCTCGGGAAATGACTGCAGCAATGTTAGACATATTTTCTGCAGCAAATCCACGTGCACACATAGCCTAAAACACAGTTCTGATGTCATGGTAGCTTTCCTGAATTACTTGATAGATCATATTTATTATACAGATCTTTCATTCTAATGTACCGTAGATTAAAGGTGTTTTCTAGCCTTTAATCAAATGTGTCACCAGGTTTTTGCTACCCCATCTGAGAAAAGCAAGATATGCGTGCTGACACTTTGATTCCAGCACTGTATCACTTGCTGGACTGTGTGCTGCAGTTTTGATAAAATCACAGTTTTGTCTGCTGCAGAACTACCAGTTTTCTGAATGCTGATCTTTGTATAACCCCACCCACACCACTGATTGGCAGCTTTCTTTATACACTGTGCATAGGAAGAAAGCTATTAATCAGTAGTAGGTGTGAAGTTATACAGAGATCATGATTTTGGTAGTCTACATGGAAGCAGATCTGCTAGGCCTCCCTTTAAAACCTATTTCCCCTTTCCCAGCATGCAGCCCCATGAGTGACACACCTCTGGAAACAAAACTCTGACAGATTCCCTTTAAATGTCTTTTGCCAAAATGTTTTATCTGTGTAAAAAGTAGCTGACATAGCTCAACTCCGGGGCTTGATCCCAGTGACTTATGGTTGTGCAGTCGTTTTCCCTGTGTGTTGGACCACAGCCTATTTTGTCTCTGTCCTATTGCTGATAGCTCTCTTGTCTTTCCTTTCCTTTGCTTTCCTTTTTAATAATTTTCAGGTGTTTTCCCTTCCTCATTTTCTTTTCCCTATCCCACCTTGGGAGGGGCTATTTATACTGACCATGCACATGCCTTCATTGCTGGCTATATTCCAAGAGAGATGGATGTTTGGAATCCCAGCTCTTCAGTTAAGGATTATCTTTAGGAATTATCTCTATTATTTTTCTCTGTGATTTGTTTGTGAATTTCCCTTCCAGTATTCTTCCCATTCTGTTACAGTTAAGACTTTAGAGGTTTTTAATGTATTCATAAGTCTTTTGGGTTTCTTCCGTTTTTCCTCCATCTTCCCTTTATGACTGTGTGAACACACTCTTAGCTCTGTGTCTCACCCTCTGCATCTGTGCATTAATTTTTTGGTTGTTGTTTTGTGTAACACTTTTTGTTATTGCTGAGGATACAGTTAAAGACACTCAGGGTCAGCCAACAATGAGTGGGGGAACCATTGTGTAATCTTAGGACGCTAATCTTCAAAGTTAGGCAGGGACAAATAAGGGTCAGATTTTGGGCTGCTCCTGGTCTGAATAAAGACCTGTGGATTGCTGGTTTAACATATCTCCATGTTTGTTCATCCTATGTGAGAGGTAGGGCTGACTCTTAATATTATAGCCAGCCCATTAAAGTGGGCTGTGGAGTCAATATTGATCCTGTTAACGCCTTGGCCATCCAATTACGGGCCTTGTCTCTTGAATTGGTGGAAATCAAGTGCCAGCAGCAACACACACATTCTATTGCTACAGAGGATTCAGCCGTCTCAATGCCACATCTGAAGCTAAGGTAAAATTGACTAACTGCTTTGATGGGGTAAGACTATGTTTTCTATCTGATCTGCCTCATGTACAATATACTTTTGCTTCCATCCTGTCTCTGTTGGCTGTGAGCGTCAAGAGGTGGGCAATATTTTGTCTTTGTTTTGTGGGGACCCGCAGGCCTGGGCATTTTTTTTTTGCTTGAAGACTTTCTGGCACTTTCCTCTGTTTAGGCATTTATCTCAGCTCTTCGCCTCATCTATGACAACTCTAGCAAAATCACTGTTGCTTAATCCAAGATCCTCAAGCTAGTTCAGGGAGATCGTAGAGCTGAGGACGACTGTTTACAGTTTAGATGTTAGGCAGTAGAGACCTCCTGGAATGGCTCTGCTCTTTGGAGTCAGTTCTGTCAGGGACTTTGGGGTCAGATTAGGGAAATAATGTCTTACAGTCCTTGTCTGCAGTCCCTGGAGGAAGCTATGTCACTGCCTGTTCGTTTGGATAGATGCCTGAGAGATAGTGTCACACGGAGTTTTGCACAAACTTTGCCGAATGTCATGGTGATGTCGGGCTCTGTTCAAATTGCAGTTTCTGACACTCTGCCTGGTGGTTTCTCTGGTTTCTGGGATCAACACAGGCAGACTCGGGCTTTGACCTGCTGTGTGCTGATGCATAGGAAGGCTAGCGGCAAAAAATCTCTGCTAGTCTGCTTGTTAGGTTCCTTTAATCACATGTGGTGGAGAAGCCTATCACATCTGCTCCCCTTCTATTTAAGCTGGATGAAATCTTCTACCCATGTCAGCTATAGTTTCTAGATTGGTCTGTGTG
Source organism: Anomaloglossus baeobatrachus (assembly GCF_048569485.1). Taxonomy (NCBI): domain Eukaryota; kingdom Metazoa; phylum Chordata; class Amphibia; order Anura; family Aromobatidae; genus Anomaloglossus; species Anomaloglossus baeobatrachus. The sequence continues at coordinate 396,084,885 of NC_134354.1, read as the reverse complement.
TTGTGTTGTCCCAGATTCTCCGGTGAAAATTGTGCTATTTACTTGTTGCAGTTGTGGAGGTTGACCCCTGTTGTTTTCTAGATTCCTTCCAATTCTTGTATTCCCTCCTGAATCTCTTAGTGTCTTTACCTATGTGTGTGTGTGTGTGTGTGTGTGTGTGTGTGTACGCTGTGTGCGGTTTTCCCTTGTCTGTCTATGTCTGCGATTTCCATTACAATTCTGTCCCATCCCTCCCTGTGGGGGAGAATCAGGACTGGTCAGGAGAAGTTCCAGGAAGGAGACATAGGCATCCAAATCATTAGGGTTATCCCTGAGATTAGAGTTAGCATAGGGTCCCCTAGCTTGAGGGACAGCTTAGGGCCCAGTTCCCTGCTATGCCAGAGTCATCGTGACAGATATAGACACATTTAAAGTGTTTCAGTATTATCTTCCTCCATGCCAGTTGACACAGGTGTGAACTTATGCAAATTGGTGCCTGCAGCGACACCAAAGGGGAACTGAATTTGGAGTGTCGCGGGCGAAGGAGGGGACGCTGCGCTCTCCCACTGCTCGGGTCCGGCTGCTGCTGCCGCTGCTCGGTGGTGGCTCGAGCGGTGGGCCGGATCCCGGGGACTCGAGCGGCGCTCCTCACCCATGAGTGAAAAGGGGATTTGATTGGATGGTGGGAATTTGGTTATTGTCCGTGACGCCACCCACGGTTGTGGTGATATTGGTGACACCACCGCTGCTCTGGACGGGGATCCCGGGAGCGGTGACAGGGAGCAGCTTTGATGTTAGTTCTCCCCTCCGTTGGTAGGGGGTTGGTTGTCCTGGGGCCCGGTGATGGGGTAGGGGTGGATGACAGGCGGGTTACGGGGCCTGGTGAGGTGCAGGGTCGCGAGGGCAGCGCTGTGCCGAACGGCACGGTGGTACTCACTCAGCCAATGGTGAGGACACAGTTCTTGGTAAAACACACGGCTGGATGGACGGGTCCCACAGACGGCTGCAGTGTTGTTGCTCCCGGCAGGTTGATGGTGACTGCCTTTCCCTGCACCTGTGTACTGTAAACGGTTCCAATGGGTTCCCACCGGTAACCCGCTCCCCAGCTTGGATATGGGCTGGAGGAGCCCCTTTTGCCCGCAGGCTCTGGCCCTGGGAACTTTAGCCTTGGCGGTGACTGTGTTTCCCTCTCTCGGTTGGACGGTTGCCTTCTGTCGGGACTTGGCTGCTGGGAAACCCAGGAGGTTCCCTTCGCTAATGAATTTGGCAAATTCACGGCGACTCCTAGCCTTGCCGGGGTCCGCAAGCCCCTGCCAGATGGTGCTGGCTTCTCTTTGCGTACCGGTCCGGTACCGCCGGGCCACCGCCCGTCCACGGTCCTTATGGTAGACTCCGATAGGCCACTCCTGCAGACGGTCACCACCGTCTGCCAACCTTGCTAATCTGTCCGGGCCACACACCCGGACCAACTTCAGTCTGCTCTACTACTACTTTTCTTCCTTCCACTTTCACTTCCCTCACTGAACTGTCTGCTTTTCCCGCCTCCAGGAATGTGTACTCCTCGGTGGGCGGGACCAACCGCCTGGCCCACCCCCTGGTGTGAACATCAGCCCCTGGAGGAAGGCAACAAGGGTTTGTGTCTGACTTCGGTGTGCCTGACCGGGAGTGTGGGGTGTGTAGGTGTTGTTCTCTGTGGCCCCTGGCTTGTCCAAGGCGACACATTCCCCCTTAGTAAAATGCAGACCGTCCGCGGGCTGCCCGTCCATCACCGGTTTTATTTTCACAACTGAAAAATAAACGGTAAACAGAGATTACAATCATAATAACATCTTCCCACATCGGGAGGTACTCTTACTTATAACGTTGCAAACGGTAACGGCTTCCGCTCTCTCCCACCCAAGTAACCTGGCCCTGATGCTGCCCCTAAGAAAACAGGCAGCACCCCTTGACCCCAGTCCAGCACAAGCTGCCTGAGCGGGTTCTGTCCTTTTCAGGGGACCCACGTCCATGGGGAACCCCTGAAACCCCCAGAGGATCACCACCGATTCCGGTGGTGGCTGGGCCCCAGCCTGCTCCACTGCGGGCCCTTCCTCCAATCTGCCTCTCCGGAGGCGGTAACGGTATAGCCACAAAACAACATTTTTATTTACAAGCCACAAGTTCGTGGTTGCCCTGCTAGTTCTCAGGCTTGTCAATAAGGAGTCCCTTATGAAACACTTGTAGGCAGTCCCCACGGGGACAACGGTGCCGGCAACGACCAGTCTCAATCACGGTTTGTCAATCAGGTGAACTTCACGGTAATCATTCTTTTTCATTCACAACTTTTAAACGGTACTGTCAACACTGGTGGTCCCAATGGGGGACAATTGCAACGGGACTCCGCTGCCATCACTCGGATTCTTCGGCATCGGTCGGGGGAGGGGGCGCGGTACACACTCGGGCCTCTTGGCTGCCCCTCAGCTTTGCGTCCAACGCAAACCACCCCCTCTCCCCGCAGTGCCGGGTGTATTGCACCAGGTCTCCTGGCATCAGGTTGCGGCCTGGGTGCTCCTCCGGCAGGTGAGCATTAACATCCCGATGGGCTATTAAGACCTCGGCCTCCAGGCCCGGCTCATATATAAAGCCATAGCCTCGGCGGACATCAAACCGCCTCACCTGCCCTTCATACAGGGGGCCCCGGACACGGAAGGTTGCTTGCCTCAGACTCTCCTTTTCCCGGATCGTACGGGCCACCAACTCCGCCTTCTTCCTTCCCTTTCCACGATCTCCGGGCCCAGCGGTGTTGGCTCCCTATCCCAGTACGGTGCTGCTGCGAGCTCCGGCGCACGGGTCGGGCCCCGCGAGACCTTCTGGACACTGCCCACCACTGGTGATCTGGGTGGAAGGTCCCGCGGTGACTTGGCCTGGGGTGCTGCTTTGCAGCGGCAACCCGGCGCAATCTCAGCCGAGGTGTGGGGGATGGGCACAGGGGTCTTCCTCCGCTGGGCCTTCAGCACGGAGCGGTCTGTCGGCTCTGGCTCGGGGAGTTTCTCGGGGGATGCCTCCGGCTCAGGCTTCTGCACCTTCCAAGGTAGTGTGACGCCCCTGGACTAGTCCAGGGTGTCACAGGGAACTGCACTATTCTCTATCCTTGGTGCAGGGCCCACCCTCCTTGGTTCCGGGGTCCGCAACAGTGATTCTGTACTAACAGCACAAATCCTAGTCACCCAAACACTACACTTGTCAGGCACACCAGGGGCGTGGTTCCAGCTGGGAAAGGAACCGCCCACCTATGAGTCAGACAGGCTGGTGGGAGGAGTCAGTTAGACAGTTGGTAGTAACTGAAAAAGAGAGAGGACCTGGGGATTAAGAGCTCCCTGAGGAGAGCCTGGCTGGGTCGCAGACAGTGGCCTGTACTTGACGGCTCAGAGATTAGCGGCGTCAGCACAGCGGAGGGATAGGACTTCCCACACAGAGCAGTCACAGAAAATCCCACGTGCCAGCTGCTAAGAGCAGGTCCCCAGTAAAAAGAGGGACGGGACCCGAAGGTTTCAAGCCAACGGGGCCAGGGACACACACAGTATACAGTGTATGGAGGAAGGCTCCAGTCCACCACAGAATCACTGAAAGGGACCACCGCACGTGCAGTCACCGAGTGCAGCAGTACCAAGGGACTTTGTTTACCTCAGAGTCTGTGTCCACTGAATGCGTCATCACACCTGAGTGAGTACCCTGGCTCCCCAGCGCCCTGCCGGCCCTATATCAATATAGGCTGTTCCTACCTATTCCCTACCCTGAGTCCCGGGGCCCCTACCTGCGGAGGGAATCACCACCAGGCTGCCCCAACACCATCAGCCCCGGCACTCCCATACAGCAGCGGCGGTATTCTTTATTACCGCACACCGCAGGTGGCGTCACAAATATTCTCCCCCGTAAAAAACCTTTTTGTTTTTCATCAAAGTGTCTGCCGAGCAGTCCGACTGCTGCTAGGGCGTCACACATTGATTTTTGGCGTCACGAACAGGATTGGACTGGACCCACTAACCTGGGTGACGTGCGCCTTCTCCAAAACTGTTGAGCCCAAAGTGAATAAAAAAAAAAAAAAATTCAGTTGCCGCCATCTTGCTGCTGAAAACCAAGGGGGCATAGAAAGATGTCGGCGCCGGGTGAAGCGAGCGCAGCGGCAGTTCCCCCTCAAGATCAAGGTGACATGGACGCACGAGCGACCGCGCAGATAATGCCAATGACTTTACCGTATGTGCCAGGCGCTACCTGGCTACCACAATATGATGGTTCCCCTGACACTCTGCAAGGATTCAAAAGAAAAATCCGCACACTCCTGGATATGTTTGGGATGAATGACCGGCAGCAAGCGTCTGTACTACTCGGCCAGTTATCAGGCGCTGCAGAGCTGGAGGCGGAGACCTGGACAGATCAGGACCGGGCCTCAGTAACTGCCATTTTTGAACGTCTGCGACTTTCCTTTGAAAACCGCACTGAGGCAGAACTCCGGATAAAGTTTTACAACTGCAAGCAGCGCCCACAAGAAAGCATTAGAGACTATGCTCTGAGGCTGCAATCAGCGCTACGGACTCTCAAACTAACCATTCCCATCAGTGAAGCTGAAGGAAACAAGGTGCTTGTTGAACAGTTTCTGCAAGGCCTGGGGTCAGTGGAGGACCGCAAGCAGCTACGGCTGTGGACTCTGGAATATCCTGCAATGGACTTTGCTGTTTTAAAAGACCGAGCCATCAAGGCTTTGCAAACCCCAGAGCCAACTGATTCTCCTGCTACGTCCTGGCAAGCCGGCACTTCTCCTCTACATGTGCCACCTCCTGTTAGAGCACTGCCAGAGCCAAAGACCCCAGCAGCGCCTGCAGGCGATACCAGTGATTTGTCTTTACAGGTGCAGCAGCTGAGCAGTGATGTTGCAAGGATCCTAGAGGCAATGCAGCTCAAGCCCAAGACCAAGCCGGCGGAGAAGATCCAGCTTGCTAACTGCCCAGATGACGTCCCTTGGATGAGAGGGAGGACCTCGACATACAGAGGAAGGAACCGTGACCGGTATGAAAACCTTGTTTGTTATAGGTGCAACAAGACTGGTCACTACGCCCGTTATTGTCCTTTAAACGGGCCACCCCTGGGGCCAAGGGCCACTCCCCAGGACTAAATCAACAAGGCCCAGCAGACTGGCGGGAGCGGTATGTTGGAGGAAGGACCATCGTTTCCATCACCTTGGATGGGATTCCGACTTCAGCACTTCTTGATACCGGCTCCCAGGTAACAACTATACCCCAAGTACTGTATACCAAATTCTGGTCAACTGAGGAACTCGCCCCACCGGACAATGACCTCACCATTTATGCTGTAAATGGTTTACCAGTAACACAACTCGGGTTCAAGGAGGTAACCATCAAGGTGGGCAGGGTGGAGTTAGCACGCCAAGGACTCATAGTAGTGCAGAATGACCCTAGTGACCGGAACCCTAAGATGATTTTGGGGACTAATGTTATTGAGAATTGTATGGGGGAAGTATTGTTTCTTCTCCAACAGCTCTCTGAAACTGCAGGAACGGGACGCCAGAGGGTCCTGCAAAGAGAGATTCGAGACCTCCAGCAGAGGCAACAGGTAAATTTGTCTGGTGGGGAAATTGGCGGTGTACGGGTAATGGATGCAGCTCCTGTGATAGTGCCCCCACGGAGTGAGATGATGATATGGTGCAGGGCAGCTGTAGGCTCCCGTGGACAGAATTACCAGGCAGTCGTAGAGGCCCTACCTTCAGAGCACTGGTCTACAGTACTGACAGCCAGAGGGGTAGTCGATGTCCGTAAGGGGAGAGTGCCCGTGCGAGTGTTGAATTGCGGGGAGGAAGAGGTTAGACTGCCCAGGTATGCTACCATAGCCAAATTGTACACTGTGAGTGAGAATTTCATCCAGACAGTAAAGTCCTCAGCCACACCAGATCAGTCAGCCACAGACAGTTCCCAGATTCAGCAAGAACAGTGGTGTCAAGAGTTACATGTAGGTACTGACTCCACTCCACTACATCAAAAACAAGGGGTCTACAGGGTGGTTCAGGAGTATGAGCAAGTGTTTAGTAAACACCCATTAGACTTTGGGAGGGTGAAAGGGGTTCAGCATCATATACCCACAGGCATTCATCCACCTATAAAGGAAAGGTATAGGCCCATACCACCTGCTCACTACCAGTGTGCCAAAGACATGCTGAGAAGTATGAAGGAGGCTGGGGTCATCCGTGATAGTTGCAGCCCCTGGGCAGCCCCGCTAGTCCTAGTGAAGAAGAAAGACGGCACTATGAGGATGTGCGTGGACTATAGGAGAATTAACAACATCACACATAAGGATGCCTATCCACTGCCCAGAATTGAAGAGTCCTTGACTGCATTAAGATCTGCAAATTACTTCTCTACCCTTGACCTCACTAGTGGTTATTGGCAAGTGTCCGTTGCTGAGGAGGATCGCGAGAAGACCGCCTTTGCCACCCCGATGGGATTATGTGAATTTAACAGCATGCCATTCGGGCTGTGCAATGCACCTGGTACGTTTCAACGACTCATGGAGAGCTGTTTAGGCCATTGCAACTTCGAGACTGTCCTGCTGTACCTGGACGACGTAATTGTATATTCCAAGACCTATGAGGAGCATCTGGGACATCTGGCAGAAGTATTTGAAGCCCTTTCCAGGTACGGGATGAAACTAAAACCCTCCAAATGTCACCTGCTGAAGCCCAAAGTCCAATACCTGGGGCATGTGGTAAGTGCCGAAGGTGTGGCTCCGGACCCTGAGAAAATCACAGCTATCCAGAACTGGCCCAGGCCTCAGAACATCAAAGAGGTGCGCCAATTCCTGGGATTGATGGGGTACTACCGGAGGTTCGTGAAAGGCTATACCAAGATGGCATCCCCCTTACAAGATCTCCTAGTCGGACAAAGAAAGCACGGCAAGACTTCTGGCTCTCCATTCACATGGGGTGAGGAGCAGGAGAAGTCCTTCAAGTGGATGAAGTCAGCTTTGACAGGAGATGAGATTCTGGCATATCCTGACTATAACCTCCCATTTGTGCTGTACACTGATGCCAGCAACGTGGGGCTGGGAGCTGTTCTATCCCAGGTACAGGATGGCAAGGAAAAGGTGATTGCATACGCCAGCAGGAAACTCCGTCCAACAGAAAGAAATCCTGAGAACTATAGTTCTTTCAAGCTGGAGTTCTTAGCACTTGTTTGGGCAGTGACAGAGAAGTTTAAGCATTACCTGGCTTCTGCAAAATTCACCGTATATACAGACAATAACCCGTTGACACACCTGGACACGGCGAAGCTTGGAGCTTTGGAGCAGCGGTGGGTAGCACGACTGGCAAATTACGATTTCACTATAAAGTACAGGGCTGGTCGCAAGAACGCTAACGCTGATGCGTTGTCCAGGATGCCCCAGTTGTGTGATGATGGGAGGCATGAAGATGACCTGGAGGAGATTGAGATACCTGCTTTCCATCGCCCTACTGATAGAGTGAAACCCCGATATTATAGTGATCAGCAAGAGGCGACTTTCAACCCATTGCCCCACCATGGTTGGCAAGAAGCCCAAGATAATGACCCTGCAATCAGATTGATAAAGGCATTGATATCCGAGGCTGATTCACACCTTGAACCAGATGCTCCAGAAGAAGCTAAGAAATTGTGGAAAGAAAGAAGTCGTCTGTGTTTCCATTGAGGCAAGTTGTGCAGAAGTCTCATTAATCCAAAAACGCATGAGAGAATATGCCAGATAGTAATACCCACAGCATATGCACCAGTGGTGTTGGAGGCCTATCATGATAGAGCTGGGCACTTTGGTTGGAAGAAGTTGGAAATGTTGCTGAGAAGTCGCTTTTATTGGACTGGGATGAGAGATACCATAGAAGCTTGGTGCAGGAACTGTGGTCCATGTACATTAAGGAGAAAAGATAGCACCAGTCAGCGAGCGCCATTGCAACCAATAGTAACTACCCAGCCTCTAGAACTCGTTGCCTTAGACCACGTCAAGCTCACACCAAGCAGGAATGGGTACACCTATGCACTCACCATAGTAGATCACTATTCAAGATTCCTGGTGGTGGTACCTGTCAAAGATCTAACTGCCAGCACTGCGGCGAAGGCTTTCCAGGCACATTTCTGCAGACCCCACGGTTACCCAGATCACGTCCTAACAGATCAAGGTCCCGCTTTTGAAGCAGAAATCTTCCAGGAATTTTGTAAATTGTATGGGTGTAAGAAGATACGCACTGCCCCCTACCACGCACAAACAAATGGGATGTGTGAGAAGATGAACTATGTAGTCATCAACCTGCTGAAAACTCTACCCCTTGAGGAGCGGAACGAGTGGCCTGAAAAATTGCCAGATCTTGTGGACATGTACAATAGTATTCCTGTGAGTTCCACTAAATGCACACCCGCTTATCTCATGAGGGCTAGACCTGGGAGACTGCCAGTGGATCTGGAGATGGAAGTTGAGATGCCTGAAGTTTATTCCCCAAATGCAGATTGGGATACCAAGCGTAGAGCTCAATACAGGCAAATTCAAGAGTATGTCGAGGAGAATCTGGACCAAAGTAGGGAAAAGCAAGAAAGAAGCTTTAACAAGCAAGCCCAAGCCCCTCCATTTTCACCAGGAGAAGTGGTCTTAAAAAGAAAAAGAAAGATGCATAAACTGGACGACCAGTGGGAAAGAGAGCCATATGTGGTCCAGCCTTCCAATTTCAACAACCAGAAGACCTGTCTTGTCAGCAAGGACCAAGGAAGAACCACAGCTGTAATTTCCCGTGACCACTTGAAAAAGTGCCCTGAACCCCTGAACATCCAGAAGGAAGAACAGCCCCAACCTCAAGTGACTGAGAAAAAGAAGAGAGTGATCCACACCATCCTAGGTGACTTCCCGGAAGATTGGCCTATGTACAATGGAGCAGTGATTGTGCCTGTACTCACATTCCCGCAACCCGCGGAAGAACCAGAACCAAGGAGGCCTGAAATCATTGCACCTAGAGAAGTACCCATACCAGCACCACGAACACGTAGATTACCACCTACAACACCTAGCACCAGTAGTGGGGAACAGGTAGTAGCAAACACCACAGTACAAGGGTTAGAGGGAAGCCAGGAGCTGAGAAGGTCCACCCGTGTGAACTTTGGTCAGCCCCCACATAGGTTCAGAGATGAGGAATGGTAGCGGAACCCGGCTACTCTACCCTAATGTAAATAGTCTAAATATAGAGTAAATTTAAAAATGTTTAGTATTTTCCATGCTTTTAATTCTACTATTTTCCATGCTAAAGATAGTCATGTAAGACATGTTGATATAGAGTGTTGATAAGAAAAATGTTGATTTTATTTTAATTACCTGGATTCATGACCTGATTGACGACCAATGATAAGTTTTATTGAAAATGGACCTTTGGCTACAGGACTGGTGGTAGCCAGCACGAACTGGTGCTATTGTAAATGGTTATTTCCCATTCATAGCCACGGACTGCATCCCCACCTACAGGAGAAGACACAGGTGGAGGAGAGACCTGGGAGACATATGGCCCAGGTCTGGCCACCAACAGGAGCGGTGGCTTGCCTCCTTTTGGAACTTTGGGGGTGGGATGAAGGATTGGGAAAGCGAAACGTTGGGTTCAAGTGCCTCCCCTGCGTGGGATGGATAGATATGTTTTTCTTATTAAAATGTTCACTTTTTGCAGATAAAAATAAACACTCTGGGTGCACTGTAGCTCGGGGACGAGCTACGTTTAACCAAGGGGGAATGTGACGCCCCTGGACTAGTCCAGGGTGTCACAGGGAACTGCACTATTCTCTATCCTTGGTGCAGGGCCCACCCTCCTTGGTTCCGGGGTCCGCAACAGTGATTCTGTACTAACAGCACAAATCCTAGTCACCCAAACACTACACTTGTCAGGCACACCAGGGGCGTGGTTCCAGCTGGGAAAGGAACCGCCCACCTATGAGTCAGACAGGCTGGTGGGAGGAGTCAGTTAGACAGTTGGTAGTAACTGAAAAAGAGAGAGGACCTGGGGATTAAGAGCTCCCTGAGGAGAGCCTGGCTGGGTCGCAGACAGTGGCCTGTACTTGACGGCTCAGAGATTAGCGGCGTCAGCACAGCGGAGGGATAGGACTTCCCACACAGAGCAGTCACAGAAAATCCCACGTGCCAGCTGCTAAGAGCAGGTCCCCAGTAAAAAGAGGGACGGGACCCGAAGGTTTCAAGCCAACGGGGCCAGGGACACACACAGTATACAGTGTATGGAGGAAGGCTCCAGTCCACCACAGAATCACTGAAAGGGACCACCGCACGTGCAGTCACCGAGTGCAGCAGTACCAAGAGACTTTGTTTACCTCAGAGTCTGTGTCCACTGAATGCGTCATCACACCTGAGTGAGTACCCTGGCTCCCCAGCGCCCTGCCGGCCCTATATCAATATAGGCTGTTCCTACCTATTCCCTACCCTGAGTCCCGGGGCCCCTACCTGCGGAGGGAATCACCACCAGGCTGCCCCAACACCATCAGCCCCGGCACTCCCATACAGCAGCGGCGGTATTCCTTATTACCGCACACCGCAGGTGGCGTCACAAATATTCTCCCCCGTAAAAAACCTTTTTGTTTTTCATCAAAGTGTCTGCCGAGCAGTCCGACTGCTGCTAGGGCGTCACAGTAGCACTTCCGGTCGGTCACGGGCTCCGGTTACAGGTCGATCCGCCTGGGCAGACATGCCGGGTACCGCTACCGGTTGCGGGGGTAGCGGGCTTAGTGGCAGGGTCACGGCAACCGATACGGGTAGCGAGGGAGGTAGCAGGGCGAGCGGGTTCAGATCGGGTCCCGCAGCCGCGATGACCGACCCACTAGGGGTACCGGGGTGTGGGTCACTCACCCTCCCTTCCGAAGCTCCCTCCTCTTCGCGTCTCCGCACGGTCGCTATAACCTCCGCCATGTCGGCCTCCCACTCCTCCAAGAGGAGCTGCATCTTGACCTGCAGCCGTTGTTGGAGCTGCGCGGTCCGGATCTCCACCCACGCCGCGGTTCCAGGCGCGGGGGCTACGGTGCTGCGGGACGGCATGCACATTGCTTCAGCGGCCTTTTCCAGGAACAAGATGGCCGCAGGGTCCTGGCGTCCCTGCTTTTATAGCCGCCGGCTACATGCGGCCAGACGCCATCAGTCCCCCTTAGTCTCTTTCCGGCCCCTCCTCTACCGGGGCGGGGTTTTTGGCCTTCGCGCCTCCACTACTCGAGGAGACGCTCGAGCGGGAATTTTTCGCGCCCAAGATGGCGGCTTCACAAATTTTTCGGCCGGACACCTCCGGCGGTTACACAAGGCGCACTTCCACCAGTTGGTAGAACGGTAGGATCCTGTTTGTGACGCCAAGCTGTCGCGGGCGAAGGAGGGGACGCTGCGCTCTCCCACTGCTCGGGTCCGGCTGCTGCTGCCACTGCTCGGTGGTGGCTCGAGCGGTGGGCCGAATCCCGGGGACTCGAGTGGTGCTCCTCGCCTGTGAGTGAAAAGGGGATTTGATTGGATGGTGGGGATTTGGTTATTGTCCGTGACGCCACCCACGGTTGTGGTGATATTGGTGACACCACCGCTGCTCTGGACGGGGATCCTGGGAGCGGTGACAGGGAGCAGCTTTGATATTAGTTCTCCCCTCCGTGGGTAGGGGGTTGGTTGTCCCGGGGCCCGGTGATGGGGTAGGAGTAGATGACAGGCGGGTTACGGAGCCTGGTGAGGTGCAGGGTTGCGGGGACAGCACTGTGCCGCACGGCACGGTGGTACTCACTCAGCCAATGATGAGGACACAGTTCTCGGTAAAACACACGGCTGGATGGACGGGTCCCACAGACGGCTGCGGTGTTGTTGCTCCCGGCAAGTTGATGGTGACTGCCTTTCCCTGCACCTGTGTACTGTACACGGTTTCAATGGGTTCCCACCGGTAACCCGCTCCCCAGCTTGGATATGGGCTGGAGGAGCCCCTTTTGCCCGCAGGCTCTGGCCCTGGGAACTTTAGCCTTGACGGTGACTGTGTTTCCCTCTCTCGGTTGGACGGTTGCCTTCTGTCGGGACTTGGCTGCTGGGAAACCCAGGAGGTTCCCTTCGCTAACGAATTTGGCAAATTCACGGCGACTCCTAGCCTTGCCGGGGTCCGCAAGCCCCTGCCAGATGGTGCTGGCTTCTCTTTGCGTACCGGTCCGGTACCGCCGGGTCACCGCCCGTCCACGGTCCTTACGGTAGACTCCGATAGGCCACTCCTGCAGACAGTCACCACCGTCTGCCAACCTTGCTGATCTGTTCGGGCCACACACCTGGACCAACTTCAGTCTGCTCTACTACTACTTTTCTTCCTTCCACTTTCACTTCCCTCACTGAACTGTCTGCTTTTCCCGCCTCCAGGACTGTGTACTCCTCGGTGGGCGGGACCAACCGCCTGGCCCACCCCCTGGTGTGAACATCAGCCCCTGGAGGAAGGCAACAAGGGTTTGTGTCTGACTTCGGTGTGCCTGACCGGGAGTGTGTAGGTGTTGTTCTCTGTGGCCCCTGGCTTGTCCAGGGCGCCACAGGAGCATTTGCTTGGTTTTGTTTATATTGCAGTGATTTTGGTCACGTCATGATTACAAGTTTCAAATTTAGTAAAGATTTTCAAAAGGGAAAAAAAGATTAGACTTTTTATAGAGATGCAGGTTCCAAGAGTCTGAGATTGTCTCTGGTTCAGACGGCTAATCTTTTCTCACAGGTATCCCTTGGAACTAGGTCTGGGTCTGGTGTTCTTTGCTTGCCTGCATTTGTTGATTCAGATTCTACCTTGAGTCTTATTGATTATGACTTCATTGTATATTGTGATTATGATTCTCCTCTGTAAATCTACCCATTCAAGTCTCTGCTACTGATAACTCTTTTTTTTTACAAAGGTCACCTTAATATGAAAGTCAAGAATGTATGTATTAAGGTAGAAGGATTACAAACGGAATCAATTTCATTTATGGCCCTTCCTTTTCTTCCTGTAAAATTGGTGCTGGGTCTGCCAGGGTTAATTAAACACAATCCGGTTATCAATTGGGGTCGGACCCAAGGTTTGGTCATGGGTTGACTCCTGCTCTTTTGGGTGTCTCTTGAGATCCTCAACTCCTGTAACTTTTCTCATTGGATCTAAAAATGTTAAAGCTGATGATTTGTCTTGTAGCATGGTCCGAGAATTGGGAGACAAAGAACCAGTCACGTTTCCTGGTGAAAGGGTAGTACTGGGTGCTTTGGAGGCAGATCATAGACATTGCATTTAGAATGCTCAGGACAGTGCGCCAGAAGATTTACCTATAAACAAACTATATATACCCCTTTCTTTGAGAAATGCATGGTTCCATTTTAGTGGGGGTATCCAGATTTTTTTCCATGTGGAGGTCTCTTTCTAGTGATGTCAGAATGCTTGTAAGGATACTGAAGAGTATGTCCATAACTGCAGAACCTGTGCCAGAGCGAAGACCTCTCTTCTGATCCCACCAGGTTAACTCTCGCATAGTGAGGTTCCGTTGCCATGTCAATTGTTTTTGCCATTTGGGTTTTGCACTGCAAAGCTGAGTTTTTGACCAAAGTTCTGCAACAAAAAGGCTGCAGTTTGAACTGCATAGTGCGGACAAGAAACCCAAATTCCCATAGACTTTGCTTGAAAAACAGAACACAACCATTTTGGCATTAAACGCTGCAGTTGAAAAAGCAGCACAAAAGCAGGTAAAAAGCAAAGTGCGGTCGCACCCTTAGGCTAGGAACGCACTTTGCATTCACCTACTTGCAGTTTAGAACGCACGTTTTGGACTTAATTGATTTGACCAAAGTTGCCTTTTCTGAAATTTAGCGCTGAAAACGCATGCGTTTTGGCCGCATATTTGATGCGTTTTCAGCGCTTTTTACATGCGTTTCCACCTGCATTTTGACAGATGCATTTTGAACATCAAGATACTGCCTAATAAAGTTTAAACAGTCAAAAAAAATGAAAAAAAGAGAAAAAAAATAATAAATCTTTATTAATGGAAAAAATAATGAAATTATATATAATTCATATAATTATAGCATGAAAACACATTTTATCGGAAATATAGCAATAAATGCATATTTTTCATAAATTTAATTGTCGGATTTTGTGTGTGTGTAAAGGAACATATCAAATCATTATTTTGAAGTCCAAAACGCATGTTTTATGCACTGAAAAAGCAGTCAAAACGAAGAAATTTGAAGGAATCTTGGTTTTTGCCATTTCTCATTGACTACAATGTTAGCAAAACGCACCAAAAATGGCAAAAACAACTACATGCTCTTTCTTTGAACGCATGGTTTTGCCACAAAATATGCACATTAAACGCAGCGTTTAGAAACGCAAAGTAGGGTTGGAAAATCCAATTTTTCCATAGACTTTTCTGGTAAATTAAAACACATGCCTTATGGCAAGAAAAAGGTGCTTCCCAAAACAGACCTAAAAAGCACCTAAAACGCAGGTGAAAATGCAAAGCGCGTTCCTAGCATTAAACTGACAAGTCAAAACTACAGTCCTGTAAAAAACATTCCAGTATCCCCTGTTATTGGATATTTACTACATTGAATTTTTGAATTACTTCAGGACTGCCCATAGGTTTTAAACAAATATAGGCAGTCCTGTGGGGGCAAGGACCAGGATGTTAGTCAGCTAAACTCTCTGCAGAGAAGTCAGGCATAATTTATTATACATCTATCTTCATGATTACTGTATACTCAGCTCTGAACACAAACTGTGTATGCAAATTAGGAAGAGATTAGGAAACACTTACAGTGCTTCCTCCTCTGGACCCGGCAGAGATCAGGGTGTAGGGAGAAGACATGAGCTGATGGGACACATGAGAGCACTGAAGAGAAGAAACTGATTGTCTCCTGTAACTGGGGCTCATATATTATCCGCATTCCAAGTTACTCAACTCTCATATTTCCAGTTATCAGAATTAGCTGCGACCTAACTGGAAGCAACACTTTCAGGTCATTGTCTTGCTGCATATCCCAATGTTGTTACAGTGTAATTTGATTGAGCATTCTCCATTAGAAATTGAGACCTTTTTTTTCAAATTGCTCCACCTGTAACCCATTTGTGTACTCAAAACATTACCAAAAATATCTTTAACACTGACATTTTTGAATGTTATTTTTAGCATTATCAGGAAAGTGCTAATATTACACGAATAGTAGTTAATAAGCAATAGTAATAGTAGTACGGTAGCAGCAATAGCAGTACCAGTAGTTAATGATGAGCAGATCGATCCAGAGAATGTCGACTTGTAATCAAATTTCCTCAAATTTGCATATTCCTTCCATTTTGAACACTTTGCAGTTCGACAAACCCCTTCACCACCCAGTCAGTTTTCACCTTTCTGGCCAGGCCAAATATTACAATTCTGACCAGTGTCACTTTATAAGGTAAAAACTTAAACAGATCCGTGTGATTCTGAGAATATTTTTTCATGACATATTGAACATGTTAGTGGTAAATTTTGGAGAATAGAATTTTTGTTTATTTATGAAAATATCTAAAATATGACAAAAGATGTAACAATTTAGCAATTTTTGAACTTTGAGCTTTTATGCTTCATAACCAGATAGGCATATTACACAAAACCATTAAAGGGAACCTGTCATCAGAAATTTCGCCCACAACCTAAAAGCTTCCCCCTCTGCAGCTCCTGGGCTGCATTCTAGGAAGGTCCCTGTTATTATTGTGCCCCATGTGAGACCAAAATAAAGCCTTTATAAAGTTCTACCTTTTTGTATGCAGCTTCTGTAAATCCGTCACGGGGGCGGGCTCTCTGCCGTCCGTTATTCTGCCTCCTGGTCCTGTATGCCGCCCCCATCGCTCCTTTCCATATCTGATGCACCGCCCACTGCTCCAGCCATCCCCGCGCATGCCCAGTGCCAGTCTCACAGGACTGAGCAGTGTGACCGCTGGTGACGTGTGCGCAGGCAAGTGATTATGGGCGGGACTGTGACTGTTATCAGCAAGTACCCGCCCATAATCTCGTGAGCGCGCAAACCTCTCCAGCATTCACACTGAGCTCAGTGTAGATGCTAGACTGTATGGGCTGCTTCCAGGGATGACGTCCCTTTGTCATGTGATAGGGGCGTGTTCGAAATACTATCACGTGACAAAGGGACGTCATTCCTGGAAGCAGCCCATACAGTCTAGCATCTACACTGAGCACAGTGTGACCGCTGGAGAGGTTTGCGCGCTCACGAGATTATGGGCGGGTACTTGCTGATAACAGTCACAGTCCCGCCCATAATCACTTGCCTGCGCACACGTCACCAGCGGTCACACTGCTCAGTCCTGTGAGACTGGCACTGGGCATGCGCGGGGATGGCTGGAGCAGTGGGCGGTGCATCAGATATGGAAAGGAGCGATGGGGGCGGCATACAGGACCAGGGGGCAGAATAACGGACGGCAGAGAGCCCGCCCCCGTGACGGATTTACAGAAGCTGCATACAAAAAGGTAGAACTTTATAAAGGCTTTATTTTGGTCTCACATGGGGCACAATAATAACAGGGACCTTCCTAGAATGCAGCCCAGGAGCTGCAGAGGGGGAAGCTTTTAGCTTTTGGGCGAAATTTCTGATGACAGGTTCCCTTTAATAAATAACATTTCTTACATGTCTACTTTTTATAAGCAGTGCACCATTTTTTAAACATATTTTTTTGTTGGGAAATTAGAAGGATTAAAAGTTTATCAGCAATTTCTCATTTTTCCAACAAAATTTACAAAACCATGTTTTTAATGACCATATCCCATTTGAAATTATATTGAGGGTCCTATGTGACAGAAAATACTCAAAGTGACACCATTTTGAAAACTGTACCCTTCAAAGTGCTCAAAACCACATCCAAGAAGTTTATTTACCCTTTAGGTACATCCTAGGAATTAAAGCAATGTAGAAGGAATAAAATTAAAATATTACTTTTTCCCATAAATATATTATTTTAGCCCTAACTTTTTCATTTTCACAAGGTTAACAGGAGAAAATGGACCATACAATTTGTTGTGCAATTTCTCCTGAGTACAGGGATACCTCATATGTGGTGGAAAACAACTGTTTGGGCGCACGGCAGAGCTTGGAAGGGAAGGAGCGCTATTTGAATTTTAGAGCGTCAATTTGGCTGTAATAGATAGCGGACACCATGTCAAATTTAAAGAGTCCCTGACATGCCAAAACCACGTAATCCCCCAACAAGTGAGTCCATTCTGAAAACTATACCTCTCAAGGAATTCATCTAGGTGTGTAGTGAGTAATTTAAACCCTCAGGTAATTCACAGAATTATATACATTGGGCTGTGAAAATAAAAAATTACAATTTTTCCTCTAAAATGTTGCTTTGTACCCAAAGTTTTATGTTTCAAAAAGGTAATAGGAGAAAATGGACCGTATAATTTGTTACACAATTTCTCCTGAGTTTAACAAAGCTCAGAAGGGAAAGGAGTACCATATTTGAGTTCAGATTTAATTGATATGGTTTGGGGGGTACATATCACATTGGCAGAGCCCCTGATATGCCAGATAAGTAGACCCCCATAAGTGACCCCATTTTACAAAGTACACCCCTCAATTAATTTATCTATTGGTGCAGTGAGCATATTGATACCACAGTGAAGAAAAATGACTTACATCTTTACCACTAAAATGTTGTTTTAGCCCAAAGTTTTCAATTTTTATAAAGGGTATTAAGAATAAAATGGACCACACATTTTGTTGTGTAATTTTTCAACAGTGTTCCAAAACCCTCCATGTAATCGGGAACTACTTTTGAGGAACAGTGCAAAGCTGAGAAAGGTAGGAGCACCATATTGAACTTTAGAATTTGCTGGAATGGTTTACAGGTGCCATGTCACAATGGCAGAGCCCCTGAGGTACCAGTAAAGCAGAAATCCCCCACAAGTTACCATATTTTACCAAACTACTCCCCTCAATTAATTTATTTAGGTATGCAGTGAGCATATTAACACCACAGGTTTGTAACAATATTTTATAGTAGAAAAGAAAAATTAATTAGTTTTACCACTAAAATGTAGTTTTAGCCCCAGATTTCCAATTTTTTTGTTATTAAGCCGTTCTCCGTGTCAGAAAAGTGATAAGACAGCTTTATTCTTCACATCAGTACGAATACAGCGGCATCACATTTATGTTTTTTATGCTTTGCCGCTTTTATACAATAAAAACTATTTTATAGAAAAAAATATTTTTTACATTGCTGTATTCTGAGAGCTACAGTTATTTTTAATTTTTTTGCTAATGGAGCTGTATGGTGGTTTTTTTCTTTTGCAAAACAAGATGGTGTTCTCAGCGATAAGACTTTTATTTACATATGACATTTTGATTGCGTTGTATTCTACTTCATGGCATCTGTATCATAAAAAGATATAGTTTTTTTATTTAAAAGATAAGATTTTTAATTTTTTCATGTTGTTCACTAAAGGATTTAACTATTCTGGCAATTTTATAGATCGGGTTGTTGCAGATTCCGTGATACCAAATATATGTACTATTTTCTTTATTTTTGTTCTTAAATACCATATACAAATTTATTGTTATATTGTTTCATTTTTTCATTTTTAATTTTCTGATTTTTTTTTATTTTTACAATTAATCTTTCCATTTTTCTTAGTCCCTATATGGGATTTTAACTTTTATTAGTCTGATCGTTGGTATAATCCATTGCAATGCACAAGCATTGTAATGGATTATACATGCCAGTACTTCAGTGACAGAACACTTGGTAAACCATGCTGCTGGCATGGCAGAGAATCGCGTTGACAATTCAACACGGTGGGCAGCACTTTGAGCACATCCTTTAGTGGGTTGCTGTCGTTGTTCCATGTCCCAAACGTGTCGATAATGAATAAAGCTAGTTTAAAAATGAGAACACCATTGTTTTTCTTGTGCAATTCTCTGTGTTTGATGTGTCACATGACCCCTTCCCATTGAAAAAAATAAAGTTGAATTAAAAATGGTGGCTTTGCAGATGACCGCCATGGGCGTCACACCCGGCCTCCAATGAGTTACCCCTCTCATGTACTAATATACCACAAACAGTAAGGTGATATCAGCAACCACTTCCATTTTATCAGGGTGTATCCATACTTATGGCCCACCCTGTATATAACATTGCACAGCATGTGTTTAGCAGGTCAGTCATATGCTCACATTGTGTAGTGCTACACTAATGATAGGGGGAGATGTCAGAGGGAGAATGGTACCAGTGCGGGATATTCGACAGACCCACTGGTACCAGTGCAGGACATTTAACAGACACCGGACAGTGGGTCAGAAACATTAATCCGGGACTGTTATGCTGCATCTTAAATTTTTGGAACCTACGAATTTATTTTTTAGGTATTCATTCAGAGCTATAACAGTCATAACTTTCAGTTTTCCATAAGCTTCACGAGATTAGGTCTTGCTGGTTTGCTATATAAGCTGTAGCATGTTTAAGTACTATTTTGCAAACATTCATCTAGGTGTTACATCTTTATTAAACTTTTTTATGCGTTTAATGGAGAAAAAAGGAAACATTCATACATTTTTTTTTACACTACTGTATTTACCAATCACTTTGACTAAACTGTTCACTTTATTGTCATATTGTTATGATTATGATAACAAATAGGTCAATATTATGTGCTGATTTGTGATGTTACTTTTTTTTTAAAAAGTACATAAAAATTTGATTATTTTAATTGAATTTCATTGTTTCTAGTAATTTTATAAGGAAAAATAGACTCTCAAGTTAAAAGTATTCCATCACTACATGCAAAAAAATAAATTATTTCTTCTTATGACTAAGAATCCAGAAATTGGGTTTTGAAACATATTAATCCTCTAAAGGATATGGTATTTTTTTTTTTTGCAATATGTATTACTTTTACATTTTTTTTTAAATAAAATACTTTTTTTATGTGGGTCGCCTATTGAGCGCTGGATGAGCTTTTCCTTTACACAGTACAATGTGCCTATAAAGACAAAGAATACCATTTACATATTTAGGGTTCTTTTCCACTCGCGATTTCCTGGTGCGAGTGCGATCTGATAAAAAATCTAATTGCACTCGCACCAGTGTTAATCAATGAGACAGTTTCCTCTGTCCCATTTTTTCTCCACACGAATCGGGCTCTCGGTGCAATCGCAGTCTTGGCTCACGCACCGCCAACATCGCACTGCACTCGCATGTTATGCGACTGCAGTGCAGTGCACGCATAGACAGACAACAGAGGAGATGGGAGAAAGTGCTCCCTCCATCTTCTCCGCTCCTGTGATGCGATGTGATGCGATCTCAAGATCGCATCACAGTCGCACGACCCTCAGCTGACACCCGCAGCAGAGGATCATTAGCATATCGCTTCCAATGCTCTCGCATCGGAAGCAGTACACAAGTGGAAAAGAGCCCTAACGGAGAGAAAAGTTTCCTAACTATGGCAGTACAACTTGTGTTTCACAGCTAAAGGGCTCTTCTCCACTTGCGATTTCCATGTGCGAGTACGATCTGATAAAAAATTGGATCGCACACGCACCAATGTTAAGCTATGAGGAATTGTCCACTAGCTTAATTTTAAACAATACGACTCGTGCTCTCGGTGAAATCGCAGCATGCTGCGATTTGCACCGAGTCTCAGCTCTCGCACCCCCATGCAAGCCTATGGGAGCGAGAAAAAAATCAGAATACGGGTGGCATGTGCATGTCATACAGATGGCATACGCATGTCAGACGGATCCTTGACAATTGCATACAGCGTCGGACTGGCTACCGAAAGAATATCCAGTAATACCAGTCCTGGCCGCGGTTACATGCACTGAACTCCGGAGCTGTCACCTGAGCTCCGGAGTGCAGTCTTGACTGAACAGCGATCGCCGAGTAACTGATTCCCCAGTGATTGCTGTTCAGTTCAGCACAGCTGCAAACAGACCAGGCTGAACTCTTGATCTCAGGTGACAGCTCTGGAGTTCAGTGCATGTAACTGCGGTCAGACCTGGTATTACTGGAGATTCCTCCAGTAGCCAGTCCTATGCTGCTTGCATAAACACTCACATAGCACTCGCATGACGCTCGCATGTCATACGGATGCTATGTGAGAACAAAAAAAAACACCGTACGTTGACCACTGTGACGCCCTGGACTAGCCAGGTAGTCACAGATAGACCCCCGCACAACACTTGTCCCCCAAAAAGGTGTCATCAGCCAACCATTAAAACCTATTCACCTCCCTCAGTGCTGGATGAACACACTAGGGGGGCGGAGCCAGGTGGTTGGCCACGCCCACTGAGGAGTTCAGAGGGCCTGAGGCAGGAAACACAGTCAGTTGTCAGCAGGAGTTGAGTTTGAGTAGTGAGTGAGGAGTGAAGGAGTCTGACATGTGCCGGGGTTGGAGCCCGGGCACCTTTGGCTAGGAGGCAAACGGTGGCCTTAGCCTGCAGGAGCCGGGAAGATGACTCGGTGGAACCGTGGTGGTCCGGGACAGGGTAGTTGACCGCTGGTACCGACCCGGGGAACCGACTAGGAAACCGGAGCACACAGGGGGGTTCTCAGACCCTGAAATGAGGTCCAGAATCTACTGGACTGAGTTAATTAACTGATTGCAGTCTGGACTATAGGTCTTTTCCCACCCAAGTCCTGACTGAAGACAACAGCCCACCGAGGGGGATAGAAAGCCCCCGCACAGGCAGAGAGATCCCACGGGTCAGCATCTGCGGGCAAACGGGCTCTTCCGACATCCACAAAGCCGTGGAGCGGACTCTACATATACATAACACGGTGCAGGAGAAAGGTCAAGACCACCGAACCGGGTGTGGGACTAGATGTAGCCGGCTGCGGGCACCGACCACCATCAACTTGGTTTACCAGAGACTTGTGTGTGTCAATAACAGCAAGTACAACAGTGCCATCCAGCCGCGCACCGCCCTGCACCGCCCAGCTACCCCCAACGGGTCCCGGGGCCACCATCCCTGCCCACGGAGGGGTTAACAACTTGCTGCATGAATATCTCCCCCGGGTGCCCTGTAACTGCAGCGGTGGTGTCTACCTTCACCACATCCTGTGGGTGGCGTCACGAACTCAAGCGCGGCTCCGGCCGTGCACCTACCTAAACCCCACCAAAAGTGCCAGCATCCCCTTTCAGAGCAAAGTGACCCCGGGTCCTGAGGCGCTCGAGCCACCCACCAACGAGCCCGGATCTGAGCGGCTCGGCTGCAACCGAGCGCGGGGCGGTACACCACACGCAGGACACTCGACTCACATTTGTAGCCGAGTATCGCTGTGATTTTTTTAACGCAAGTGGAGAAGAGGCCAAAGCTGCAGTCTGTCATGCAAGAGGTTGTAAGTTTAATTCCTTATATACCTTCAGGAGAAGTGGAGAATTATTAAATTAAATGTATGTAATTAATTATGTGCATTTAATTGATGTCTCTCCTTGGACAGTGGGAAATCTTCCTCAATTTGCTTGATTCAGGATAGTTTGGAGATATGCTTGAAGTAGAATCCAGCTCCATCAGAACAGAAAAGGTTTTAGACAGAGTTGATCACACTATTCCCTGTTACTTCTTTTCTTTGGTCTTCCAGTGATTTAGATTAATTTTCCGACTTGTATTTTTCAACATTTACACTTATCACTACATATACTACCTATCACTCATTACCAAGTGTACATAATTAATTTGACCCTTAGGCCTCTTTCACACATCAGTTTTTTGCCATCAGTTACAATCCGTTTTATGACTGATGCAAGGGATCCGTCGCAGATTGTGGTAAAACTGATGCGATGGATCCAGTAGAAAAACGGATCGGTCGTACCACTTTTTTTCATGTCAAAATTAATTTGATATTGAGAGACAGAGAGAGAGAGAGAGAGAGAGAGAGAGAAAGAGATAGAGAGAGAGAGAGAGAGAGATTTTTCTGACCAGAAATGATTTAACACCTCATCTGAGCATGCTCGGTTGAAAAAAAACGATCCGTTGCCAGAATCCGTCATTTGACGGATTGCGAGGGATCCCGCGCCCATAGGCTTCCATTATGACAAACGACGGACGCCGATGAATACGTCGCTGTCTGTTTTTTCGACACAGACAAAAAACGTTCATGTGGACGATGGATCCATCGCCCGGACAAACATTGTACGACGGATCCGTCGCATGACGGATGAAACATGAGGCCATCTGTCACACAATCCGTTACTAATAAAAGTCAATGAGAAAAAAACGGATCCAGCGCTGGATCCGTTTTTTCACAAAACGACAGATTGTGACTGATGGCAAAAAACTGATGTGTGAAAGGGGCCTTAGTTGTCTGGTGCTAGAAATCACTGAATATCAAAATCACTAACAGCATTTTCCGCCAGAACTGGAATTTTTACTTCATATATTTTATTTTAACTGAACATCATGCAAGTGACTGAAAATTTAGACTTTCTGCAAAAAGGATGGAAAATTTAAAGTAGCGACTGGAAAAATGATGGAGACAAGCCACTCTTCTTTACTTAGTTATTAGATAAAGGGCTAAAGTTCTGAATAAAACCTTTAATGCAGGTGAGGAAAAGTCCAACTACTTCTGAAAAATGTAAAGGGAACACTGACGTTTAGTAACTGCCTCCATGACATTTTAAATCAGTGTATATCCAGCACCTCACTATATGCTAATAAACCCAGTGAAGCATTTAATCACTGAGACTAGGCCTGGTTCAGCAGCTGCTGTTATGCCCATGACTGTGATTGACAGTCTCGTGCACTGCTCAGGTCTTCACAATTTGTGGTCCTTGACAACTTGGATTCCCCTCACAACTCCCCAAAGGCCACGTGCACACGTTGAGTATTTGGTGAGTATTTTACCTCAGTATTTGTAAGGCCTCATGCACACGTTGAGTATTTGGAGAGTTTTTTTTTACCACAGAATTTGTAAGACAAAACCAGGAGTGGAACAATCAGAGGAAAAGGAAAATAGAAACATAAGCACCACTTCTGTATTTATTACCCACTCCTGTATAATCACCAGCAGCGTATAGCCTGTTGATTATATGGTGGCATGGGCCCCCTGACATTATGTTTATAGGTGTTACAAGTTTAAGTTGTGGCATTCAGCGGTGCCAAATTTAGTATGGGGAATGAAGGGTTAATTCCCTTCATGTGGTAACACGAGCAGGCTGCTGTGATTGGTCAGCCTGCTGCGTGGTGGTAATGGAAGTAGTTATGATGGGAATTTATGGGGTTAATCTGCCCCCTGTGAGTAACGCGAGCAGGCTGTGTGATTGGTCAGCCTGCTGCGCGCCAATTTTAAAGTCTGTCATTGGTGGACAGAGGTAAATATTCAGGAGACTTGCCTTTATAAGGAGCCAGCTGTGAGCCAGCTGTGTCAGTTTCCAGCTGTGAAGAAAGAAGAATCCAGATGAGTCCCTCCTGGAGAAGATGATGGCTCGGGTCGGCGCAGTGGACGGTGAGGAGTGGCTGAAGAGGTGTCTGGCGCCGGGTAACGAAGCCGCCGAAGTGGTCCTGGATCCAGCTCCGGATCCCGCCGGCGTTCCTGCGCAGAGGGAAGAGCTTCTGCGGCCCGGAGATGGAGAAGATGTCCGGAGATCCCTGCGGAAGAAGAGGAAGAAGAGCGACGTCTACTCACCGCCTGCATCCTGTTCCCAGCGGTCCGGCGGAGGGAGGAAGAGGTCGGCATCTGCTCGCGGTCGGCGCGGCGCTGAGAGGAAGGCGTCGGAGACATCGCGAGAGGCGGGAGTTCCAGCGAGAGGAGGGACCGGAGCATCGCGAGACTGCCCAAGAAGCCGACGAGATTTGGCCGCGTCATCAGGACGCGACTCCCAGAATGCCCGGCGGGCGATTATTCCGGAAGTCGCCGCCGGGGGTTCCGCTCCGGCTGCTGTGGCCGGTCACAGCAGAGATCCTGGGTCGCTTACAGGCCTGTACGCGCCGCCGGCCCCATTGCAAAAGAGCTCAGCTGGGGCTTTGGCGGCGGCGACGCAGGCCTGGAGCTCGACTGAAGAATCTGAAGAGGACGTCGCGGCAACATCCGTTCAACGCGATGGAAGGACCCTGGAGCGAGGACATGGTGAGAGCCCCTTTGCTGGAGCACCCAATGTTAGGGATAATGCTAAAGGACATTGTCATTAGGACTCTGTCTGAGCTACTTGGGGGCTATGTAGTGCTACCCCAGGCACCTGTTGCTGAAGTTTCTATTCGGGACAGGTTCCCTGGGGTGGCAGAGTCTCATTTAAAGGAAGCACTGACTTGTGATGTTTCCCCTTTGGGTTTTCATCTCAGTGCTTCCATTAAAGAAAAGATTTGGAGACAAGAGTATGTAGATATCTTTTCTCTGTTACCGGTTGCTAGGGAACTGCAGCATAAAGTGGAGAAACCTGATGGAAAACAAGAGGTTGAGTCAGAGCGAAAGAAAAATTTTAAATCATTTTATTCATGGTTACAGGCTTTCTCCATTTATGCTGCAGTTCTTGGGGAGAAGTTTCCTAAATTGTGTAGTGGTTTGTTTCAACACCAAGATTGTATTTTGGAGGCTTATCGTAATTTCGGTGGCTTAGCGTGGCTGAATTACGATGAGTCTTTCAGACAGAAATTGGCGGTTCACCCTGCTGTCAAGTGGGGTGTTAAAGATGTCGGGTTATGGCTGAATTTAATGCTGCCTCAGCGACAGAACCCTCACAGACAGTAGGTGACTGTCAATTCAAAAAGGGGGGTGTGCTTTGCATTCAATGAGTCCTCATGCAAGTGGCAGGGTACCTGTCGCTTTCGCCGTGGGTGCTTGTTTTGTGGCGGGGCTCACCCCTTGTTTAAATGTTTTAAAAAGCATGGTCAGTCCACGGTACAGCCATCTGGTGTTAGGGAGCAGTTTTTTCAAAGGCTCAGACTCCAGTGAGCCTGGAAGGAATGCTCCCGTGGCTGGACCGTTTTCCAGACAGGCCGAAGGCAGCTCTGGTTCTTAGTGGGTTTCAGGCTGGTTTTCCTGTACCTTTGTACCTTCTTTTGAAGGTATAGGTTGTAATGTAACTAAGAATTTACAATCGGTCGATAGTCATAAGGAGGTAGTCAGGTCACATATTGAAAAAGAACTGTTGTTGGGCAGGGTGTCTGGTCCTTTTGAATTTTCCTCCGTTTACAAATTTTAGGATATCACCTTTGGGGGTTGTCCCCAAGAAGGAGGTTAATTCTTTTAGGATCATACATCACCTGTCTTATCCAACAGGTAGCTCACTGAATGATGCTATTGATCCTAATGCATCTTCGGTGAGTTACACATCTTTTGATGAGGCAGTGGATTTGTTACGGAAGTTTGGCCCGGATTGTTTCCTGGCCAAATCAGATATTAAGTCTGCCTTCCGGCTTCTGCCAATTAACCCCTTGGGTTTTAATTCTTTGGGTTTTTGTTTTGAGGGTTCTTTTTATTTTGACAGGTGCCTCCCTATGGGTTTTTCTTTATCATGTTATTATTTTGAGTCATTTTCCACGTTTTTGCATTGGGCAGTTCAAGAGGGGTTTTCAGAGGGGGGTATGTTACATTATTTGGACGATTTCTTATTTGTTGGTAGGTCAGGACGTTGTTTGCAATTACTAAATACATTTTTGGGTTTGATGAAGTTTTTTGGGGTTCCGTTAGCTAATGATAAAACAGTTTTCCCTTGTACAGAGCTGGAGTTTTTAGGGATTGTTCTGGATTCACAAAAAATGGAATTGAGACTCCCTGGCCAGAAGATTATGAAGTTAAAAGGCTGTATTGCGAGTTTTTTACCGAAGAAAAAGTGTACCCTGCGAGAGCTCCAATCTCTGCTGGGTAGTTTGAACTTTGCATTAAGAATTTTGCCAATGGGGAGAGTGTTTTCAAGACGTTTGTATGATGCAACTAAGGGTGTTAGGTGTCCAGGTTCACACATTAGAATTTCGTGGGAGATGAGGAAGGATTTAACAATTTGGTATGAATTTTTAGAAAGTTTTAACGGGATTAGCTGCGTTCAGCAGGATTTTATGTTGTCTCAGGATCTACTTTGGTTTACAGGGGTGTCTAAGGAAGTGGGGTTTGGTACGATTTTTCGTACACACTGGTGCTTTTCTTCATGGCCTTCATCTTGGTTGTCGGAAGGTTTGCTGGAGAAACAGGTGTTATTGGAGCTTTTTCCGGTTTTTGTTTCAGTGCATATTTGGGGTAAGGAACTAGCGAATAAGAGGATTATACTCTTATCACATTGTCAAGGTTTGGTTTTTTGCTTTGAACACCTTGGTGGTGAAGTGTAGGTTTCTAGGTGGTATATTGCGAAAATTGGTCCTTTTGTGTTTGAGGTGAATATTTGGTTGAAGGCTCGTTTTGCTCCTGAATGCACTAATGCTGCCGTTTTTTACCTCTCTTCTCAGCGGTTAGAGGAATTCAGGGAGAGTTCAGGAAAGATGGACCCCCTTTTGACTGCATGCCCGTCCCAGCTATGGGAGGCAATTTTGGATTAGTAGCAGCTTCCATTAAAAATTCTATTGCACCAGGGACTTGGAAGGCATACTCGGCTGCTTGGTTGGCTTGGAATCAATTTTGTGATTCCAGGAATCTGTTTCCCCACAAGTGTGATGTGTCTACAGCACTTGGTTTTTTGAATTTTTATGTTGGTTTAGGTTATCATTATACCTTTTTGTATAAAACATTTTGTGGAATCTCTTTTTACTTAAAATTATATGGTGAGGAGTCTCTATTGAGCTTATTTGCGGTTCGGCAGGCACTAAAGGGTTGTAAAAAAGGTTGTGTGGTGCCTGATCGCCGCAGGCCTATATCCGTGAATCTATTAGAAAGGTTATGGTTTATGTTGAGTGAAGTTTGTTTTAATAATTTTGAGTTATGTTTATTTCGTGCAGCTTTTGTGATTTGTTTCTTCGCAGCACTCAGGATAAGTGAGTTGTTGTCACATAGTCGGTGTAACACCTCGGGTTTATATAGGAAGGATGTTAATGTATCTGACTCTGGTGCTGTGTTATTTATTAGTAGGTCGAAAATGGACCAACTTGGTAAAGGGTGTTCTGTGAAGTTGCGCCCTTTACGGGGTTCATGTATATGCCCCGTCACCAATTTATGTCAATGGCTTACTGTACGGGGGGATACCCCGGGTTTGTTGTTTTTACATGTAGATGGTTCTACTGCCACTAAGTTTCAATTTAATGCAATATTAAAAAAATGTATGGTTAAATTACAGCTAGATAGCTCCAACTTCTCCTCACATTCTTTTCGGATCGGGGCTGCTACCGAGGCAACAAGAGCTGGCCTCAAAGGAAAAAGAATTGGTAAAATTGGTAGATGGGCGTCAAACCGCTATCAGTTGTATATACGCCCTAATTTATTATAATTAATTTATTCTGTTTCTCTCCAATTCTAGGCCCAATGGTGATTTGGCTTGTAGGTCACTCGTTTATACATTGGGCGCAGAGGAGAGCGGCTTGTGGAAGTTACACAGAGAACTTATCTTTTCAGTATGAACTGATAAATGTTTTTTGGTGCGGTATAAGGGGTCTGAAATTTTCTAAATTGGTTGGCACCCTAAAAGGTATGCTGTTGACTCACCCGTATCCTGATCTCATAATTTTACACATCGGAGGGAATGACCTAGGTAAAATAAAGACATTGGACTTGTTATCTAATTTCCACAGGGATTTTGCGCTAATAAAGAACCTTTTTCCTTATTC
The DNA here is from genome assembly GCF_048569485.1 of Anomaloglossus baeobatrachus. NCBI lineage: Eukaryota > Metazoa > Chordata > Amphibia > Anura > Aromobatidae > Anomaloglossus > Anomaloglossus baeobatrachus. Next base: position 396,056,181 of record NC_134354.1, on the reverse strand, counting down.
AGCGCTGATTTTTTTTTTTCTGAAATTGTACCAAGACTGGTCTGGAATGGCCAGCTTGCCTTTTTGGAAAAAATAAGGAAACGTGTCAATCGTGACATGGCAAAATTTTTTGTTAGTTTGGGTGACTTCTCGTATCGCCATAGTGATCTGGAAGGTTTTACGGCTGGCCTATACAGGTCAGACGGGGTACATCTCTCTGATGTTGGTCTGGACATTTTTAATGTGGGTATGCAGAATATGATAGAAAAATGGCTGCGGTGTTTGGGGGGGCCTCGTATTGTTAATACTCGGCCGTTTGGGGAAAAATCGCCCAACTATGTTGGGTGGATTGTGGTTTTATAAGTGGTTAATGGTACTTTATGGTGGTATTTATGGAATTTTATGGTTATTTATTTTTAATAATATGGTGATTTTAATTTATCAAGTTACCAATAATAAAACACCACGGCCATTTTTATCCAAATGTCATGTGTCTGAGTATTTATTCTTTATTAATGGTAAGTTAATTGGTTATAGTGGGCTTTATGCTACCATGTATAATCACCAGCAGCGTATAGCCTGGTGATTACATGGTGGCATGGGCCCCCTGACATTATGTTTATAGGTGTTACAAGTTTAAGTTGTGGCATTCAGCGGTGCCAAATTCAGTATGGGGAATGAAGGGTTAATTCCCTTCATGTGGTAACACGAGCAGGCTGCTGTGATTGGTCAGCCTGCTGCGTGGTGGTAATGGAAGTAGTTATGATGGGAATTTATGGGGTTAATCTGCCCCCTGTGAGTAACGCGAGCAGGCTGTGTGATTGGTCAGCCTGCTGCGCGCCAATTTTAAAGTCTGTCATTGGTGGACAGAGGTAAATATTCAGGAGACTTGCCTTTATAAGGAGCCAGCTGTGAGCCAGCTGTGTCAGTTTCCAGCTGTGAAGAAAGAAGAATCCCCTGCCCACCCTCCCAGTGTAAAGTCATGGTTTTTAACTGTTCATTAATTTTTTGTCGTGATGTTTTATTAGTTGGGGAAAAATCGCCCAACTATGTTGGGTGGATTGTGGTTCTATAAGTGGTTAATTGTACTTTATGGTGGTATTTATGGAATTTTATGGTTATTTATTTTTAATAATATGGTGATTTTAATTTATCAAGTTACTAATAATAAAACACCACGGCCATTTTTATCCAAATGTCATGTGTCTGAGTATTTATTCTTTATTAATGGTAAGTTAATTGGTTATAGTGGGCTTTATGCTACCATGGTTTTGGCTTACATCTACTGAGGTAAAAAAAAAGTCACCAATTACTCAACATGTTCACATGGCCTTACAAATACTGAGGTAAAAAACCCTTCACCAAATACTCACCATGTGCATGTGGCCTAATAGTCCACTGCAGAACAGAGCTGTTCTGCAGTGGACTAAGGCTATGTGCGCACTTTCCGTCGTCCTACATGCAGTTGTAAACGCACGTTTTAGCCTTAATTGATTTAACCAAAGTTGCCTTTTTCAGAAATTTAGCGCAGAAAACGCATGCGTATTTACCGCGTTTTAGATGCGTTTACAGCGCTTTTCACATGCTTTTTCCCTTGCGTTTTGACAGATGCGTTTTGAACATCAAGACACTGCTAAATAAAGTTTAAACAGTCAAACGGAATGAAAATGTAGAAAAAAAAAGGGACAAATCTATATTAATGGGAAAAATAATGGAAAAAGATATATTTAATAAAATTATAGCGTTAATATACATTTTATCGGTAAAATAGCAATAAATGCATATTATTCTTAAATTTAATTGTCGGACTATGTGTGTGTGTAAAGGGACATATCAAATCATTATTTTGATGTCCAAAAAGCATGCGTTTTGGTAGTCCAAAACGCATGTTTTCTGCAATGAAAAAGGAGGTAAAACGCAGGAATTTTGATATTTCTTGCGTTTTGCTACTTCTCGTTGACTTCAATGTTATCAAAACGCACCACAAATGGCAAAAACAATTGACAGAGTCCTTTTCTGAACGCATGGTTTTTGACCAAACTTATGCAAATTTTGAGATGCGTTTTGAAACGCAAAGTGCGGACAAGAAATCATGAATTCTCATTGTCTTTAATGGAAAACCAAAACGCATGCATTTGGGCACAAAAACGCTGCAGTTCAAAACTGACCCTAAACGCACCTGAAACGCAGGTGAAAACGGAAAGTGCGCACATAGCCTAAGGCTAAAGCGTTTTGAACTGCAGCGTTTTAATGCCAAAAGGCATGCGTTTTGATTTTCCAGCAATGCCTATGGGAAATAGGGATTTCTTGTGCGCACTATGCAGTTCAAAACGCTGCGTTTAATTTGCATATTTTTGGGCAAAAACTCAGTGTTTAAAGAAGCAGCATGTCAATTGTTTTTGCCATTTGGGCAGCGTTTTGCTAACATTAGAGGCAATGGGAAATGTCAAAACGCATACACAATCAAAGTTCCAGCATTTTACATGCTTTTAAGCTGCAGAAAACATGCTTTTTGGACAAAATAAACGCATGCGTTTTTGACTTTTTAATATTGGAATAATATGTCCCTTTACACACACACAGAGTCCAACAATTAAATTAATGAAATACCATAATTTAATTAATGTTATTTTATGCATATATATTAAAAAATAGTTCTATATTTAATAAAAATATTTATTTTGTGTATGATTTTAAACAATATATTTATCATTTTTTCCCGTTTTTTCCATAGTATTTGAATGTTCAAACTTTATTTAGTAGTGTCTTTGTAGTGAAAACGCATCTGACTTTCAGCAATGAAAAAGCATGTAAATCGCGGTAAAAACGCACGCGTATTTATCGCGTTTTTGTGGTCAAAACCAACTTTGGCAAAAACCATTTCTGCCAGAGGATGCGTTTAGAACTGCAACTACCTCGACGCAAAGTGCGCACATAGCCTTAAAGGGAAAAAAGGGTTCCAGGAGAGCACAAACTTGAACAGTGCAGGGACTGTCAATCATGTCCAGGGGGGAGTGACTGCAGGTACTGATCCCTGGTAGCCTCAGTGAGTAAACTACTTCTAAGAAAATACAAATGGATCCAGCACCCACAATAAATAAAAAAATGAATTGTATTGCACATATTAAAAAACCAAGCTAAATAAGCATATTAAGTCATAGTTAAAGGGGAAAAACGTCAACACGTTTCAAGCAAAAATGCTCTTAATCATGCTATGTCATGTTTTTAAAGAGCAGTTTTGCTTGAAACATGTTGACTTTTCCGCCCTTTTACTATGCCTGGTGGCCGGACCAGGATATCCGAGCCCCGCACCCGTCACTTTCCTGATGAGCTGTATTAGGCTGTGTGCGCATGTTGCGTCGTGTCCCTGCAGAAATTTTTGCAGGGATTTGACAGCACATGTGCGCGTCAAATCGCTGCAGAAACACTGCGTAATGGATGCAGTGTTTCTGCAGAAAAAAAGCCGATTTCATGTGCTCTGGATGCAGCCCCCACCATAGACAGAGTGGAACCAGCATCCAAAGCGCACAGAATAAGTGACATGTTGCTTATTAGAACGCAGTGATTTGGAACAAAATTTTAGCATCCAAATCGCTGCGCTCTCAAACGCAACGTGCGCATGGGTTAAGCACAATCTTCATAGATTGTGCAGGGGACGCAGGTCGCATGCATTTACGCTGCTGTGCAATAGGCAGCATAAATACATGAAATTGGGCAACGTGCGCATGAGCCCTTAGGCCATGTGCGCACGTTGCATTTTTTCATGTGTTTCTGCAGCGTTTTGAACAGCAGCATTTTAATGCAAAAATGCATGCGCTTTGTTTTCCAAGCAAAGTCTATGGGAAATAGGCCATTATTGTGCGCACTATGCTGAAAAAAAGGCTGCATTTTTTGACAAAAATTTGTCAAAAACTCTGCATTTGAAGAAGCAACATGTCAATTGTTTTGGCAGCATTTTGGTAACATTGAAGTCAATGAGAATTATCAAAACGCATCTTAAAACAAAATTCTAGCATTTTACATGCATTTTTGATGCAAAATGCATGCTTTTCTGTCAAAATCAAAGCATGCGTTTTTTTGGCATTATAGTGAGGTCAATAGGTTTAGTTTTGCCCTCACATCCAGTCCGATTTAAACAAAAGAGTCAAACAGTTACTTAAATTTATTTTTAACATAAATATTAAATCTCAATAATCATTTCCGGAATATTATCGTTATAGTGTATGATTTTAAGTTTTTGGGTTTTTTTTCACTTTTTTCCTACTGTTTGAATGTTCAAACTTTATTTAGTAGTGTCTTTGTATTGAAAACGCATCCCATTTTAAGCACTGAAACTGCATGTAAAACATGGTGAAAACACGGCAAAAACGCAAGAAAAACGCTTGCGTATTTCCTGCGTTTATGTGGTCAACACCAAATTTGACAATGACAAATTCTGCCAGAGGATGCGTTAATTTCTGCAAGTTACAGAACGCAACGTGCGCAAATAGCCTCACTCTCCTTCACTTTCAGTGAGTAAACACCTCACCGGACTAGTCCTGGCTCATTATCAAACAGTGAGGCACAGTATATAAGTTTATTTTTTTTCTGAAATATGTGCAGTTTCAAAACACAACAAATATGTTAATGAAATATATGAATAAATGTTAATAAGGTCATAGAGCTTTTAAAAGTGTCAGAAGACCCAAGAGTTTCTCTTAGGCCTCTGACACACATCCGTGCCGCCGGCACGTGTTTGTCATTTTTTGCACGTACCGGCGGCACGGAGACACGTTAAGCAATGCTACCCTATTGTAGCAGGCACACACACGTAAAACCACACGGAACGTGTGTCCCTTTGTACGTGTGTGCGTTTTTCTAAACGCTGACATGTCAGTGTTTTCTCTGGCAGCACGGGTGTCACACGGCCCGCACCCGTACCACACGGGTGTATTGTGGATGCGGTCCTGTGTGACACGCGCCGGAGAAAACACACGTGTCAGTGAAAAAAAACCAAAACATTTACTCACCTTCTCCAGCCCTCCTGTCTCTGCCGCTGCTGCCTCTGCTGACCGCCGCTCATTATTCTCATTTAATATTCAGCAGCAGCGGGGAGACGGGAGGGCTGGAGACCGAGGATCAGCGCCACGGACAGCAGCGCAGACAGCAGGAAGGACCACGTGAGTATGTAAATTACCGGTTCTACGTGTGCTATCGCAGATAGCACACGTAGAACACATGTGGCCCGCACGTACCAGAGACATATACTTACCTGCACGCAACACGCAGGGGAAATACATGTCTCTCGGCACGTGCGTGATTTTCACGTGAGTGTGGCAGAGGCCTTAAGGAAGAGAGAAGGTTGTTAAATTTACCAGTCAACCTCTTGTTCTTTAGTTCTGGCACATAAGGTACACAGAAAAGTGTAAGAACTGATTCTGCTAACTATAACATAATTGCATAAAAGTTCTGATATAGCATGTAATTGAGAGTTAAATTGATACAAATGATATAGGGTGTGAACACATCTCTCTTTCATCATATTCAGTAAGGGTTTGTTCACATGGAGTTTTTAAAATTGATTTTTTTCTGGCTGTTTTGGTGGATTTCTTCTGTTGTTTTTTTTCATACAGTTTTGAATATAGAATTTTCTTTTGGCTCCAATTAATTTATAAAGCAATTCTGGAGTGTTATTTTTATAAACAGAAATGCCTAAAAAAATTGGCATTTTTGCTCCTTTTTGCTTCCCCATAGAATTGGATTAGTGTGTTTCCACACATGTACACGTTGAGTATTTGGTGAGTTTTTACCTCAGTATTTGTAAGGTCATGTGCACATGTTCAGCATATGGTATTTCTTTACATCTGTATTTGTAAGCCAAAACCAGGAGTGGGTAAAAAATACAGAACTGTGCCCGTGTTTCTACTATACTTTTCCTCTGATTGTTCTGGTTTTGGCTACAAATACTGAAGTAAAAAGCTCACCAAACACTTAACGTGTGTACATGGCCTAAGGGGAGCAGTGACAGGGAAACCAAGTTGTCAGGAGGCGAACAAATTGTGATGACCTGAGCAGTGCATTAGACGGTCAATCATGGTCGGGGGTAAAAAACTCACCAATTACGGTACTCAACGTGTGTATGTGGCCTTAGGGTATGTTTACACTGAGGTTTTTTTTTTTTTTAGATATTTTTGGAGCAGAAACAGAGAGGAGACTTTCCAGAGCTTTCTTAGAAACTAAAAACTCCTCAAAAACTTGGATGTTCTACTCAGTTCTCCCACCATCAAATCCACATCAAAAAACTTCTTGAGAGCATATCCATATACTGTAGACATGGGTACTTTACACATTGAATCCAAAGAAGGAAAAGGAAAGACACATTCCACATTTGGCAGCACTGTCTTTGCTAGCTCTTTTTGATTTACCACCACTTATCACCCAATTAACACAATCCTACATAAAGCCAAGTTATTTGTAATAAAAATAAAACACATTGACAACTTCTCTAGATGCGTCTCTAACAGACAACCTGTGAGAAATAGAAAGTTTTCTGTTTTAGCTGTGAGACTGAGCTAGGTATGATGTCGATATAACACTCAATTCTCCATGTGTAACAAAAGGGTAATTAAGAGGGCCCATTGCATTCTTAGTGTACAGTATATACTGTATATAGCTGCACGCATGCAGGTGACTGATGACCCAAACAGCGATGAACACGTGCTGCGGTGGTAAGCACCATCCTGTGCTCAGGTATTTCATGTTATACCGTCCCTCCAGTGAGGTTACTTTCTGGCTCATCTAGCAAATATTTTCTTACTCAACTGGTGAGATTTTTCTTGTATTTTATACTACTATTAAAATAATTATTACATGTTGGGAGTTATTACAAGTCTCTGGTGCATATGTGATAGGTCTTGTAGACCTCTAGACATACAGTGTATTGCTTATTATATCTGGATCACATTTAAGAGATTGTCCACTACTCAGACAACCCATTCTCAATTGCTATATTCCCAATATAAAATAATAACAGACCAATACTCATCTCTAGTGTGGGCGCCATTCCATCAGTGTCAGTGATTGGCCTCCCGGGACTTATGTAGCGTTATTATGCTACATGAGCCTTGTACCGAATTAGCAACTGCTTCCCTCTCACTAACTTGGGAAGTAGTTGACATCTGGAGGAAGTTGGAGAGCAGCAGCATCTCTCATTTCTGATGGGTGTCAGTATCATCCAAAGGAAGGGAGAGTAAAGTGGCCGTGGATTGGCTTCTGTGGCATAACTATATATGAAATATATGTGACCCATAGAAGCTGTATTGTGATATAGAATCAGCTAGCAACTCGCGGGATTAATAATGTGAAAAGGAGACAGGAAATAGTTGTTGAGCTCCAGAGAATGCTGGGAAAAGGGAGTGGTGTCCATGAAAACCAGGAAAAAAACATCTGTGAGAGAGATTTTTGAGGGAACAGACCAGTGGGTTAGATCAGTGTTTTTCTTGAGAAACAGTCGATATAAATAAGGAGGCTCAGGATAGACAAGATTCTGTATTATCTGAAGAGAGTAGAGGGACAACACAGACTATTTTCTTCCTACCACAGCTCCATTGTATGAGGCGAGTAGAGACTGCACAGTTCTAGACACACTTTGAATGACTGATCAGAGGACTGATCTGTGAGGAGAAACGCTTTGTATAGAGTTGTTGATGAGTTTGAAGAGAAGTAATGTCATGTATTGGAAAGAAGTTGAATAAAATCCCAATAGTTACCTTCACATTTCAATTGTGTGATAACTGTGCCTGAAGATCCATCCCTCCCTTTACTGTACAGTTGAATAATGGTCGCCCTGTGTAAGATTTCCCTGGGATTCCAGAAGAACTCATGTAAAGTATGAGCCTTCACATACTGAGGGTTGTACTTGCAACATATAGCAATTCAAAAAGGGTTGTCCAAATAGTGGACAACCCCTTTAACCCCTTCACGACCGCGGGCAGTAAAATTACGTCCTATTTTAACGTGACTTAACGACCAGGGACGTAATTTTACTGCCTAAACTTCATTTGATTGCCGTGGCCATAGCAACGGCTTTCAAATGATGTCCCCTGCTGTTTCTTACAGCAGTGGACCTTTGCTTCACCCCAGGGGGGGTGGCATCGCCACCCCCCATCGACGATCGATGTGATTGGCTGTTCAAATCTGAACCGCCAACCACATCTTTCGCACTGATTTCGGTAAAAATAATACCGGAAATACTGCGATACTGTGAGATCCGGCTATGAGATGCTGTAGAAGCTACAGCAGATCATAGGTGGATCTCAAACATGCCGCCCCCAGCCCCTGCAGCACTGATTGGAGCGATCGTGCTATGACGCGCAATCGCTCCAATCAGTGTGCAGTGGGGCGGTTTGATTTGCTGGTGGCCGCCCTCCCCAGGCCTGTGCTAGTCTGGGGACTCTCCCCCAACATGTCTGAAGCGTGCAGCACTGGCTGGTACTAGTGGTACCACGCCACTGTGGGGCCCCGAGGTTCGATGTCGGTGCAGCGGTGCATTACCTTCAGGGACTCCACGCGGCTGGATCTTGTCACAGGTAGGAAATCCTCTATTTTGATTGTCGTGACGCCACTCTCAGAATTGCGGTCAGTGGAGACCGCCACTGCAGGTTAGGGGGTGCCTGGGGCTGATAGTAGGTGCAGTCAGTTGTAATAGCCTCCTGAGAGTGAGGCATGCCCCAGGGTCCCGTGTAGGTGTGTGGAACTACAAGTCGCAGAATGACTCACACGCACAAGCAGGATGTCTTTCAGGGGTTTTTACTCACTGATGGTGGCAGGGTGAGTAACCCGGGCGTAGCTGGGATGAACCAGGCTGGAACCAGGTGTCCTTCAGGCTGACTGGTGAGGGTGGCTACCAACTCGCCTTCCTTAGCCCGTTGTGTTTTGGGGTAACCCCTGCTTGAAGCCCTGCTGGGGTCGCCCAGGGAAGTTGCTGGTGCCTCTCTCCCCTTCTTTTTGGCCCGTTTGCTTGTAGCCTGGACCAGGTCACTCCGGCTGCTTGCCTCCTGTGAGCTATGGGCCCTCACTTTGGCTACGTGGCTGTGGACTCTGTGGTGTTGTCTTGAGGGTGTAAAGTGCCCCCTCATGCAGGTTTGGCAAAGGACAGGTGGATCTATCCCTGCACCGGGACCTGTTACCCGTTTGGGCCTGGTATCTCCCTGACAGTCTCCTTACTCTCCACTCCGTTGCTCTCTCTTTAGTCGTGGGTGGATTTCGGGCAGCACTACCAGGTGACCGATCTCCCCCGTCGGTAGTCACTGCGCGTACGTTGTCAGAATTGTGTAGAGCTACAGGGTCTGCTTCTGCCCTCCCTGAACTTCACCACTCAACTGTCTTCGGCTCACTCTTCCCTCCTCTCCTGTTCTTGCCTACGTCACCTAGCAACCAGGCTCTCTACCACACCCCTCGAGTGGAGATGGAGGCTTCGCCCCCTCCTGGGATCCCCAGGGGTCCTCTCAAAGGTAAATGTGTGAGACCTGATCACTATCCGCCTGTGTAGTCACACCTCGGTCAGCCTTCTGGATCACCTGTTTTGTACTGTCCCCAGCATGGGTGCAGTACTCAGTGGTGCCTGACCAGGTCAGGGGCGCCACATTCCCCCTTAGTTATCACCAGAACGTCCTCGGGCTGCAAGACAACATTTTAAAATGCGTAAAACAGTAAAACATGGTAAAACGTTTTAAAACCAACAGGTACCATACATCACCACCCTCCACCCACAAGTCCGTTAACCCACCCTAAACCCTCTCAGGCGGCAGGTCACCGGTTTCTTTTGGTAACCAGGTCTGGGCCATCAGCTTCCCCAGACCTTTCTTCCCATCTGCCTCTCCCGTTGGCCGCGCCTTCAGCCACTTCTGGCAGGATGTAGAGGCGGCTTTCATGGTCTGGTGGTTTCAGGGTATACCTGGCCTGGTGGAGCCGCGCCTTCAGCCACTTCTGGCAGGATGTAGAGGCGGCCTCCACAGTTGGTGCTGACCAGGTACCCTCTTTGTGGTGGAGAGCCAGGCCCCATAAACAGGCGTGCTCCCTGGTAGTGGTTGTACCTCTGGGGTAACTATAAACACTGCGAGAGTTTGTGGCTATAGACAGTTCATAGCCTATGGTCCATACACGAGGTGCAAAAGGATTTTCTCACATCAGTTCATGTGGGCACATTTCTTAAACTTTTCTATAACGTTGCAAACTTCAAACTTTACCTTGCTGTACTTTCGTATTTAACTTTACTTTTGTTTACCAGGGCTCTTGCCTATTGGGCTTTGGCACCTGTCGTCATCATCTGTTGTAGAGATAGCAGGATCTCTGTAGGGGTTCCTGGTACATGGTATGACATCCAGTGCGTACCACCCTCTTTCTCCTTGATGTTTTGTGAACTCGACCAAATCTCCCTTCCGTAGGTCTCTTCCTGGGTGTCCTCTGGGCAAATGGGCTCTAACGTCTCTCCTGCTTACAAATATGCCCTCCTTTACACCAGATGCTACTATAAAGCCATATCCAGACCTTAGACTGAAGTCTTCTACAACTCCTCGACAAAGTGGACCTCTGACCTGCGATTTGGCCCTTCTCAAGGACCGCTTTTCCTCTAAGTCTCTGGCCGTGACCTCGTCCTTCTCCTCGGGAGACTGCTGTGCAGGTGGATCCCTTGTCCTGCTGCGGCGCCGTGTCCTGCGGGCTGGGTCCTGCCTGGCTGCCACCTCACCGCTTGCAGGCTCCCAGGTGAGGTATCTGGACAAATCTTCCTCAGCGGAGGATGTCGGGCCCTCTTCATCCCAGCGGGAGTACGGCAGCATCTCGGGCTCTTGGACTGGTGCTGCATCCACTGCTGATGGCTCTGGGGTCAGCTTCTCAGCTTCCTGGCCTCCCCTCCCCCTTAGTTCTTCTGGGCACTCCTCTTGTGGCAGCGCTAGGGATGGATTTTCATCAGCAGGCCAGGGCGGGGGACCCTTTGGCATGAATGTTGCAGGAGTCTTCCTGTGAGTATGCGGAGGGAGCAGATACCGGTCCACCATCTCCTTTGGGAAGTGGGCCTCTAGATCAGCCTTCAGCTTCCAGTATTCGGGGTCCTCCCCCAGCAGGGACTTCCTAGCAGGGACTTCCTTGGGCTGGGGAGCGGTGTCTGCTCTGACCTGGCAGGCCGGGGTAAATAATTGTACAGTCTTGTCTTGGCGGGCCGAGCCTGGCGTGGCAGCGACCTGGTCTTGGCGGGCCGAGCCTGGCGTGGCAGCGGCCTGGTCTTGGCGGGCCGAGCAGGGCATCGCTACGGCGGCCTGGATTGGCGTCGCAGCTGCGATGGGATCTGTGCGGGCCGGGCTGGGCGCTTCTGCGGCCTGGATTGGCGTCGCAGCTGCGATGGGATCGGTGCGGGCCGGGCTGGGCGCTTCTGCGGCCTGATTCAGCGTTGCCGCGCCGGGCGCCTCTTCAGGGACCGCGGGCGTGGCAGCAGGAGTCGGGGCACTCGCGCTGGCAGGGGCAATATAGGACTCACCCATCAGTGCCACCATCGGGACCTGAGCCGTCCTGTGGGGCACTCGTAGCGCGGCTCTCTCCTCATAGGCCTCAACTGCCTCAGCGATTTCCTGCAGCTCCGCACGTCCTTCCCGGATCTGCTGCACGATCCTCGCTTCCAGTCGGTTACTGAACTGGGCAAGCTCCCAGGACCACCAGGCAGCGGAACCTGGCTCTGGGCTCCTATCTTCAGACGCCATCTTCACCGTGTCGTCGCTGTTCTGCAGATCTTTTTTCAGCAGCAGGCTTCCGGCTCCCTTTCTTTCCCGACGCCTCTGAACGCCTCCGCTCTCATCACTTGCGAGGCCAGGACCCTTCAGGGGATCTCTGGGTAGCCACACCTCTTCGTGGGCGGTAACTTCTCCCAGCGCGGGCTGCTGTTGTTTTTCAGCGCGCTTTTCATGGTGGCAATATGGCGGCGCTTCCAATTTTCCAAGCGGACCGCCCAGGCACATGGTCACCTGTCTGAACAGGTCTAGTCCTTATCCTGTTCGTGACGCCAGATGTGTGGGGCCCCGAGGTTCGATGTCGGTGCAGCGGTGCATTACCTTCAGGGACTCCACGCGGCTGGATCTTGTCACAGGTAGGAAATCCTCTATTTTGATTGTCGTGACGCCACTCTCAGAATTGCGGTCAGTGGAGACCGCCACTGCAGGTTAGGGGGTGCCTGGGGCTGATAGTAGGTGCAGTCAGTTGTAATAGCCTCCTGAGAGTGAGGCATGCCCCAGGGTCCCGTGTAGGTGTGTGGAACTACAAGTCGCAGAATGACTCACACGCACAAGCAGGATGTCTTTCAGGGGTTTTTACTCACTGATGGTGGCAGGGTGAGTAACCCGGGCGTAGCTGGGATGAACCAGGCTGGAACCAGGTGTCCTTCAGGCTGACTGGTGAGGGTGGCTACCAACTCGCCTTCCTTAGCCCGTTGTGTTTTGGGGTAACCCCTGCTTGAAGCCCTGCTGGGGTCGCCCAGGGAAGTTGCTGGTGCCTCTCTCCCCTTCTTTTTGGCCCGTTTGCTTGTAGCCTGGACCAGGTCACTCCGGCTGCTTGCCTCCTGTGAGCTATGGGCCCTCACTTTGGCTACGTGGCTGCGGACTCTGTGGTGTTGTCTTGGGGGTGTAAAGTGCCCCCTCATGCAGGTTTGGCAAAGGACAGGTGGATCTATCCCTGCACCGGGACCTGTTACCCGTTTGGGCCTGGTATCTCCCTGACAGTCTCCTTACTCTCCACTCCGTTGCTCTCTCTTTAGTCGTGGGTGGATTTCGGGCAGCACTACCAGGTGACCGATCTCCCCCGTCGGTAGTCACTGCGCGTACGTTGTCAGAATTGTGTAGAGCTACAGGGTCTGCTTCTGCCCTCCCTGAACTTCACCACTCAACTGTCTTCGGCTCACTCTTCCCTCCTCTCCTGTTCTTGCCTACGTCACCTAGCAACCAGGCTCTCTACCACACCCCTCGAGTGGAGATGGAGACTTCGCCCCCTCCTGGGATCCCCAGGGGTCCTCTCAAAGGTAAATGTGTGAGACCTGATCACTATGCGCCTGTGTAGTCACACCTCGGTCAGCCTTCTGGATCACCTGTTTTGTACTGTCCCCAGCATGGGTGCAGTACTCAGTGGTGCCTGACCAGGTCAGGGGCGCCACACCACCGCTGCTGCTGCCGCTGCTGTCACGTCACGGAGCAGGAGCGGTGAGTATTGTGCTCACCTTGCAGCCCCTGCGCGCTCTTGTGATTGCTCCTGCGCGCTCCCGTAATGGCCCCTGCCCATGCCCCCCTGCGATCTGCCCCCCCGACATCCCGATCTGCCCCCCCGACATCCCGATCTGCCCCCCGCCATCCCAATCTGCCGGCCTCCCCCGTGATCTCTATTCTGCAGCCCCTCCGGTATCTCCCTCCTCCTCTGCTCTCCTTGCAGCCCCTGCGCGCTCTTGTGATTGCTCCTGCGCGCTCCCGTAATGGCCCCTGCCCGTGCCCCCTGCGATCTGCCCCCCGACATCCCGATCTTCCCCCCCCACATCCCGATCTGCCCTCCGACATCCCGATCTGCCCCCCCGACATCCCGATCTGCCCCCAGACATCCCGATCTTCCCCCAGACATCCCGATCTGCCCCCAGACATCCCGATCTGCCCCCCGACATCCCAATCTGCCCCCCGACATCCCAATCTGCCACCAGACATCCCGATCTGCCGCCAGACATCCCGATCTGCCCCCAGACATCCCGATCTGCCCCCAGACATCCCGATCTGCCCCCAGACATCCCGATCTTCCCCCAGACATCCCGATCTGCCCCCCGACATCCCAATCTGCCGGCCTCCCCCGTGATCTCTATTCTGCAGCTCCTCCGGTATCTCCCTCCTCTGCTCTCCCCCTCTGCTCTCCCCCTCCCCCTCTGCTGTCCCCCTCCCCCTCTGCTGTCCCTGTCCCCCTCTGCTGTCCCCGTCCCCCTCTGCTGTCCCCCCGACGTCCTCTTACCAGTCTTCACCGGCCGATCACATCTGCATCCATCGCTGGGTCCTTCTTCCTGGGTCTTCTGCTGAGCTGTCCAACTTCCTGCCTGCTGGCTGCTGCTGTAAAGCTGTTCCTTGCCTTCTGTTCCTCCTGCTAATCCTCTGGGTACTGTGAGTATAACTTTTTTTTTTTTCTTTTTTTTCCTCTATCCCCTGTCCATTTTTACACCTCATGCGTCCCGCGCTGATCAGGGATGCAGATAACGTATCTGCATCCGTGGTTAGTTTTCGGCGGGACTTTTTTTCCCGTATTCCCGACGCTTTTTGTATCGCATCTGTCCGTGCATCCCGCCGAGCGCTGATCAGGGATGCACATAACGGATCGGCATCCCTGCTCAATTTTTGGCGTGACAAAAAGCATCGGGGATACGGAAAAAAAAGTCACGCCAAAAATTGAGCAGGGATGCCGATCCGTTATGTGCATCCCTGATCAGCGCTCGGCGGGACGCACGGACTGATGCAATACAAAAAGCGTCGGGGATACGGAAAAAAAAGTATCGCATCTGTCCGTGCGTCCCGCTGAGCGCGGATCAACATCCCTGCTCAATTTTTGGCGTGACTTTTTTTTTTTTTTCCGTATCCCCAGCGCTTTTTGTATCTCATCCGACCGTGCCTCCTGCAGCGGCCGATCAGTGCACTGCGTCTGTGCGTTTGAAAAGTCAAATGGCGTTCCTTGTCTTCTGAGCCCCGCCATGAGCCCAAACAATTGATTTCCACCACATATGAGGTATCTGCGTACTCGGGAAAAATTGCACAATACGTTTTATGGTGCATTTTTTCCTGATACCGTTGTAAAAAGAAAAAAAAAAAGCTACCTTGTTGCTGCAAAAATTTTAAAAAAAAAAAATTAAAAAAAAATAATTTTCACGGTTCAACGTTATCAACTTTCAGTGGAGCCCCTGGGGGTACAAGGGGCTCACTAAACATCTAGATAAATTCCTTGAGGGGTCTAGTTCCAAAATGGGGTAATTTGTGGGGGAGCTCCACTGTTTAGGCACCATGGGGGGGGTCTAAAAACGTGACATGGCGTCCGCTAATGATTCCAATCAATTTTGCTGTCAAATGGTGCCCTTCTCTTCTGAGCCACGCCATGCTCCCAACAATTACTTTCCACCACATGTGAGGTATCTGCGTACTCAGGAGAAAATGGACAATACGTTTTATGGTGCATTTTTTCCTGATACCCTTGTGAAAAAAAAGCTACCTAGTTGAAGCAACAGTTTTGTGGTAAAAAATTTTTTTTTTCTTTTCACGGCTCAACGTTATAAACTTCTGTGAAGCCCCCAGGTGTTCAAAGTGCTCACCAAACATCTAGAAAAATTATTTGAGGGCTCTAGTTTCCAAAATGGGGTCACTTGTGGGGGAGCTCCATTGTTTAGGCACCTCAGGGGGTCTTCAAACCCGACATGGCGTCCGCTAATGAGTGCAGCTAATTTTGCATTCAAATGGCGCTCCTTCCCTTTCGAGATCTGCCGTGTGCCCACACATTTGATTTCCACCACATATGAGGTATCTGCGTACTCAGGAGAAAATGGACAATACATTTTATGTTGCATTTTTTCCCGATACCCTTGTGAAAAAAAAAGCTACCTAGTTGAAGCAACAGTTTTGTGGTAAAAAATTTTTTTTTCTTTTCACGCCTCAACGTTATAAACTTCTGTGAAGCCCCCAGGTGTTCAAAGTGCTCATAAAACATCTAGAAAAAATATTTGAGGGCTCTAGTTTCCAAAATGGGGTCACTTGTGGGGGAGCTCCATTGTTTAGGCACCTCAGGGGGTCTTCAAACCCGACACGGCGTCCGCTAATGAGTGCAGCTAATTTTGTGTTCAAAAATTCAAATGGCGCTCCTTGCCTTTTGACCTCTGCCGTGCACCCAAACAATTGATTTTTACCCCATATGGGGTATCAGCGTACTCAGGAGAAAATGCACAATAAATTGTAGGGTGCACTTTCTCTTTTTTCCCTTGTAAAAATGAAAATTTTATGGCTAAAGTAACATTTTTGTGTTAAAAAGTAAAATTTTCATTTTTTCCTTCCACATTGCTTTGGTTCCTGTGAAGCACCTAAAGGGTTAATAAACTTCTTGGATGTGGTTTTGAGCAGTGTGAGGGGTGCAGTTTTTAGAATGGGGTCACTTTTGGGTATTTTCTGTCACCTCGGCCTCTCAAAGTCACTTCAAATGTGATGTGGTCCCTAAAAAAAATATTTTGTAAATTTTGTTGGAAAAATTAGAAATTGCTGATGAACTTTGACCCCTTCTAACTTCCTAACGAAAAAAAAATTTCTTTCGAAAATTGCGCTGATGTAAAGTAGACATGTGGTAAATGTTATTTAGTAACTATTTTGTGTGACATATCTCTCAGATTTATGGGCATAAATTTTCAAAGTTTGAATATTGCAAAATTTTCCAAATTTTCGCACAATTTCCTAAATTTTCACAAATAAACGCAAAAAGTATCGGCCTAAATTTATAACTGACATGAAGTACAATATGTCACGAAAAAACAATGTCAGAATCGCCAGGATCCGTTGAAGCCTTCCAGAGTTATAACCTGTCAAAGTGACACTGGTCAGAATTGCAAAAAATGGCCCGGTCATTAGGGTGTTTTAGTGGCCGGGGGTGAAGGGGTTAACGTACTTCATATGTGGTGGTAATCCTGCCCATTTCACTGTGTGCATATTTTATTTTTCTAGGTGTCTATTCAATATTATTGTGTGTATTGTATTTCTAATGGATAAATGAGATTATTTTTAGAGTTTGTGGAGTGGGGTTTGATCTCATTTTGTAGGAATTTAAATTTCTATTTTAAAGTATGAAGATATGTTATAATAACATTGAGGAGCATATTATAGATTTCTGTTGTACCGATTTGTAAAATGGTACCCATACAAATTTATGGGTCCATTCATACTACCAAGACACATCAAGAAACACAAAACAAAATTACGCATAAAAATCCTCTTTAGGGCGCTTTTCCATCTGCAATTTTCTTGTGCAAGTGCGATCTGTTAAAAAATCGGATTGCACTCGCACCAGTGTTAATCAATGAGACAGTTTCATCTGTCCCGTTTTTTCTCCACATGAAATCGGGCTCTCGGTGCCATCTCAGCATGCTGTGATTTGTACCGAATCTCGTCTCACGTGTGTATAAAATTGCACTGCATTTGCATGTTATGCGACTACAGTGCGGTGCACGCAGAGACAGACAACGGTGGAGATGGGAGAAAGTGCTCCCTCCATCTTCTCCGCTCCTGTGATGCGATCGCAAGATCACATCACAGTCGCATGACCCTCGGCTGACAAAGCAGCAGAGGGTCATTAGCATATCGCTTCCGATGCTCTGGCAGCGTAAGCGGTACGCAAGTGGAAAAGAGCCCTTATGGTTCCATGAAAATCACTGACAGAACACGGATGCCATCTGTATGCAATTTGTGTGCTGGCCTTATTCAAGCACTACGCCAGCTTATTTTTTATTGCACCGCTGGGGTGATGATATAAATCTAAGTTCCCTAACCCCAGTCTCATACTCACACCCTGGCTGCTTCATCTTTTATCCCTGCCGCTCTGGTTAGTCTCCGGTGATTTGTGACCTGCCAGTAGCTCCCTTTTTTCATGGAATGCGCTGGAGGTCACAACTCAATACAACTCTATGAGAGCCTTGTTCTGTCCTTGTTCTGGCTCTTATAGACTTGCATTGAGAGCTTGTGATGTAACTTATGACTACCAGCCACTAAAAAGTTACAATCACAAGATGACGCTGTGACACTGGAGCACTGCTGAAAAAGCATGACAAAGCCAGAGGGTAAGTCTAATAACAGGGGTAGGGGACTATGATTTAAAGATATGCAGATAAATCCCTGCCACTTGTGTACCAGCATTCCAGTGCTCTTTTACTTGTCTTGCACTGATGATCTGCCATACATACGTACGTGATCACTGTAGCCAATCACTGGTCGGCTGCACAAACAGGCATCATGGCTATGATATTTCCAGCCTATTTGTTGTATAGACTGTCACGGAAAGTGTAAACATTGGAATGCAAGATGCTGTGGATAAGTGAGAAAAAGTTTTAATTTTTTAATTTTTTTTTTTTTAAATCAGTCTGAATATTTGAAAAATATTTCCACATAACTCCTTTAAGATAATAGCTACATAGAACAACGATAAAAAGGAAGACTCTATTTAATTAGGAAGAGTCATGGGATAAATAATTAAATCTATCAGATAAGGTAATATAAACCAGTGTGGGCAAAGGATATCTAGAAAACCAGATTTTACAAAATTTATTATTGAAATTCAAAAGGATTCACATCAATTTTTCATTGACTAAAAATCCATCTGACATCATTGCAACTTTACCAAAAGGGTCAAAATATTTTTTCCTGACATTTTCCATAATTGGTGGTAGGAGAACTTAAACTGTAAAGTTCAAGGTCCGTATCGGATACCTAGTGTCCGTGCATGGACCCTGAACACAGACATCTCAGGGATCTCCATGTTACTACTTGGGTTCGGCCACCCGGATAATGATAGAATTTTTTTTTAGAAAAGGAAAAAGAGAAATGCTTTTTTTTGTCATGAGATGTAGTATTGGTACAGTAGTTTAGTGTATAAATTTTATTAATTTTAAGAAATCTGCATCTCTTAGCAAAAAAAAGCAGTTTTCTGCTAGCAGATGTAGGTCTCATAGAAGTCAATTAATTCAACTCAGGTGAGTTTACTTGGTGTCACAGGTGGGGTACCATGGGATCTCCATCTGTGACCACAGGTAAACTCAGTGACGTCAGCGCTCACAGCTGCGACTCAGTCAGTGTCTGTCTGCGTGGGACCTCATGTGGATTATGTCGGACCTGAGTGTTAGGGGGATAATAAATTGGGGAAAGAGGGTGTTTTTTGTGTTTCATTTCAAATAATGGATTTTTTCTGTGTTTGTGTTTATTTCTTTTCACTTACAGGATTAGTAATGGGGAGTCTCCTACCCATTACTAATCTAGGGCTTAGTGGTAGCTGTGAGCTGTTATTAACCCCTTATATTACCCCGATTGCCACCACACTAGGGCAATCGGGATGAGCCAGGTAAAGTGTGCAACAATTCTGAGTGGTTGATGGATGCTATTTTTAGCCGCCTGGAGTGGGGACAATAACCATGGGTCTCACCAGTCTGAGAATATCAGCCCCCATCTGTCAGCTTTATAATGGCTGGGTATCAAAGTTGGGTAGGATAGCATGCCGTTTTTTAAAATTATCTATTTAGATAATTTAAAAAAAAAAAAAAAAAAAAGATGCATAGTGTTCCTCATATTTTGATAAACAGCCAAGATAAGCATACAGCTGGGGTTTGCAGCCTGTAGCCATCTGCTTTATCTGCACTGGGTATCACAATGAAGGGACAATACACCATTTATTAAATTTATTTATTTATTTTTACACTACTATAGGGATGCAGATAGCATGTATGATTCCAACCAATCACAGATACTGTCAGACAGGATGGGGCATGGTCAATCACAGACGCCGGGACTGACTGTAGATGGGGAAGAAGTGTACATGTATGAGAGTTAATGAGCGAAACCGGAAGCAGAGTGACAACCGCGCCGGAGACTTGCTAAGTATAACTGTCCTACTTTGCAGCCCTCCTAGCCCTTTGTACCATTATTTTACAGCACAATGTTCAGATCCCCATATATTTATAAGAGGTTCAGCATCTGGGAAGATGTTCGAGTTCAAGTCAGATCCCGAATCAGACTTTTTTTAAAGTCCAGCCGGACCGGCCTAACCTGAAGATCTGCGGGTTTGCCCATTTCTAACCATAATTTCTTGGCAGACAAAAATGTAAATGATAGGATTCTAGCTAAGAAAGATGTCAATTGGACAGTTTAAAATTGCTGAAGGCAAATAAATCGTAAGGAGACTGTTCCATCTGGTCAACTTCTTTTTCTATGTTCAAATAGTTAACTATATAGTTTAACAAGCACAGAATTTAGCAACTCTTTTACAAAGACTAAAGGTGGCTTTACACGCTACGAGATCGCTAAAGCAATCTCGTTGGGGTCACGGAATTTGTGACACACATCCGTCCGCTTTAGCGATGTCGTTGTGTGTGACACCTATGAGCGATTTTGAATCGTCGCAAAAACATTCAAAATCGCTTATCGGTGACATGCCCCCCTCTTCCCAAATATCGTTGCTGCTGCAGTAACGATGTTGTTTGTCATTCCTGTGGCAGCATACAACGCTATGTGTGATGCCGCTGGAACAAAAAACATCTCCTTACCTGCGCCCACCGGAAAAGGAGGAAGGAAGGAGGTGGGCGGCATGTTCCAGCCGCTCATCTCCGCCCCTCCTTTTCTATTGGGTGGCAGTTCAATGATGCTGCTGTGACGTCTTAGAAAGGAGGCGGTTCGCCGGTCACAGCGAAGGCGCTGCACAGGTATGTGCGTGTGACGCTGTCGTAACGATAATGTTCGCTACAGCAGCGATCACCACATATCGTTAGAACGACGGGGGCGGGTGCTATCGCGCTCGACATCGCTAGCAATTGTTAGCAATGTCGCAGCATGTAAAGCGGCCTTAAGGCTATGTGCGCTGTTCAAGTTTGTGCTCTCCTGGAACCCTTTTTTCCCTATGTGCGCACTTTGCGTCGAGGTAGTTGCAGTTCTAAACGCATCCTCTGGCAGATATGGTTTTTGTCAAATTGGTTTTGACCACAAACACGCTATAAATACACTTACATTTTTACTGCGTTTTTACCGCGTTTTACCGCATTTTACATGCTTTTTCACTGCTTAAAATCAGATACATTTTGACTACAAATACAATGCTAAATAAAGTTTAAACATACAAACACTATAAAAAAAAGGAAAAAAAATGATAACAAATATCAATATTAAAATCATACAAAAAATGGCTTATTTTATTAAAATTATAACTTTGTGCAAATAATTAGGCATAAAATTACATTTATTTAATGATTTTCATACATTTAATTTTCGGACTATGTGTGTGTGTAAATGGACATGTCATGCCATAAATATTTTGTCAAAAACGCATGCCTTTAATTGTTCCAAAAAGCATGTTTTCTGCATCAAAAAAGCATGTAAAACGCTAGGATTTTGAAGTAGATTGCGTTTTGCAACTTCTCATTGACTCCAATGTTAGCAAAACACTGCCAAAATGGAAAAAACAATTGACATGCTGCTTCTTTAAACGCTGAGTTTTTGACAAAATTTCTGCAACTAAAACGCAGCATTTTTAACAGCAAAGTGCGCACAACAAGTCCATATTTCCCATAGACTTTGCTGGAAAATCAAAACACATGCCTTTTGGCATTAAAACGCTGCAGTTCAAAATGCTGCAGAAACGCAGGTAAAAACGCAAAGTGTGCACACAGCCTTAATCAAAGCAAAAAAGAAAAAAGGAATAACTGGGTGTAATATGGTACAATTCCTTTAGATGGCAGTATTTCTCCTACATAGAAGCAGAGCCTGGAATCCCATTCTGAAGTTTCAAAGTCTCCATATTCACCAGGAGAAAAAAAAAGGTTATTCACGTGTAGCCGCACCATTGTTCACCTACTGTGAACGGACAGCTAAGCAACATATAGTAGGGCAGCGGGACACAACTGGCTTAGGTTAGTGCTGTGTTTGTTAAAAAAAAAAAGATTTTGAGCGGGGTTAAAATAATTGCACCATCATTATTATCACACTTTAACCCTTTCAATTGCACTTATATATTGCATAAAAGTAAAAATGAGAAAAGATTTGGTTATAATAATAAGTGGTGTATATATATAAATATATATATATACACACACACATATATATAAATATATGTATATACACATATGTGTGTGTATATATAAAATTAAAAACATATAAATGTACATATATATATAGCACGGCATAGCAGGTACAGTTTAATATTCATGTAAGAATCTGATAATAAGTTAATAACATTGAGAGAAAAACTGTATGGACTGCAACTTGAATCCCTCTTAATGGTAAACACCATAAAACTGTTTAGAAATAGATCAGAAATATGTAGCCGATAATCCATTATGCAGATAACAGTAAAATTCTCAGGTCCCGTGTAGGATACCTCCAATGTTGGGGATGATCGGGTTTCCCTCTAGAGGAAATGCTTTACATTTGAATGGCTGCCTTGGCAACTATATTGCTTGATCTGCCGATTGCAGCTCCTGTTTCAAGATTTAAACTTCTGGCGGGAGACAGGAACACCAGCAACACTGGACGAATCCTTAAAATGTTTGCCGTTATTAGATTTATGAGCTCTAAAAAAAAGATAAATACTATGATGCTATAAAACGCTAGATTTATGTACAACATAAACCTTACGTTTATTACTAATTCGCATAATTAATATTATACATATTATATAAAACATATTAATATAAGACATACTAGTAAGATTGTAATGAAAACATTCAATGCCAATGTGACGAGTCACTTTGCAAAGCCATAAAGTTTGTGAGAGTACACAATATGTGAATATGTATGTGTATGTATACAGTATACATATATTTATAGATATATATATATATATATATGGATAAATCCACGCACACATACTATATATATACATTTATATATACACATATGTGTATGGATCCATATATACTGTTTATATATATTATATATATACACACAGTATATATATATATATATATATATATATATATATATATATATATATATATATATATATTATACAACCTTACATACAGTGCCTACATGCTACCAAACATATCTAAACAACTAAACATTTCTTAACTTAAATTCAGATTCATATATATACATTGAATTTGGGCACTATAATAAAGAGTATATATTTTTTTTTTAATAAATTCTTTCAATATACTGGTTGCTTTAGAGCATTTCTTCTATCATGTTATGCCTTGTTCTTTGCTCTCTGCTGCAGTTTAATGAAAATGCTGATGTAAAATCATATTGCTTATGCTGCTAGGTGTGAAGCATTATTTACATTATGAATATAGGATTAAGATGCATATATATATATATATATATATATATATATATATTTTTATATATATATATATATATCTGTACATACGCTTTATATATATATATTTCCTCTCTCTACGTATATTATATATATATTACGTCTCTACGTATATTATATACATATTTATACATAACATATTTCCATCCACCCATCTTGCCGTCTGTGAGATTATATTGAAGCAGGGTACCAATATTTGTTAATCAAAGCCTGTAAGTGCAATAGGGTATACTCTTTATATTTGGCCCATACATACCATACTATCTACATTGCAATAATGATAGGACAATGAAAGCAGATAATTACTGCTTTGTAATAAAATAATGGTCTTGAACAGCACACAAAAGGAATAAGATCACAGTGATGAAGCATGTATAGACACTTCTGTAAACCCAAATATTTAATTAGTTTGAAGAAGTAGTATGCTACTTTTGTAAATAGGCAATGCAGTGGTAGTGGGTGTGAAAATTAAAAAGTACCTCCAACCTCACACTTCCACCACTGTGCCTCACATAGGTAATTGTATTCTTAGTTAGGAAGTACATGGGTTTTCTTGTAATATATTATCTGTGACTGACACCCTTAAGCCCATGTATCCTGTGTGAACTGCATAATAGAAGCATATAAAGGCGTATTTTGTGTTTAACCAATGCACTGCCGAATAAAGGTGGCAATGCTGAGTGTTGTCAGCCTAACAAGTCTTGGAAGGGTTAATTTACAATCTCCCTACAAATGAGATTTGCAAATCCCAGAAGCTCCCAGCTATAGTTTTTCGAGCATGTTTATCCTGCAGCTTAACGCTGCTTCCTGGATTCTGAGTTTGTGTGAGCCAGAAAAATTATGGCTGACGCAGAATTCCCTAAGACCCTAGTTTAATTACTTCATTTGTGGCGGAGACCGGTGGTCTTTAGGAAAAGATATGATTATTGATGGATAGTGTGTGGGAAGAAAACATGCTGGTTGATGTCCATCTTCTTACTGTGTACAATTCTGCAGCACTTTATATACTTTAGCGGACGACTTTAGTCGTGAGCGGTCACTTTTTGTGGGACTCAGAATCCTTGTTTAGAGCAGTGAAAGGGAAGGTAGATAGACTTTACAGAACGCAGGGAATGGTGCTTGAGTTGTTCCATATTGGGAAATATTCATATTTATTGTAAGTTTGTCCTGACTTTTTAGTCACAAAGTGCAATTCTCCTTGGAAAACTGGAGGACAACTAATATGGTCTCCATTACACGTCACACAGGAAATGACAAAACCTTTCCCAAACTCCCAACAAACAAATCTTCTTAGGTGTTTTATTCTTGTATTATCGCATAACTAGGAAGATCTACTTTCAAGAATGTAGGAAAGTTGAGTGACAACCCTCAGTAAAACTAAGGCCATTACACATGGAAGTGGTTTGATCATTATTTTACATACCAAACCCTAAAGTGGGTGTAATATATGGAAGAGATACACTTTTTCAATATACTATTTCTCGTTTTATGAATTAGAAATCGACTTACAAATCCAGAGGCAAAATGATGACCAGAATACATTTGTGTGTATCTGATCCAATGATATGTGTACACAATGTTTTATTGAGGTGGGTCCTCTCCGTAACCCACCTTATGAAGGGCTAAATAAGCACTAAAAAAAATTAATATATGCATTGCAATATAAAAACAATGTACTGTACATATGTTGAGTGTTTTTATCGATTCAAGTTTCCAAAGACGTAAAGTGATTGAAAGAGGTAATATTGACCATTCTTCAGGTGGCTTCTGCTTGGAAACCACTCACTGGTTCATAACATGCAAGTGAAGAAAAAAAGCTAGCTGCCAAAGATATCAAAAAAATTAACTCCCTAAAAAGACACTTCACGTCAAAAGACAACAGCTTGTCCTGAAACATCTTTATCTTTAAAAACTCGGCTGTTTTGCACACATCTAAAAGACGACGTGCACTAAGGGCACCTGTACACAAAAAACATTAAATATAATTAATGGCACTTCCTTAAAGTAGTAAGTACTATGTAAATAGAGAGGGGTGCACTCAGTAGGTTCCAAGACCAAGATACTTAGTATAGACACAAATCACTCCCAATTTCTTGATGCTCTGATTTTTCTTGAACAGTGAATGTGCATGAAGAATGTTTTCGGTCACAACAGGACCTTCCTCAGTTCCACATGGAGAGACTGGAGGGTGCTTGTGTAACAGCTCGGTTTCCACCGCTGCATGGCAGCTCCCATGCAGCGGTGGATACCGCGCTGTTACACAAGCACCCTCCAGTCTCTCCATGTGCAACTGAGGAAGGTCCTGTTGTGACCGAAAACATTCTTCATGCACATTCACTGTTCAATAAAAATCACAGCATCAAGAAATTGGGAGTGCCTTGTGTCTATACTATGTACACAAAAACATAGCTGAAGAAGATCCTATTGGTTTGTAATATTAATGCTGTTGTATGGTGCCTTCTTGAAGGGAGTAAAGAAGTACCAGACTACAAAGTCTTTGGAGTCTGTAGGACAGGCAAAGACTTAATATCCAGTCTTCCACATAACAGAATACAAGCTGCTTAAATGGTAGATTAAAATTGGAGTCCTTTATATAGATAATTTGCATACGGGCACAGGAACTTCAAGTTATGGATCTAGAAGAATAGCTCCATAATACAGCATAGGATGCAACATACCACTTGTTTTTTTTGGAACTTTTTTATCTAGGGAAAAAAAGTTGTATTCTTGTTAAAAATCAAGGGCATATGCAGGTGGATATGGGCTCATATAAATCTGTAGGTTCATTGACCCATAATAGTGGTTATCGATTTTTTTTTTTTTCTAGCATTTTATATATGCATTTTTTCATCTATTAACTGCTTCTGGTCCCACATCTAATCTGGAGTGACATTCCACAATGTCAAGGCACAGTAGCACAGCTACACGTGATCATATAGCTGCAGGAGCAGGTATCCAGCTGTAAAAGACAGCTGAAACCCCTATAAAGAAAGCACAGGTGGCTTATATTGTCTGTGCCTTCTCCATTGCTGTATACAAAGTGCTAAAGATCCGCTCTGTATACAGTAATAGGAAATGCTGACAGCCCTTGCTCCTCCAAACATAGGGGGATCTGATCTCTGAGTATATTGTCTGTGCCCTCAACATTGCTGTATACAAAGTGCTAAAGATGCGCTGTGTATGCAGCAACAGGAAGTGCAGATGGCGCCTGCTCCTCCATACACAGTGGTCATGTGATCGCTATGTATAAGGAGGGAGCAGGAGATGTAGACATCTCTGTTATGTAACTGGGAGGCTTCATTTTCCTTGTAACAGGGACTTATATAGCAGTCCCAGTTACTATAATAATAGGATGAAATAATAAATATTTCAATATTTAAATGCCCATCAAAGGTCTTTACTGACCGTTTTCGGGGCCCAATTGGTAAACAAAATAAAAAATAAATAAATAAAAAATATCAGGTAAAAAATAAAAAAAAAAAACACTGTCAAACCATATCGCTATTACTAGTGCTGCCCCCCCCCCCCAAAAAAAAGAAAAAACCTTTACAATATAAAATATTACAAAATTGTGAACAAATTTTTAAATGTATTTTAGTGGTCCTTTGTGATCCTCAAACAAAAATTAAGGTAAAAAAGAGACACATTTCTTTTATTTTATCTTCTATATCAACTGTTATTGGTAAAATGACACCCCCCCCCCCCCAGAAAATATGATATTGACATTAAACCAAAGCCCCATGTATCACGAAAAAACTTCAGCAATCACATGAATTTGTGAATGGGAATTTACAGCAATTTGAACTGCATATTTGAAAAATGTGCCTGGTCAGGATAGGGGTTAAAAGGGTAAATGGCCCAGTCTTGGACCGATTAATGTAAACCAGCATACCTAAATCATTTTATGTTTACAAAAACAGATCAGAAATGAAGCAAAAGTGTAACAAAATAATCTACATGTAGTGCATTTCATATTGTCCTATAGATTCACAAATGAGATTTGTCCCCTGCTTTACTTGCTGCAAAAAAATTAGAAAAATATTCAGCATTTTTTTTTAAACCCTAAAATGACAGATGCAGTTGCAGATGCAGCTTTTGTGGCCAAAGCCAAGAAATGAGCTTAACATATCAGTATGGACATTATACTTCCACATCTTCAGGATCCATTTCTGGAATGTAGGGTAAAAAAATGATTACAAAATATATATAAATTTTTTTTTCAAATACTCCATTTCTAAAAAATATGTTCTGATGTTTCCAGCTTATCAAAGGGGAACAAGTCAGGGTCTTGTGACTTTTTTTTTTTATAAATAATTGCTCCTTATTTTTTTTTAGTCTAACAATCAGGATCGTTTACTGTCGCTCGGTACCTGGTCCTATGAAAGATTTGCTCTGAAGAGAAAAGGAAGTTATTTTCCCCTCATATTTTACTCAATACCGTCTTCTGAAAGCTGCTCCATCTACTCTTACTTAATCCCCTCCCTGAACATTTGCATCATATTTTACACTGGGTATTTATCTGTCTGTTCTGCTCTGATTGTGGAAACCTCCCCTACTTGTCAAAGCCAATAGAATTTAGATGCAAAACATATTTTAGACTTGAATAAGGAAGCTTTAGAGGTTTGCAATCAGAAAATATGTTAAGAAATGTGTATTAATCCCCTTATTGTTCGAGACTGTGTTTTTTCATCTAGTAAAAGCTGCCGCTTCTCCTCCTAGTTGAACATTATATAGTGAATTTGCAGAATCTCCTGCGATTTCTGGGATTTGGATTGGGACGGAGATGCTTCTGCAGATCCTTGTAATGTAATTTTATTCAGACTGAATGTATACATTAGCTCTGTATATAATACTTTATTTCTCCTTTCCCCAGATCTTTCAATGAAACTTAAACCGTACGCAATCCAACAAAAAAAATAAAAATCTAGAATTTTTCGAGGGACTCAAGTAAACAATCTTCTTGATTTCTCACTGATTAAACAGATTTGCAGTTCTGCTCAATTATGTTACAATTGATCCATGTAAACCCAGTTCAGAATGAGCTCTAATTCACTGGGATCACAGAAGTTCTGTTTATCGCTAAGACGAGATATAGCTGAATAAATAGGAACTCGGCTCCGGAAAAGACCTGATGGGATCTCAAAGCAGACAGAATACAAGGATATCAATGCAAACACAAATTGTGAATAGATCAAGATGCCACTGCACAAATCCTTATCTATTTCATGGGTGTATGTGCAAAATGATAACACTGTAGCGCTTTAAATGTTTGATGAGTGAGTAACATCAGTCTTCAGTTTGTAGCCATGTTAGATAATAATAGAGATCTGCATGGCTAGCAATTCCATTCTATAAGGTTACCATCTTCAGCAGCCTCTTCATACAACACAGGGCTGTGGGGAATTGTAAATTATATTCTACAAATTATTACCCATATGTGTATTATACATTGTTTCTATGCTGATTTATGGTTTTACGCCTTAAAAGACTGCTGATCAAGTAAAAATTCGATTGAGGCTCAGTAAGACAAGCAAAAATAAGACACTTTGGTGAGGTTTAGCTAAAACCAGTCAGGGGCTTTTCTGTAACTCCCATAAGACTTGACCGAAAGGGTACCATTGCATGTAGCACTATTTTTCTTCTAAAATGGCATACAAGTGCATGTCAATAAATTAGAATATCATCAAAAAGTTAATTTATTTCAGTAATTCAATACAAAAAAGGAAACACATTGTGAGGTAAATCCGGAGATATGACGATAAATCATGACATTCAAGTCATGTCAGGAAGCCCTCTCCTGGTGTGACACCCCCCCTTTCCTTCACACAACTGGTTTAGCAACAAATCCCATGGCCATCTCCTGTGATATGGAGATGAGGTGGTGTGGGAACAATGGACACAGGATGACTCCCTGCCGTCACCCTGTAACAAGAGTTGTATCTCATTAGCAAGGCTATGGAACTAGCAGACAGAACGACTCCAGTAAAAAATGGTTCATATCTCGCAAGCCATATTTCCGATAAATATGGCAACCATAAAAATGGTGTCTCCGCATGCGGACGATGCCGGCACACCCTTTTTATGGGAGCAGGACATTGGGAAATGCCCCAGGCGTGATATCAGCCAATGGGGAACTGGCAGACAGGTCATGAGTCCCCTCGTTCTGTAGCTAAATTCATAACTGTCACAATGAGAGCATTGGCGTCCGCCTACGACGCTCCCAGGCAAAGTTATGGCCCATATTCCATGTTGTGAATTTGTCCATAACTCAAGCCAGGGGTGGAGCAGTGCTCCCTGTGAGGTCACTAAGGTAGGAGGGGACCTGGATTTGCCCAGGTTGATAACCCTGCTTCGGCCATTTTCCAAGGTTCTTCTCGCTGGGGGCACGTGTAGGAAACATCTGTGGGAGTTCCTGGAAACCTGGTCTACAGCGCCCCCCTGTGGCCAGACGCAACAAGGTAACTGATTGAACTGTGTATGCCTGTTTGTAACCCATGCTTTGATTGTAACTGTACTCTGACATATGTATATTCTGTAGATTCCCTATTGTATATATTGTAGTTTCTAGTGTGCTTTAGGCTGATTAAATTATATAATTAATCTTGGGCTGTTCTGTTATCTCGATCTCGAATCCCACGTCTGTGTGTTCGGCTAATAGTTACCGTGAAGCGGTTGGTGGCAGCGAGTTGTGCCAAGGATTATTGTGGGGAGGCCAGTGAGATTCGGGGAGATTTTATATATTCCGCCCGCGGAGGTCGGGGGAATATATACCCTACTCTCACCGGGGACCCTTCAATAATCGGCATAAGTAGTATAGCGGCCTCCTTGCTTATTGTCGGGCAATTCCATAATTGGCCTGACTATAAGAGGGGCGCTAGAGAGCGCGTCACGTGCTCTGTCTGTCGGTCGGGAGGTATGAAGTAGGGGTGACCCCCACTTGTTACCCCCCGATTGTGACGTACTGGTAGCCAGCGCGAGGGATTTCTGAGTGACCCCCCGGTGGTTTGTGACATATTGGTGGCATAGCGGTGGGATCGAGATAATAGTGTGTGTGAGTGTGAGACCCATACTCCCAGACACTAAAGACTGCCTGCAGCAGCTGTGGCTGCTGGGGTCTTCAGACTAGCTCAACACTAGAGTGTCAGAGTGCAGATACTGTAAGGTGTGTGGAGGCATCAGGTGTCAGTTCTGTGTCAGTGACCAAAAGTCTGCAAGAATGGCTGATGGCACCAGGAGCAGAGCTATGCAACTGGCCAATGCTAAGGCAGGAGCCGAAGAGAGGGAGGACGGTGCTGTGGACAGCAATGAGGAGGTTGCCCACGAGTCCTCCAGGAGCTCGACGCCAGAAAACAGCTCTGCAGAGGACATTGCACAACCGGGCACTGCTGGACAAGATGAGGAGCAGCTCGCCCAAGGGTCCTCAACGAGCCAGACGCCAGCCCTCCGCTCTGCAATGGACAGTGAAGCACCAGGCTCCGCAGCGGGCCGCAGATCACCACGTGCCATTCCACCGAGCCTGGGAGGCTCGGATAGCCTTCTTCAAATGGCTATGGCCCTACGCCAGGCTGGAGACCGGGAGGGCTACAAGGAACTCATGGCCGAGCGTGAGCGGCAAGCAGCGCGTGAAGAGCGCCAGGCAGAGCGTAACTACCAGCTGCAGCTAGCTCAGCTCCGGCCCTCATCAGCCACCCGTGACCTTCCAGACACCAAACTTCCAAAGGTCCGTGTTGAGGACTTCCCAGTGCTGGAGAAGGATGGAGACTTGGACTCTTTCTTGACTGCTTTTGAACGGACTTGCTTGCAGCATCATCTGAACAAGGACCAGTGGGCCAAATACCTGACCCCCCGTTTAAGGGGTAAGGCCCTGGATATCCTTGGGGACTTGCCTGCTGAGGCGGATCAGGGCTACGACACCATCAAGCGGGCCCTGATCCAACAGTACAACCTCACCCCGGAGTCCTACTGCAAGAAGTTCCGGACGCTGCAGAAGGGACCAAAGGACTCCTGGGCTGACCACCGGCGGGCACTTGCCCGAGCTGCCGACCACTGGACCCAAGGCCTGCAGCTTTCCACCGGACCGGAGATCCTGGACTTGTTCATCACGGAGCAACTCTTGTGGAACTGCCCTGAGGATCTCCGCCAGTTCATCCGAGACCAGAAGCCAAAGGGATCCACGGCTACAGCTGCCCTGGCAGATGACTACACCAACAATCGGGCTCCTGAAGCCAGGAGAGCAGCCACCAGCAGCACCTGGAGAGGGGGTAAGATGAACTCTGCGACTGCCCCACCTGCCCCTAGACTGCAGGGGGTGTCCCCCTCAACTCCCCTCTCCAGGCCCGTGGCAGAGCCAAGACGGTGCCACCAGTGCAACCTACCTGGACACTTCAAGGCCATGTGCCCTCAGCGTCCCAAGGCCCCGGCTCCGTCCCCGTCCCAAGGGCCGCCCAAGGTGTATTGTGTGGGTGGGGGTGGTGGTAGGTCCCTGGACAGCTTCCAACCTGTCACCGTCGGCCAGTCTGTGACCATAGGACTGCGAGACAGCGCCTCGGAGGTGACTCTGGTGCGGCCTGAGATGGTGTCCCCCCAAGACTTGATCCCTGGAAAAACCCTCGCTGTCTCCGGGATTGGAGGCATTGACCCGGCGCTGCCTGTTGCTGACATTTATGTGGACTGGGGCGCAGGGCGAGGGGTGAGGGAGGTGGGGGTAACTGATCGGATCCCTGCAAACGTGCTACTTGGGACAGATTTGGGGCAGATAACCTCCCAGTTTGGGCCCCCCCCAAGGGCTGAACCTTCAGCCAGTACTGACATGACTCCTGACAATGTTAATGTGTTATCTATGAATGATGTAAGGGAGGAGGGAGTGAACTCTGATATTTCTGCTTGCATAGACACCATAGACACACACAGCTGCAGCTGTGACAGGGGAGGGGGTCAGAGAAAGGTGTGACAATGCCTCTACAAGTAACCAGCCTGTGAGCTGGGATCTGTTGCCCTCTGCAGGGATAAGCAGAGAGCAGGGTGCTGCAGGGGGAGGACCAGTGTGTGGGGTGGGGGCTACCACAGCAAATGTGGGGTCCCCAGAGATTTCACACCGGGGTTCTGTTGCTGCAGGAGGGGAACAGGCAGGTGAGATTGGGGCCGGTCCAGGAGCGGAAGTGCTCCCAGGTAAGATCTCGGTGCAGGGTTCCCCCACAACCGGGGTGTCAGGAAGCCAGGTAGGTCTGCCTGAACCGGCGACTTGGTCAGGAACGGAGGAGGAGCAGGCACGACCCACGGTCGCAGCGGCTGTGGCCGCTGTCACCCGCAGTGGGAGTGCTGGAAGCCAAGGGGCCTCCCGGAGGTCCGATAGCTCTTCCCCTTCTGACCAAGTGGCAGCCGAGTCAGGTGGAGGCCAGGACACAGGTCCCGGGGTACTGACTGAAGATGTGACAGTCTCGTCGATTCTGGCCACATCTAGTCAGGAGTTTCAGGCAGCGTTAGAAGCTGACGACAGCCTGAAAGCTCTAAAGGAGCAGGCGGCACAGCCTCCCTCGGACTCGGACCCGGAGCGAGTGGTCTGGGACCAAGGACGGCTGTACCGGGCCACGGTCCAGCAGGGTTCACCGGAGGCGTGGCCCAGGGACCGACAGTTGGTGGTACCCTATCCGTTCCGGACGGAGTTGTTGCGGATCGCACATGAGATTCCGATGGCCGGACACCTAGGGATCGCTAAGACCAAGGCCAGGTTAAACCAGCATTTCTACTGGCCAAAAATGGGGGCCGATGTGGCTGCCTACTGCCGTTCGTGTGAAACCTGTCAGAGAGTGGGGAAGGCGGGGCCACGCCCCAAAGCCCCACTGGTATCTCTGCCAATCATCGATGAGCCTTTCAGGAGGGTGGCTGTGGATCTGGTCGGCCCGCTGGCCATCCCCAGCAGCTCCGGGAAACGCTTCATACTGACGGTAGTTGACTATGCCACCCGGTACCCAGAAGCAGTGGCCTTGTCCATTCGGGCTGACAAGGTGGCCACCGCATTGCTGGAGATTTTCTCCCGAGTGGGTTTTCCCCAGGAAATGCTCACTGACCGGGGGACCCAATTCATGTCCCAGCTGATGGAGACCCTCTGTAAGCAAGTCCAGGTGCGACATCTGGTGGCCAGCCCGTACCATCCACAGACTAATGGCCTGTGCGAGCGGTTCAATGGCACCTTGAAGCAGATGCTTAAGATGTTGGTCGACTCCCATGGGCGTGACTGGGAGCGGTATCTCCCACACCTGTTATTTGCTTACCGGGAGGTTCCACAGGCCTCAACAGGATTCTCACCGTTTGAGCTCCTGTACGGGCGACGTGTGCGGGGCCCCCTGGCTCTGGTGAAAGAGGCTTGGGAAGGGGATTTGGCCACCCCTGGAGTGTCGGTTATCGAGTATGTCATGCGCTTCCGGGACAAAATGCAGGCCTTGACGCAACTGGTACACGACAATATGGCTCAAGCCCAGGCCGATCAGAAGCGTTGGTACGACCAGAACGCTTGTGAGAGGACCTACCAAGTGGGTCAAAAGGTGTGGGTACTGGTCCCCGTACCACAGGACAAGCTTCAGGCAGCCTGGGAAGGCCCATACCTCGTGTACCAGCAGCTCAACCCTGTAACGTACCTGGTCACCCTGGACCCTGCCCGTGGAAGGCGGAAGCCCTTCCATGTGAACATGATGAAGGCACATCATGAGCGGGAGGCATGTGCGCTCCCCGTGTGCAACCTGCCCGAGGAGGGAGAAGCGGAAACCCTCTTGGATATGCTAGCCCAGGTTAGGGCAGGCGGATCCATTGAGGATGTGGAGGTTGGCCACCAGCTCTTGGAGGACCAACGGTCCCAGCTGTGGGCCACCCTCCTCCCCTTCCGGGGGTTGTTTACCAACCAGCCCGGAAGGACTGACTTGGCTGTCCATCACGTGGACACTGGGGATCATCCCCCGATCCGGCGTTCAGCATATCGGGTCTCCCTGGAAGTGCAGCAACACATGCGCCAGGAGATTGACGAGATGCTGAAGCTGGGGGTGATCCAGGCATCCAACAGCGCTTGGGCCTCGCCTGTAGTCCTCGTCCCTAAGAAGGACCGAACCACTCGGTTCTGCGTGGACTACAGGGGGCTCAATGCTGTCACGGTCGCCGATGCGTACCCAATGCCACGCATCGATGACCTGCTCGATCAGTTGGCCGGGGCTCAGTACCTGACCATCATGGACCTGAGCCGGGGATATTGGCAGATCCCCCTGACTCGCAAGGCCAGGGAACGCTCTGCCTTTATTACCCCATTTGGACTGTACGAGTCCACGGTGATGCCATTCGGGATGAGGAATGCCCCTGCCACTTTCCAGCGGATGGTCAACACCCTGCTCAAGGGACTTGAAGGGTACGCGGCCGCGTACCTGGATGACATTGCCGTCTTCAGTCCCACCTGGGAGGACCACCTAGAGCATCTAGCACAGGTGCTCAGGCGGATCCACCGGGCAGGTTTGACCATCAAGCCGGGAAAGTGTCAGCTGGCCATGAGCGAGGTCCAGTACCTCGGTCACCGGGTAGGTGGGGGAACGCTGAAGCCCGAGCCTGAGAAAGTGGAGGCCATCGCATCCTGGCCCACCCCCAGGACCAAGAAGCAGGTGATGTCCTTCTTGGGGACCGCTGGGTACTATAGGAGGTTTGTTCCATGCTATAGTAGCCTGGCAAAGCCCTTGACGGACCTCACCAAGAAGAAGCTGCCCTCTGCAGTCGATTGGACAGTGGACTGCGAGACAGCCTTCCGGGCCCTAAAGGACGCCCTGTCCAGCCCGCCCGTGCTACAGGCAGCCGACTTCACGCAGCCGTTTGTAGTACAGACCGACGCCAGTGACTTCGGCCTCGGTGCGGTGCTCAGCCAGGTGGACTCTGCGAGCCAAGAGCACCCAGTCTTGTACCTGAGCAGGAAGCTGTTACCAAGGGAAGTGGCCTATTCTACAATGGAGAAGGAGTGCCTGGCCATAGTGTGGGCCCTGCAGCGTCTGCAACCCTATCTATACGGGCGCCACTTCATCGTGGAGACGGACCACAATCCCCTCAGCTGGTTGCACACCGTCTCTGGGACGAATGGGCGATTGTTGCGATGGAGCCTTGCGCTCCAGCAATACAACTTCACCATTCGCCACAAAAGGGGCCGTGACCACGGTAACGCAGACGGGCTGTCCCGACAAGGAGAGGTCGCGGACGGGCGCACGGGGGAACACCGGAGTGTGCTGCCCCCTAGCGCCCTCAAAAGGGGGGAGGTGTGAGGTAAATCCGGAGATATGACGATAAATCATGACATTCAAGTCATGTCAGGAAGCCCTCTCCTGGTGTGACACCCCCCCTTTCCTTCACACAACTGGTTTAGCAACAAATCCCATGGCCATCTCCTGTGATATGGAGATGAGGTGGTGTGGGAACAATGGACACAGGATGACTCCCTGCCGTCACCCTGTAACAAGAGTTGTATCTCATTAGCAAGGCTATGGAACTAGCAGACAGAACGACTCCAGTAAAAAATGGTTCATATCTCGCAAGCCATATTTCCGATAAATATGGCAACCATAAAAATGGTGTCTCCGCATGCGGACGATGCCGGCACACCCTTTTTATGGGAGCAGGACATTGGGAAATGCCCCAGGCGTGATATCAGCCAATGGGGAACTGGCAGACAGGTCATGAGTCCCCTCGTTCTGTAGCTAAATTCATAACTGTCACAATGAGAGCATTGGCGTCCGCCTACGACGCTCCCAGGCAAAGTTATGGCCCATATTCCATGTTGTGAATTTGTCCATAACTCAAGCCAGGGGTGGAGCAGTGCTCCCTGTGAGGTCACTAAGGTAGGAGGGGACCTGGATTTGCCCAGGTTGATAACCCTGCTTCGGCCATTTTCCAAGGTTCTTCTCGCTGGGGGCACGTGTAGGAAACATCTGTGGGAGTTCCTGGAAACCTGGTCTACAGCGCCCCCCTGTGGCCAGACGCAACAAGGTAACTGATTGAACTGTGTATGCCTGTTTGTAACCCATGCTTTGATTGTAACTGTACTCTGACATATGTATATTCTGTAGATTCCCTATTGTATATATTGTAGTTTCTAGTGTGCTTTAGGCTGATTAAATTATATAATTAATCTTGGGCTGTTCTGTTATCTCGATCTCGAATCCCACGTCTGTGTGTTCGGCTAATAGTTACCGTGAAGCGGTTGGTGGCAGCGAGTTGTGCCAAGGATTATTGTGGGGAGGCCAGTGAGATTCGGGGAGATTTTATATATTCCGCCCGCGGAGGTCGGGGGAATATATACCCTACTCTCACCGGGGACCCTTCAATAATCGGCATAAGTAGTATAGCGGCCTCCTTGCTTATTGTCGGGCAATTCCATAATTGGCCTGACTATAAGAGGGGCGCTAGAGAGCGCGTCACGTGCTCTGTCTGTCGGTCGGGAGGTATGAAGTAGGGGTGACCCCCACTTGTTACCCCCCGATTGTGACGTACTGGTAGCCAGCGCGAGGGATTTCTGAGTGACCCCCCCGGTGGTTTGTGACACACATATATTATATAGATTCATTACAAAATAAGTGCTCTATTTCAAGTATTTATTTCTGTTAATGTTGATGATTATGGCTTACAGCCAATGAAAACCCATAAGTCTCAGAAAATTAGAATAATCACCACAAAACACCTGCAAAGGCTTCCTAAGCATTTAAAATGGTCCCTTAGTCTGGTTTAGTAGGTTGTACAATCATGGGGAAGACTGCTGACTTGACAAAGGTCCAGAAGGCAGTCATTTACACACTCCACAAGGAGGGTAAGTCACAAAAGGTCATTGCTAAAGAAGCTGGCTGTTCACACAATGCTGTATTCAAGCATATTAATGGAAAGTTGCGTGGAAGGAAAAAGTGTGGTAGAAAAAGGCGCACAAGCAACTGGGATAACTGCAGCCTTGAAAGCACTATTAAGAAAAAGCCATTCGAAAATTTGGGGGAGATTCACAAGAACTGGACTACTGCTGAAGTCAGTGCTTC
This sequence comes from Anomaloglossus baeobatrachus, assembly GCF_048569485.1. Lineage (NCBI taxonomy): Eukaryota > Metazoa > Chordata > Amphibia > Anura > Aromobatidae > Anomaloglossus > Anomaloglossus baeobatrachus. The sequence goes on along the minus strand of NC_134354.1, from coordinate 396,019,090 downwards.
AAGAGCCACCACACACAGACATATCCAAGACATGGGCTATTGTGTCGCCCAGGGCTATGGGGTACTTGGTCCCGGGCCGTATATGTACGGGGATGCTGTGTCACGGTTGTGTAACGGTCGATGCCTGGTTTTGTGACCCTGGGAATACTTTTTAAATGGGGATATATACAGGGGAGATGAAAGCGCTCATATTGTGACACCACTTGGGGGTTGCAGTTTTGGTGATGGAACTACTGCACAGTCGGTTACTACGGAGGCTGATGGTGATGGCAGCCTGAATGGTAGGCCCTCCACATCAGGGCAGGGCCCCAGGGAGTGAATGGTGGGATCCAGTGCAGAAAGAAGGGAGACCACACATCACTTCTGTTTTACTCACAGTGATGTTGAACTGTGGCCCTGAAGATGGCTGGTGCAGACCTCTGGTCTCTTTTGTCCCAGTGCCGGTTTGGTGACCTGGTAGTCTCTTTCCCCGGCACCTCTCACTAGTTGGTGGGACCCCATAGCCTTGAGCATTTGTGGGTTCCTTACTGTCTATCGGCAGTCTCTCATCCGTACTGCGGGTAGTGCGAACCCTGTAGGGTCGGTATTCTGTTCCGGTCCCTGGCTCAATCTTTGCTGCTCGTGTCCCCGGATTCTTTGGACCAGTTAGGTCCATGAAGGTCCCCTCACTGTGCAGGTGTTTGTCAGGTTGCCTGAAGCTGTGTCCTGACCTAGGACCCTGTGTCCTGTCGGTACTCTAGTTCCAGGGGTAACTGGCTGTACCCTTCCTGGCAACCACTCTCCTACATCACCTAGGTCACTGCTACACGACCCCGTCTGGAAACACATACGTCCCTTTCAACTGTCACTACTAGACTCTTCTGTCGTTCTGTCTCTGTCCCCTCCCACTGGGTTGCCGGCTAGTGGACTGGAGTGGCTCCACCTCTGTGGGGCCATCCATTGGGTCCCAGAGTAGTCAGTCACCCCTAATTGGGAGTAGGAACTGGGGATGTGTTACGTCCGGGTGGTGGAAACTCTGGACCGTACACCGGTTTCCCTTGAGGAGGCAGCCAGGCCGGTTACCCCGCCAGGGGGTCTGAATGCACGGCAGCCGAAGCACTGTTGATAGTCAGACAGTCCGTAGGAGAGCTGGAAAGGTGGATGTCGTGGAACAAACGGAGTTCTGGACGGTAGTCCGGGTGACGAGGCTCAGGGTCCGAGGCCGGGTAGTAGGGTCAGGCGGGATCCGGAACCTGCTGAGCGATGGGACGGGTCACCAAACGGAGCCAATAATCAAAAATAGAGTCTGGCTCACCCAAAATGATTGGTGCCTCCGAGAAAAACAACTGGGTAATCAAAAACAAACTCGGGCACACAGAAAAGGTAAGAGTCTGAAACAATGCTTCTTTTGAATTTCAGTAGACTTTTTTATTGATGCAAAGGACTAGACAAAAATTCTGACGTTTCGGCCTGCACACATAGGCCTTCCTCAGAAATGGTCTGTGATACAATATTTACAGAAAAAAGAAGAACAAAATTAGAACATGTACAAGTATACATACAATAAACCAATATCATGGTGTAAGATAGTAAGTGCTAGCGTCAATAAGCCTGTATGCACTGATACTAGAAAAATAGATACATCGCACGAAAAAATGTCAATATCATAGAAGGTATACCGTGAACAAGGATATATCATGTTAGGAGGAGGTTTAGAATAATGAAGACTATCCTAACAGAGGCAGTATGGAAGAAAAATTGGGGCATACCTATATGAGAGGTGGAAGAGCTCTGTAATTGAGTTAATGCTCAAAGAGAAAACATCATATTCGGTAAGAATGCCTAAAAATAGAAATATGTAAATAAACAAAGCCGGCTTAAGGTGAAAAATTTAGGGAAAGAGTTGTAAGTCATAAGTGCAGACACCTTTGTGGCAAGGAGTAATGAGAAATCAAGGAAGAAGAATCAACCCAGAGAGAGGAGCAGAGGAAAGGGCGAGAATTGTTATAGAACAGGAATGAGGACTAAGAGGGAGGAGGCGAGTTCAGAGAACGGTGGAAAATTAGGAAGAGAGATCAGGAATAAAAAGAGAAAAAGAGAAGGAAAGAAGAAGAAAAAAAGGAAAAGAAAAAAGAAAAAGGAAAAAATTAGGTGCTGTATTAGCGCAAATGAGAACTGATGCTCAGGGTACCTTTGTAAACATCAAATGCTGCAGTGGGTTACACTTCAGTAGTATATGGCTACCAGCGGGGGTCAGTATTTTTAATACTACAAAGAGAGATGTATCAGTTATGTACAATGTCAAAAATCCACCGTTATAAGATGTGACTGCTATGGAGTTGATACATACCCACTCAAAGTTTATGTGATAGCACGACTATCAATCCGGCACATGCAGGTGCCCTTATGTGTGGTCTAAATATGTGAAGGTAGACGGAGTCCACTAATAGTAGCCTTCTATAATGGAGGGATCATACCGCTGACAGGTCAACACATACCGCTCAATGTCACTACTTAGCAAGAAGATTCACTGACTCTCTAGAAGTCGGGCCGATGCCCAAAATGCTCAGTACTTAATGTTAGTAATCTGTGAATATACAAACAGATATATGGTGGTAGATGTATGTCATTAGTACCAATGTCGTATAAAAGGAGGACTAGTAACATATGACCAACCTTGATCCTAATTTACAATGAAGCCAGTCAATCCTGAAGCAGGAAATACGATAAGGAAAGTAAAATAGGTTCCTATGAGGATAAAGCAAACCTAGGTGATCCATCTCACCAATCATGCCCCTCTTTAAATAGGCCTCTTTCCTGGTCACCATGTGCACCGCAGGCAGGACACATACCGGCATTCATTTTGGAGTTTCTCCGGCACCAGGTACTGATCACTCCTCTCCTATTGCTTCTGCTATCATCTGGTCTTTTATCTTGCCCTTTGCTTTATCCTCATAGGAACCTATTTTACTTTCCTTATCGTATTTCCTGCTTCAGGATTGACTGGCTTCATTGTAAATTAGGATCAAGGTTGGTCATATGTTACTAGTCCTCCTTTTATACGACATTGGTACTAATGACATACATCTACCACCATATATCTGTTTGTATATTCACAGATTACTAACATTAAGTACTGAGCATTTTGGGCATCGGCCCGACTTCTAGAGAGTCAGTGAATCTTCTTGCTAAGTAGTGACATTGAGCGGTATGTGTTGACCTGTCAGCGGTATGATCCCTCCATTATAGAAGGCTACTATTAGTGGACTCCGTCTACCTTCACATATTTAGACCACACATAAGGGCACCTGCATGTGCCGGATTGATAGTCGTGCTATCACATAAACTTTGAGTGGGTATGTATCAACTCCATAGCAGTCACATCTTATAACGGTGGATTTTTGACATTGTACATAACTGATACATCTCTCTTTGTAGTATTAAAAATACTGACCCCCGCTGGTAGCCATATACTACTGAAGTGTAACCCACTGCAGCATTTGATGTTTACAAAGGTACCCTGAGCATCAGTTCTCATTTGCGCTAATACAGCACCTAATTTTTTCCTTTTTCTTTTTTCTTTTCCTTTTTTTCTTCTTCTTTCCTTCTCTTTTTCTCTTTTTATTCCTGATCTCTCTTCCTAATTTTCCACCGTTCTCTGAACTCGCCTCCTCCCTCTTAGTCCTCATTCCTGTTCTATAACAATTCTCGCCCTTTCCTCTGCTCCTCTCTCTGGGTTGATTCTTCTTCCTTGATTTCTCATTACTCCTTGCCACAAAGGTGTCTGCACTTATGACTTACAACTCTTTCCCTAAATTTTTCACCTTAAGCCGGCTTTGTTTATTTACATATTTCTATTTTTAGGCATTCTTACCGAATATGATGTTTTCTCTTTGAGCATTAACTCAATTACAGAGCTCTTCCACCTCTCATATAGGTATGCCCCAATTTTTCTTCCATACTGCCTCTGTTAGGATAGTCTTCATTATTCTAAACCTCCTCCTAACATGATATATCCTTGTTCACGGTATACCTTCTATGATATTGACATTTTTTCGTGCGATGTATCTATTTTTCTAGTATCAGTGCATACAGGCTTATTGACGCTAGCACTTACTATCTTACACCATGATATTGGTTTATTGTATGTATACTTGTACATGTTCTAATTTTGTTCTTCTTTTTTCTGTAAATATTGTATCACAGACCATTTCTGAGGAAGGCCTATGTGTGCAGGCCGAAACGTCAGAATTTTTGTCTAGTCCTTTGCATCAATAAAAAAGTCTACTGAAATTCAAAAGAAGCATTGTTTCAGACTCTTACCTTTTCTGTGTGCCCGAGTTTGTTTTTGATTACCAAACGGAGCCAGGGACTGGAGACTGGCGGAGCTACAGAGGTGGTGGAACATCCGCCGAAGTCACCGTCAGGGTACTGTAGTGGACGTGGTTCAGAGCGGCTGGCGTGGCAGAACAGGCTCTACGAGACAGGACAGGGTTAAGACAGAGCAAGCAATACGGGGACCTGAACTCCTAGTCTATCAAACACGTAGAACAGGCCCCGCCCACCAGGAAAGTGAATCTTAATATACCCTGTACCTGTCTATGCAATTTCCTGTTTCTAGGTGCTGGCCCTTTAAGAAAGGGTCAGTGACCGCGCGCGCGCCCTAATGCGCATGCGCGAGGCCCGAGTACCAGAAGCCAGTCCAGGGAGCGGTGCAGAGGAAGCAGGGGTGCCCGGCTGGGTGTCCCACGTCGCAGAGGAGCGCCGGGAGCGGGGAGCTGGACGCATGGAGGCCACAGGCGGGGAAGAGGAGGCCGGGACCGGAGTGGTGAGCAGGGGATGCCACCGGGGAGCGGGGAGTGGGCCACGGGGACCGGAGAGCGGGGCCAGGGGACCAGGAAGCGTGACAGGATGTTATGTGTTTTGGTGATACCAGCACTGGTCTTCCAGTGACAATGCCAGACGGGTCTTATCTGGGCCAAGGAGAAAAATAACTGGACTGTTGCAGTGGTCCAAGGTGTTGTTCTCAGATGAAAGTAAATTTTGCATTTCATTTGGAAATCAAGGTCTCAGAGTGAGGAGAAAGAATGGAGAGGCCACAATCCAAGCTGCTTGAGGTCTAGTGTGAAGTTTCCAAAATCAGTGATAGTTTGGGAAGTCATATCATCTGATGGTGTAGGTCCACTGTGTTTTATCAAGACCAAAGTCAGCGCAGCCATCTACTAGGAAATTTTAGAGCACTTCATGCTTCCCTCTGCTGACAAGCTTTTTGAAGATGGAAATTTCATTTTCTAGCAGGACTTGGCACCTGTCCACACTGCCAAAAGTACCAATACCTGGTTTAATAACTACAGTATCACTGTGCTTAATTGGCCAGCAAACTCGCCTGACCTAAACCCCTTAGAGAATCTATGGGGAATTGTGAAGAGGAAGATGAAAGACACCAAACCCAACAATGCAGGTGAGCTGAAGGCTGCTATCAAAGCAACCTAAGCTTCCATAACACCTTAGCAGTGCCACAGGCTGATCGCCTCCATGCCACGCCACATTGATGCACTAATTCATACAAAAGGAGCCCCGACCAAGTATTGAGTACATTTACTGTACATACTTTTCAGTAGGCCAACATTTTTGAGTTAAAAATAATTTTTTTCAGTTGGTCTTATATAATATTCTAATTTTCTGAGATAATGACTTTTGGGTTTTCATTGGCTGTAAGCCATAATCACCAACATTACCAGAAATAAACACTTGAAATAGATCACTCTGTTTGTAATGACTCTATATAATATATGTGTTTCCTTTTTGTATTGACTTACTGAAACAAATGAACTTTTCAATGATATTCTAATTTATTGAGATGCACTTGTATGTTACGACAGAACCTTTTTTATGTCCGTGGGTTCTGCTGGGCACCAATAGTAAATATCATGGATCTAGCCCTGTATCATAGTTTCTAATATATTAGAATATATTATATTTCAAATCAAAACACAAGTGTGAACTTGTCTAAAGATTGCAATAACCTAGGAGGAGTTAAAGGCAACCTGCCATGTCCCCAAACATTATTAGTCTGTAGCTATTGGGTTAATCTACAAGTTAATAGTGTTGAATTGTTATTGATAGTTTGGCTACCAGAAGAAAATTAATTTTACTCCTCCTGTCAGTCACTGCATTGGGAATGGCCACTGTAAGCACACCGATAAAGTAATTTGCACAGATGCTGCAATCAAAGTGCCGAGGCTTGCTTACAGCCACCGCACACCACGTTCATTTTGGTGCATGTAGCCTCTATGACTAAAGTTGGTGGCTCCCTGGAGGAATAAAATTCAATTTTTTCCAGTAGCCGCACTTTCAGTACAGCATTGTAATGCTATTTACCTGCAAATTAACCATATATCTGCATGTTAGTAGCATTGGGGACATTCCCTTTAATACCAGTAATTTCAATATGGTAGGTAACCTAATTAAGACAATTCCTATCATGATCTCCTTTTTTTCACATGCCCTCACTGCCCAAACAACATTCAGTATACTCAAAGAAGTTGATCTTTGGGTCCCCTTCTATGAACCAGTGCAAAAAAGTACTGCAGACAGCCAATTTCAAATGTCTGACATTCGCTTACTGAGTATGTACTGCATCATCTGGACTAGCCACAGGACTACTGATCCAAAGTCAATAGCCTCATATGTCTATGAGTCTGTTGAGTTTGGGTTGGAAGATTACGGTCTGTCCGAGCATTGTGGTCCATACTGGGACCATGAATATTGGACAGGCAAATCCATCTCTACACTGAGCAGCCATACCAACCTTACTTGGTGTTAGCAGGTAATCTCTAGGGGCTTTAAAAGATTGGCGTGCAAAAACAGCACAATTTGCTCAAATTACGTAAGTATTTGGTAAAACCAACAAATGTATAGTCCTTTCATATTTAAAGGCCATTCACACTGAATTACTTTTTTTATTGTTCATTTGTTTCCTAAAAAATCCCTAAGGGTTACAAGAAATTTTCACCTATTCACCACATAGCTGGTCTTCAAGACTGGGAAGTGGGTGGTGGAGGGGAGTCCAAGCACTGAGACCTACACCAATCCAGAATGGAGCACTTGTGTCCCCTTTTGAATGGAACACCAGTGCATATGATTGGCCCATTCTCCATTCATTCTCTATAAGACTATAAATAGATGCCGAGTTGAGCGTTCGTCTTTCACCTATAACCTTATAGAAAATTGATAGCATTTAGGTCAAGTATATCACAATACCCCTTTAAACAACTTTCTAAATAGTCTTCATTATCATTAACTATTTTCTACCACTTTGTTACCCCAGAGTGTCTGTAAGTTTTTTCTCTAACTCAATGCTTTTGCAAACCGGATCCAAATCTGTTAGAGCTCCAGATCCTAGTTCTGACAGATGAGAGGGTACGCTCCTCCTTTCTCTCAGTGTTGGGTCTCACTCCCACTTCCGTATAAAAAATTGGTTTGCTTTTCATTAAGAAAAGTTGGATAAGTGAAATTTGTTTGGTATTCCATATGTCATGTGAGTGCTCTGCTATTTGCTGATTAGCATCCATATGCAATTGGGTTTTTTCTTAGCAGCTATTAAACATCAATCATTTACAGGACCATTTACATTTACAGAATGGTTATGTAGGTATACGGATGGTCTGTGAGCAGTTTTTTTTTTTTCTCCCACCCATAGACTTGCATTGGTGAGTCTTGTCTGATTTATGCGGCCATACCCAGTATACTGTGATTTTTTCCTCAGCCTGATTACAGCTGTAGAAAAACTTGCAGATCAACGGTACCTCATGGAAAAACATTGGTTCACTCACATCTGCGTATATATACTCCCAGTGCAATGCGATAAAACACAGTATTGCACTCTCACCACTAGAGATGAGCGAACCGGTTGTGGTTCGGCTCGAGTTCGGTTCGCCGAATGGAGGTCTCTTTCGAGTTCAGTTCGGCGAACCGCTCGAACCGCATAGGAAACAATGGGAGGCAATCACAAACACATAAAAACACCTAGAAAACACCTTCAAAGGTGTCCAAAAGGTGACAAACAACTGACAACACAACACAAACACATGGGAAAGTCACAAGAACAAATTCTCATGCTTAAACAAAACAGCGTTACAAGGAAAAGAGGATGAGACACAGATATAGGCATGGCATGCCCTTCTAAAATCATGTAAAACACCGCAAGGTTACTCCAAGCGGAGTCTCCCTTTTTTCCAAAAATTGAGCCATACAGACACCCATCCCTTCAGTGGCAGCACTTGTGCCCCATTTGCACATTTCACAGGTAGATTTGCATCAAGCACATTCTAAAATATGCCATCCTTAACTGTCCCCAGGATGACACCGGGGTAGGTAACAAAGTCTTTGCTGATCCCAGATCTGTTCATCTTGGCTCCTTTTAAAAAACACAGCAAGGGTTACTCCAAGCGGAGTCTCCCTTTTTTCCAAAAATTGGGCCACACAGACACCCACCCCTTCAGTGGCAGCACTTGTGCCCCAGTTGTACACTTCACAGGTAGATTTGCATCAAGCGCATTCAAAATTACGCCATCCTTAACCGTTCCCAGGATGACCCTGGGGTAGGCAGCAAAGTCTTTCCTGATCCCAGCTCTGTTCATCTTGGATAATTTTTAAAAACACTGTAAGCAAGGGTTACTCCAAGCGGAGTCTCCCTTTTTTCCAAAAATTGGGCCACACAGACACCCCTTCAGTGGCAGCACTTGGGCCCCAATTGTACACTTCACAGGTAGATTTGCATCAAGCACATTCAAAAATACGCCATCCTTAACCGTCCCCAGGATGACACCGGGGTAGGTAACAAAGTCTTTGCTGATCCCAGATCTGTTCATCTTGGCTACTTTTAAAAAAAACAGCAAGGGTTACTCCAAGCGGAGTCTCCCTTTTTTCCAAAAATTGGGCCACACAGACACCCCTTCAGTGGCAGCACTTGTGCCCCAGTTGTACACTGCACAGGTAGATTTGCATCAAGCACATTCAAAAATACGCCATACTTAACCGTCCCCAGGATGACACCAGGGTAGGTAGCAAAGTCTTTGCTGAACCATGAATTGTTCATCTTGGCTCCTTTTAAAAAACACAGCAAGCAAGGGTTACTCCAAGCGGAGTCTCCCTTTTTTCCAAAAATTGGGCCACACAGACACTCACCCCTTCAGTGGCAGCACTTGTGCCCTAGTTGCAAACAGGATGTTTTGATTTGCATCAAGCACATTCCAAATCCACAAGCATTTACTCTCCCCAGGATGACACAGGGGTAGTAAATTCCTTGTGGATCCATGACTTGTTCATTTTGATCAACGTTAGTCTGTCCACATTGTCACTGTGAGACCTGTGAAAGGACAGGTCAGGCACAGAGTGACTTACACTATTACAGCGAAAAGCCAGCTAGTAATTAGCTTGGCTTTTTGCTGCTAGAACCGTTCTCGAACGTAACTAGAACTATCGAGCTTTTAGCAAAAAGCTCGAGTTCTAGTTCGATCTAGAACAGCCCCCAAAATCACTCGAACCGCGAACTGGAGAACCACGAACCGCGCTCAACTCTACTCACCACCAATGTTATCAAATGAGGAAATCATTGCACTCTCAAACATGTTGCAAAAAGGAGTGATTTATTAGATCAAAGGAGCGACTGTCAGTTCAATTCGACGTTTCGACCATTAGTCAAAAGTCGCTTGTGGATGGGAAGCGACATCCATAATAGAATTTTGACTAATACCCGGGAGGGCTGAAACGTCGAATTGAATTGACAGTTGCTCCTCCTTTGTTCTAATAAATCACTCCTTTTTGCAACATATTTGAGGGTGAAGTGATTTCCTTAAGACATATTGCTACAGGGTCATTGACCCTTTCTTGCTGGCACCTCTACTACCATAGTCTGAGTGCAGACCATATTTTTGATACTAATGTTAATCAAAGATGCAGTGCTTATCTGCGAGTTTTTCTGCAGCTTTGAGGGGCTGCGGATAAGTCTTTGGCTTTGTGATCTTTTTTTTGTTTCTATGGTAACAAATGTTACATCACATGAAAGCCTTATGTGTCTAATATATGTTTTAAAAATGTTGTGTTTGTTGCTTATGGCAACAGTGTTCTACGCACACGGGAAAACAAAATGGCCGAGTCTAATGCGATATTCACAGCAATTGAGTTGAAGAGTAATAAAATGCTTGTTTCTGCAAGGAAAGTCCGTGAAGGATATTCATAGTGATATGTCGCAGACATTGGGGGATTAATGCCCTTCATATTCCACAGTTAAGAACGAAGTTACCAAATTTAAAATGGGTCACTTCAGCACCAATGATGAGGAATATCCTGGACGACTAAGAGTGGTTGTTGTTCCGGAGATCGTCGATGCTGGGCACAACCTCATACTGGAGAATCGACGAATTTCAGCTAAAGCAATAGCAGACATCATGGGGATTTCCCGTGAATGTGTTTGTGTCATTATCCTTGAACATTTGGACATGAGGAAGCTATCTGCAAAGTGGGTCCCCAAATGTTTGACAACAGATCAGAGAACCATACGAGTGAAAACTTCCTGGTCCATTTGTCAGTGTTTCCAGACTGATAAGAACTTCCTGGATCGACTGGCCACTATGGATAAGACCTGGATTTATTTGTATAACTCTGAAAAAAAAGAGCAGTCAAGAGTGGAGGCACAGTGGTTCTCCTTGTCCCAAGAAGTTTAGGGTGCAAAAATCAGCCGCTAAGGTGTGGCGTCTGTGTTCTGGAATAAGGAGGGTGTGCTACTAGTGTACTACCTTCAAAAGGGATCACAATCAATTCAAGGTATTACATTGAACTTTTGGACCAATTGAAGGCAGCTCTGAAGGCCAAAAGGCGCGGCAAGTTGTCCAAAGGAATCTTGTTCCTGCAAGACAACGCCTCTGCTCAGACTGCACAAGTGACCTCGACAAAACTGGCAGAGCTGGACTTCCAGCTGGTTGACCACCCACCTTATTCATTCGATCTAGCTCCCTCCGACTATCATCTGTTTCCAAACCTGAAGAAACACCTCAATGGTACTAAATTTCACACCATTTCTGATGCCATGACTGTTATGGATGCCTGGTTTGAGGCACAACTGAAATCCTTCTTTTTGCTAGGCTTATAGAACTTGGAATACTGATGTAAGAAGTGTGTTGACATCAGTGGAGAGTATGTGGAATAAATGTAAAGTTTCATCATCCTATCTCATTTCTTTGTGGGTAAAGCCAAAGACTTATCAGCAGCCCCTCGTATTTTCTGTCTCCAAATATATCAGATGAGATTTGCCAATGCATGTCTAAGGGTGTGAGAAAAAAATAGATGGCACATGGACCATCTATATGCCATCCGTTTTACGGATACATTACCATTCTGTAGCGTAGAACATCATAAATGGTGCTGTAAATGATTGTGGAATAATAGGTGCTAAGAAAAAAATGCGAGGTGAGAAGAAAATCACACACTCACAAAGTATTCACAAGACATATGGAATACCAAACAGATTTCACTTGTCCAACTTTTCTGGATAAAAGTTGGACAGATTTTTTTTATATGCAAGTGGGAGCAAGCCCTTAGAATAGCAACAAAGTGGGACGAAGGGGTTGTTTACAGATCTTCATTCACAGTGTGGAGAATGGAAAAAACAGATACAGTCTCAAGGAGGGTAGAAAAAACAGGTTATAGGGGACAACATGTGAAGTGGAACAAGGGCAGGATAGAACCTTGTTCTGATGTGTGAGCTGCTGAAGACAGAAGCATCCTGGATATACACAAACCTCACATCAAGCCTACAGTCATATGAAAAAGTTTGGGCACCCCTATTAATGTTAACCTTTTTTCTTTATAACAATTTGGGTTTTGCAACAGCTATTTCAGTTTCATATATCTAATAACTGATGGACTCAGTAATATTTCTGGATTGAAATGAGGGTTATTGTACTAACAGAAAATATGCAAGGGGTGCCCAAACGTTTTCATATGACTGTATATTAACAGGAGACTGCAAGAGGGGTCCTGCCTTTTCTTTGCTCTCAATTAACATACTGGAAGCTGGTGGACAGTGAGTTATTCACCTCCTTTCACTTCTGTTTGTGCTATGTGGCGGCCATTATTATGGTGATTTTGTGTCTGTGGGGCGGTGCAGCCTTAAATCTTGGGGACTCAGCCTTGCAGTATGGGCACAGTGAGGCACCAAGTCACCTACCCTGCTGGTGCATGGTCATTGCGGCAGTGGTTGGCGCACGGCGCTGCACCTTGAAGGTGCCAAAGTTAGGGACCCACTCAGAGGTTCCCCATGATGTGGCAGTGGGCTTCATACAGTCTGATCAGAATTTTTAACTAAGAACCTCGTGTTCAGGCGCATACATTTTTGTCTAGCGGCATCAACATATTATGATTTTTGGATGTGTAGTTCACGTCTTTTTCTACAACTATGTTATATTACTGGGAGAGATATTCCCACATGAGTAAAATTTGACACTTAGGTCAGACTGCAAAATGCCATTATTCATACATATTTAGGCTGGTTTCACATCAGCGTTTTTTTAACTGCGGCACGAATTGATTTTTACAAATGCGTTGTCATTTCAATGCATTTGCAATGGAATCACGGCAATATGCGGTCACATGCGGTTGCGTGTGACACACACTAGATCCGTTGCTTTGCTGTATTTTACCTTTTTTAAAAAACGCTACTTGCAGCATGTGTGTCCTCTTGCAAAATACCGCATGTCAATGGATCCATTAGATTGCGATGGTACCTGCAATGTATTTCAATGGATGCCGGATCCTGCTGTTCCGGAAGTCGCCGTATCCTGATAGACAGGATCCTGTTTTCTGTACTGAGCATGCCTAGAAAGCAGCCTGGCATGGTTAGTACAGAAATCTCTCTCTCTCAGACAGAAGACCAGGATCGTGGAAGGGTGAGAGGGAGTAACAAAGATGGAGTCCCTAAGTGTGTCTGTGTATTTATTTCTAATAAAGTGTCTGTATATTTATTTCTAATTAATTTTTTTTTCTCTGTGTGATGTTTTTTTTTTTAACCCTTTATTGGAGGTTCTTAATGGGCAGGTCAAACTTGGCCTGACATTAAGAATCTCGGGCTTTATACCAGCTGGTAAAACAAAGCTGGTATTAACCCCTTATTACCCAGCATTCCACCCGGCACCAGGGCCGCTGCAAGAGTTAGACATGTGTCGCCCTGGGCAAGCCAGGGGACACAGATAACAACACCACTACACCCCACACTCCAGGTAGGCACATCTGCTAACCAGAAATCCTTGTTGCCTCCCTCCAGGAGTCTGTGATGCACACCAGGGGGTGGGCCAGGCGGTTGGCTCCGCCCACCAATGAGCTTACAACTCTGGAGGCAGGAAGTTACCAGGCAGTCGAGTCAGAGACATGAAGGAGTGAACAGCAGATTAGCCCAGTCAGGGCTTAAGTAAAGAAGCAGAGTAGCCCAGGCAGGGGCTAGAGGAAACAACAAGAAGTGAAAGTGAAGGAAAGGAAAGTGGAAAAGGAGGAAAGCAAGAGGTGGTGACAGAGCAGAGAGAAGGAGAAGCCTGAGAGCCCAGCTGTGTGTAGGGCTAGAACAGCAAGGTCAGCGACGGCGGTGACTGTCCGGAGTGGGACAGTTCGGAAGTTCCTGGAAGGACCCCGTTGGCTGTGTGCCCGGTGGTCTGGAGCAGTGTTCCGAAGGACAGTCAGCACCAGGGCAGGGGCCTCTCGGACCCCGGCAAGGCTAGGAGTCGCCCAATTTGCCGAATCCGTCAGTGAAGGGGACGCAGATCCCCCAGCAACAAAGTCCCGATTGACGGCAACAGCCCGACCATTAACGGGGAGACACCGCCACCGCCAAGGCACCAGTTTCCCCAGGGCCAGCGCCTGCGGGCAAAGTGTAGAGCTCCTCCGGCCCAGATTGCAGTCGGGGAGCAGGTAACCGGAGGGAATCCACCGCTACCATCAGTCAAACAGGTGCAAGGAAGAGAGATGTCACCGTCACCTACCGGGAGTGCAGGTGCAACCGTCTGTGGGACCGTCCTACCAGCCGTTGGTTTACCGTACAAACTGTGTCCGTGTCTCAGGCTGAGTGAGTACCACAGTGCCGCAAGGCATAGCGCTGCCCCCGCGTCCCTGCGCCCTCCAGGCCCTACCCTTCACATCTCTTCACCGGGCCCCGGGATCACCAACCCCTACCCACGGAGGGGCAACACAACACCTGGCTGCTCCCATCACCATCCCCGGGACCCCCACACTGAGCAGCGGTGGTGCCATCACCACAACCGTGGGTGGCGTCACGAACTATAATCCCAACAAACACCCCCTTTTCACTCACGGGCGAGGAGTGTCGCTCGAGACACCCCGGGATCCGGCCCGCAGCTCGAGCCACCAGGAGCAACTGCCGGACCCGAGCAGAAGGGGTGAGCGCGGTGTGCTGACACCCTCCTCCCCGCCCGCGACAACTTGGCGTCACGAACAGGATCTTACCGCTCTGCCGTCAGGTAGAGGTGCGCCTTGTGACCGCCGGAGATATCCGGCAGAAAAATTTCAGAAGCCGCCATCTTTGGCGCGAAAAGTTCCCGCTCGAGCGTCTTCTCGAGCAGTAGAAGCGCGAAGGCCAAAACCCCGCCCCGAGAGAGGAGGGGCCGGAAAGAGCTAAGGGGGACGCGATGGCGGCTGGCCGCATGTAGCTGCGGCTATACAAGCAGGGACGCCAGGACTCTGCGGCCATTTACTGGTTCCTGGAAGAAGCCGCTGCTAAGGATGCTGAGTCCGACCAACAACACCGTGGTCCCCGCGCCTTGCATCGCGGCGCGGGTGGAAGTCCGGACCGTCCAGCTAAGCAGCCGTCTGCAGGTCCGCATGCAGCTCCTCCTGGAGGAGTGGGAGGCCGACATGGTGGAAGTGGTGGCGGCCATACGGAGACGCGAGGTGGAGGGAGTCTTGGAAGGGAGGGTAAGTGACCCACGCCCCTGTGCCCCTAGTGGGTCGGTCATCGCGGCTGAGGGACCCGGTCCATACCCGCTCGCCCTGCTACCTCCCCCGCCACCCGTGTTAGCTGCTGCTGCCCCGCCACTAGGCCCGCTACCACCACCACCGGTAGCGGTACCCTGCCAATCCGCCCCGGCGGACCGACCTGCAGCAGAAGCTCGTGACCATTCTGATACGCTCCCCTGGGAGAAGCCGAAGGCTGAGGCCGTCAGCAAAGATGCAACGGAGGCACGGCGGGGATGCAGCTGCCAGGAGGCAGAGGAGGCCATGTCACAGCGGGGTCCCTCGTTACTGAAGGTGCCGGTCGTAGCCGACACGGAGGGACTCTGGCTGGGTCCGTCCCCCGCACACGCTGAACCGGAGCAAACAGAAAGTGCTCCCGGCTGGGAGCGGCGGCAACAGCAGCTGCGCAGGAAGATCGATGCCCGAGAGGGGTGTAGAGCGGATGTGCATGCCCGCATGTATATGGAAGAAGATCGCCTGCAGCGAGCTACCATTGGGGTCCAGAGCGGTGCACCATGTGAAGGTGGCACTAGAGCCCCACGAGTGAGAATGGACTGTTGAGCCGCAAAAGACAGCGGATGCCCGCTGCAGCAGTCCCCGTTGGGACCACCTGTCTGTTTGAAAAAGTTTGAAAGTTCTGCAATGATGAAAGATGATTACTCGAGTTTGTTACCTGATTTGCTGCAGTGATTTGCAACCGGCAGGAGCCGGCACCGTTGTCCCCGTGGGGACCGTTTAAAAATGCATGGGAACTATCCATGGACAAGCCCGTGAACTCTGCAGGGCAACCACAAACGTTAGTGGCTTGTAAATATGTTGGGTACCGTTACCGTTTCCGCAGGCCGCCTCCGGAGAGGCAGGTTGGAGGGAGGGCCCTGAGCAGAGCAGGCCAGGGCCCAGCCACCAAAGGGACCGGTGGCTACCCTCTGGAGGGAAGGACAGATCCCGCTCGGGTGACTTGTGCTGGACTGTGGGTCAAGGGGTGCTGCCTGGGTTTTAGGGGCAGCATCAGGGCCAGGTTACTTGGGTGGGAGAGAGCGGAAACCGTGACCGTACACCGTTGCAACGTTAAAAGAAAAATGTGCCTCCCGTCTTGGGAAGAGTTGATTAAAAATGTTATGCTTATGTTATGTTTAACCCTGTTATCCCCTTTTTTTTCAGAAAAATAAAACCGGTGTAGGACGGCAGCCCGCGGACGGTCTGCATTTTGCTAAGGGGGAATGTGTCGCCCTGGGCAAGCCAGGGGACACAGATAACAACACCACTACACCCCACACTCCAGGTAGGCACATCTGCTAACCAGAAATCCTTGTTGCCTCCCTCCAGGAGTCTGTGATGCACACCAGGGGGTGGGCCAGGCGGTTGGCTCCGCCCACCAAGGAGCTTACAACTCTGGAGGCAGGAAGTTACCAGGCAGTCGAGTCAGAGACATGAAGGAGTGAACAGCAGATTAGCCCAGTCAGGGCTTAAGTAAAGAAGCAGAGTAGCCCAGGCAGGGGCTAGAGGAAACAACAAGAAGTGAAAGTGAAGGAAAGGAAAGTGGAAAAGGAGGAAAGCAAGAGGTGGTGACAGAGCAGAGAGAAGGAGAAGCCTGAGAGCCCAGCTGTGTGTAGGGCTAGAACAGCAAGGTCAGCGACGGCGGTGACTGTCCGGAGTGGGACAGTTCGGAAGTTCCTGGAAGGACCCCGTTGGCTGTGTGCCCGGTGGTCTGGAGCAGTGTTCCGAAGGACAGTCAGCACCAGGGCAGGGGCCTCTCGGACCCCGGCAAGGCTAGGAGTCGCCCAATTTGCCGAATCCGTCAGTGAAGGGGACGCAGATCCCCCAGCAACAAAGTCCCGATTGACGGCAACAGCCCGACCATTAACGGGGAGACACCGCCACCGCCAAGGCACCAGTTTCCCCAGGGCCAGCGCCTGCGGGCAAAGTGTAGAGCTCCTCCGGCCCAGATTGCAGTCGGGGAGCGGGTAACCGGAGGGAATCCACCGCTACCATCAGTCAAACAGGTGCAAGGAAGAGAGACGTCACCGTCACCTACCGGGAGTGCAGGTGCAACCGTCTGTGGGACCGTCCTACCAGCCGTTGGTTTACCGTACAAACTGTGTCCGTGTCTCAGGCTGAGTGAGTACCACAGTGCCGCAAGGCATAGCGCTGCCCCCGCGTCCCTGCGCCCTCCAGGCCCTACCCTTCACATCTCTTCACCGGGCCCCGTGATCACCAACCCCTACCCACGGAGGGGCAACACAACACCTGGCTGCTCCCATCACCATCCCCGGGACCCCCACACTGAGCAGCGGTGGTGCCATCACCACAACCGTGGGTGGCGTCACGAACTATAATCCCAACAAACACCCCCTTTTCACTCACGGGCGAGGAGTGTCGCTCGAGACACCCCGGGATCCGGCCCGCAGCTCGAGCCACCAGGAGCAACTGCCGGACCCGAGCAGAAGGGGTGAGCGCGGTGTGCTGACACCCTCCTCCCCGCCCGCGACAGACACAGTGTGAGAAATTCTATGAAAGCGCCATTTTCTAGGGCGGCTGCGGACTGCAATTCGCAGCGGGGGGGGGCCCAGAAAGCTTGAGCCACCCTGCACTGAAGATTCCAATCCACAGCTGCCTTGTTGTACCTGGCTGGATACAAAAACTTGGCAAAGCCCAAGTCGTTTTTTATAACTATTTCATGAAATTCATATATCAAATAGGCAGCTGGGGGTTGAGGGAAACCCGTACCTGCCTGCTGTATCTGGCTAGCATTCAAAAATATGGCGAAGCCCACATTATTTTTTTTTAGTTTTTGGGCAAAAAACATAAAAAAAAGGGCTTCCCTGGATTTTCCATTGCCAGTGAAGGTAACACCAAGCAGTAAGGGGTTAGACGCCAGTAGCTGCTTGGGTTACCCTTAGCAATAGAAAATGCAGCGGGAGCCCACACATTTATTTTTACCCCTAGCCATAGGGTTAGAGTTATGTTTTTGGGGTTTTTGTTTTTTTATTTTTTGATGAATTAAAAAAAAAATCAACATGGGCTTCACCCATCGAACACCTAAGCATTTTACTGCTCACTCATCCCTACTCCTGACCACGCAGGCAGCAGAACAAGTAATCAGATCAGCTGACTCCAGTGCCAGACGATTACTTGTTCGCTGTCCCCCTGCATCCATCGCAGTGTGTGCGGGCTGTGAGGTCAGCTGAGTTCGGCCGGCACTGGAGTCAGCTGATCTGAATTCAGCTGACCTCACAGCCCGCACACTCTGCGATGGATGCAGCGGGACACAGAACAAATAATTGGCTGACACTGGAGTCAGTTGATCTGATTAATTGTTCTGCTGGCAATGAGGTCAGGAGTTCAGGTGAGTCCAGATCAGCTGACTCCAGTGCCGGCCGAACCTAGCTGAATTCCATGGATGCAGGGGGACACAGAACAAGTAATCAGCCAGCACTGGAGTCAGCTGATCTGATCTCAGCTGAACTCCTGACCACACAGCCTGCACATGGTCACACGTGATCGGCAGCAGGCAGTGACTGCTGTTAACCTACATCCACTGCAGCGTGTGCGGGCTGTGAGATCAGGAGTTCAGCTGACTCCCGATCAGCTGACTCCAGTGCCGGCCGATAAATTCTGTGTCCCACTACATCCATCGCAGCACCCATAAAAAGTAGAAGTAAAAGGATCCGGTAAAATAACAATTGCGGGTGCATGCGTTGCACATTCAATCCACAGGATCCGGTCATATGCGGTTTGCATTTTTTGCCTGCAGGCAAAAAAGCGCTGATGTGAAACTAGCCTTACCTATAAAGATCTTTCATAAGTTCACCAACCGATTACACCATCTAGACCATCATAATGTATTAATGACATTTATTAAATCCTTCTATAACACTTTACTAATATTACTTAGTGATTATACAAATACAATTTTTTTGAGCATTATTTTCCAGTTTTTTATTTAGTACCTACAGATTTATTGGCACCAACATATTTCTTTCTGGTTGGCAGATACTGGTTCCTGGCATTGGTTACTGATGGAGATTTTAAGCTGCAGACCCCTGAGGCTAGCATAACTTGCTCATTTAGTCTAAATGAATACATTAGCTGTGATTCTATTGCTGCAGGTGGGTATCACTGTATCAAATAATTCCACAAGCCAGAGCATTATTGCATTTGGTCTCTCCCAATAAAATCAGCTATGGTCCCTCTTCTCCGGGGGCATTGCCTTCACTAAGTACGATTTCACACATGTTCATTCACTGTGTAAATCATAAACCTCTAGTAGTGCACGGGAATTCATCAGTCTTAAATTATATCTTGTATACTTTCATATGCATACTTAGATTCCAAATCCACCCAGTTTATCAAACTAAGATTTTATATGTGTGGCCACATATTTGTTTATATCTTCTTACTTTTATGGCATCAATATTTCCTTACATGTTTTAATTATTACGGCAGGTAAGCCTAGCTTTGTGGAGTCTCAGGAGCTGAACACTATCCAAACTGCTGGAGCTGACCACTATCGCTGCGGTTATCCATTAACATGCTGCTGCCAATCTCTTGCAGCAGCATGTAAATGGATCGATTACATGTGCACTTACACTGGTTTTCATTGGTCGCTGCATACGCAATTGTGAGGCACTAATGGGTGAGCCGGGCTTGATAGTTCTTTAGCTCACTTTCATAGGAGGAATTCAATTTCACTTTGTTCTACAATGTACTGGTACACAGTTTGAATGATCACATGAAAAAGAAATCTGTAAAAATTTGAATCACCCTTTTATTCCCTTATTAAAAATAAAGAAATTCTAAAAAAAAATATAAACATATTTAGTATTGCTACATCAATAAAAGTCCAGTCTATCAAATATGAAGTTAATTTACCATTATGCTAAACACTGTGAATTGAAAAATAATCAAAATGCTACAATTGTGTTTTTTGGTCAGCTTATCTTCCTAAAAAACCCCAATAAAAATGATGAGAATATTGTATGTACCCCAAATCAGCTGCAATAAAACTGTAAGAATGCCATGTAAAAAATCAAATCCTCACATAGCTCCATCAAAGGAAAAATGGAGACACAAACCAGAATGTTTTTGTTTTTTTTTAAGAAAGTTCAGAACTTTTTTCATTCCTTAAATTAAGACACGTGTATCACCATTATCGTAGGGACCTGGAGTAGTATGTTTCCAAGACAAATAATACATACAATGTATCATACAATACATGAATATCAGAAAAACAAAACACCATAAATACCAGAAAAGCTAAAAAAAAAAATGCTAGTGGAGAAGAATGTGACAAGACAAGTCACTCAGCCTCCTTTAAGGCCCACTTCAAACATCAGTGAAAAACACACACGTTTTTCACTGACGTGATAAAGGTGCGTATGTCCCTCCGTGTGCTGTGATTTTGGCACATGTGTGATATCCGTGAGATCAGGCACATGGAGATCAGATACTCACCTGTCCACGCTCCTGCTGTCTGTGGTGCTGTTATCTCCCGCGATGCTGTGTCTGGCTTCCGCTTTCTCACCGCTGCTGCTGCTTCCGGGTCGGCTGTGCAGTGCATATTCATGAGTGTAATTAGCTGGCTGAGACAGTGTTGCTGGGGACAGGTGAGTTTTAAATCTACGTGATTTTTCTGGTACGTGTTTCACAGATTACACCATTTTTCACCACCGGAGAAAAATGGACATGTCTCCATGCGAACACGTGTGTGCACCGTACGGAAACACGTCAGTGAGAAATCACTGATGTATGTGCAGACCCATTGTTTTTAATGGGTCTGCGTGTGTCCATGATTCTGGTACGTATAAAAACTGCAACAAATCACATCTACTTTGCTTGGTGTTTAAAAACGACAGAATTCCTGTACAAACAAAACAGCAGAAAAAAGGAAGCATTTACGCTACAAGTGAATACTGCCTAAATGTACAAAGTGGATGTGATTTCATGAAATCTCCTGCCTCAGTGCTGCTGAACTGTGCACCTTTGATGCTTTTTTTTCGCTCTATAAGTTTCTTAGTGGATCCTAAAAAATGCATAAAGGTAAATGGCATTTTTTTTCTAATTGTACAATCAAAGCTTTTTTGTACTGTTAAAAAAGCGCTAAAAATGTAGCTTCATACATGTACGAAAAACACTGGAAGCATGCAATAATTAGTGAAGATTGTTAGTGTGTTGTATGGTAGGGACACCTGCAGAAACATGCAGAAAAAAGCAGCATTTACGCTACGTTTGAACATGGCCCCAACTTTACCGCAAATAATCTAATCACTGTGTTACACTGAAATACACAGAGTGCCAGAGTTAAAAACTTGGACAAAGTCATGAGCTAACCTAGTCGCAACCCCACATAGTTTTCCATACAGAATAATGGATCTCACATAGTGCTCCATACAGATTAATGGGCCTCACATAGCCCTCCATGGAGAATAATGGGACCTACATAGTCCTCCATACTGTTAGGGCCAGATGGACGGGTAGACCCTGGAGGTGGATCCACTGGGCCGAACTCCCGGATGAGGGAAAGGAGTCCGGTGGCCAGAGCACTTTAGGTAGCAGGACAGTCCGTGCACTGGGAGAAAATGGAGAAGTCCCTGGGACCACGAGGTCACTGATGGTGGTCCGGGTGACGGAGCTCAGGTTCGGAAGCCGTGATGGTGTCAGGCGGGGTCCGGAACCGTTGGAGCGAGATGACGGGTCACCGCAGTTATCCGAGATGGTACGGACTGTCAGGATGGCAGATGGGCAGCGTTCGGGGTTCGAGGTACAGCAGGACCGGATGGCGATGCAGGATCGGCTCTAGAAGACAGAGAGGTAAGTATCTCACAAAACACAAGGAGACCTGACTCCTAGCTTGGGAAAACACGAAGAACAGGCCCCGCTCCCTTGGACATTAACCCCCTATATACCCTGTACCTGTGTGCATCATTTCCTGTTAATTGACACTGGCCCTTTAAGAAAGGGTCAGTGACCGCGTGCGCGCCCTAATGCGCATGCGCGCGGCCCGGGTGCCAGAAGCCAGGGCAGGAAGCTGAGAGGAGGACGCAGGGGAGCCGGCCAGGGACTGGGAAGCCGTCGGGCGCCGGGAGCGGAGACCAGGGGGCCTGGGAAGTACGGGCACCGGAGGCTGGAGAGCGGGGAGCGTGGCAGGTGAGCCAGGGAACGGAGCAGGGGACCCGGGGAGCGGAGTAGAGGACCCGGGGAGCGTGACAGTACCCCCCCCACACCCCCCTCCCCGCAACCGGGACAGGAAGGCACGGATCAGAGGAGTGCCCACGTTCTCCCTGGGCTCCCAGGACCTATCCTCAGGACCATACCCTTCCCAGTCCACCAGGAAGAACTGTCGACCTCGTACGGTCTTCATGGCCACGATATCCCTTACTGCATAGATGTCGTCCTCAGCAATAGGAGGGGGAGCCGGACTGGCGGCAGCGGAGAAGGGACCAAGGACAACCGGCTTGAGCAGAGACACGTGGAAGGAGTTGGGTATCCTCATCGTGGCCGGGAGCTGTAGTTTGTAGGAGACCTCATTGATCTTGCCGAGGACTTTAAACGGTCCGATGTAGCGAGGTCCCAGCTTGTAGGATGGTATCTTCAGTCGGATGTATTTGGAAGCAAGCCAGACGAGATCTCCCGGAGAGAAACACGGAGGATCCAGACGTCTCTTGTCCGCGTGTCTCTTCATCCGCAGGGATGCACGTGCAAGGGAGGCCTTAACTGAGTCCCAAATGGTTGTAAAGTCACGGGCTACAGCATCAGCAGCAGGGACATCCGAGGAAGAGGATACAGGCAATGGGACGGTAGGCTGAAGTCCGTAAACGACATGGAAGGGAGAGCTGGAGGAGGACTCACTGACGTGGTGGTTATGGGAGAATTCAGCCCAAGGAAGAAGCGTGGACCAGTCGTCATGATGGGCGTTGACGTAGTGACGTAAGAAGGAGGTCAAGATCTGATTGACCCGTTCCACTTGGCCGTTCGACTGAGGATGGTAGGCCGAAGAAAAGTCCAGAGTCACTCCCAGTTGTTTACAGAGAACCCTCCAGAAGCGGGAGGTGAACTGAGTTCCTCTGTCGGACACTATGTGTGATGGAAAGCCATGCAAGCGGAAGATGTGATGTATATAGGTGTCCGCGAGTTCCTGGGCAGAGGGCAGTCCAGCCATAGGAACGAAATGGGCCATTTTAGAGAACCGATCCACCATGACCCATATGACTGTGTGTCCGGAGGACAATGGCAAGTCCGTAATAAAGTCCATCGCTATGTGTTGCCAGGGAACTGAGGGTATGGGCAGAGGCAGAAGACGGTCATATGGCAGGTGTTTGGGAGTCTTGTTCCTGGCACAGGAGGAGCAGGCAGAGACAAAAGAGGCGACGTCCGTGCGAAGGGATGGCCACCAGTAATGACGTACGATAGCACTCCATGTTTTCTTCTGACCTGCATGACCGGCTGTTTTCGAGGCATGGCCCCAGTGTAACACTTTTCCTGTCAGTCTCAGAGACATAGGTCTTCCCGGGCGGTATCTGGGCCAGGGTGACAGGAGCCACCGGAATAATCTTACTTGGACAGATGATGGCTTGAGATGTCTCTTCCTCCTGTTCCACGGGCACGAAAGACCTAGACAAGGCATCAGCGCGTACATTCTTGTTCGCGGGTCGGAAATGAAGCTGGAAGTCGAACCGGGCAAAGAACAAGGACCACCTGGCTTGCCGTGGGTTCAGTCGCTGAGCAGTCCGCAGGTATTCCAGGTTTTTGTGGTCTGTGTAAACAATGACAGGGTACACTGCTCCTTCCAGAAGATAGCGCCATTCCTCCAGAGCCAGTTTGACCGCCAATAGCTCTCGGTCACCGATGGTGTAATTGCGTTCAGGCGCGGAGAAGCTCTTGGAGAAGAAACCGCACGTCACCATCTTCCTGGAGGAGGACTTCTGCATGAGCACTGCTCCGGCTCCCGAGGAGGAGGCATCCACCTCCAAGGTGAACTGGCGGTTTAACTCTGGACGGTGGAGTACAGGAGAGGAGGCAAAGGCTCGCTTTAGAGAGCCAAACGCGGCGTCGGCCGCAGGTGACCAGTCCTTTGGATTAGCCCCCTTCTTGGTCAAGGCGGAGAGAGGAGCAGTCAGAGCCGAGAAGTGAGGAACGAACTGGCGGTAATAGTTGGCGAATCCCAGAAAGCGTTGGATTGCCTTCAGTCTAGAAGGAGGAGGCCAGTTGAGAATGGAGGAGACCTTCTTTGGATCCATCTGCAGTCCGGTATCGGTGATGAGGTACCCCAGGAAGGGGAGAGAAGACTGTTCGAAGACGCACTTCTCGTACTTGGCGTACAGACGATTCTCTCTCAGTCTTTGTAGAACCAGTTGCACGTTCTCTCGGTGGGTCTGGAGGTCCGGAGAAAAGACAAGGATGTCATCCAGATATACCACCACACAGACGTAGAGAAGGTCCCGAAACACATCGTTCACTAATTCTTGGAAGACTGCTGGTGCGTTACACAGGCCGAAGGGCATCACGCAGTATTCATAGTGCCCATCGCGAGTGTTGAACGCGGTCTTCCATTCATCCCCTGAGCGGATACGGACCAGGTTGTAGGCACCCCGGAGATCCAACTTGGTGAACACACGAGCTCCTCTGAGCCGATCAAACAATTCGGGGATGAGCGGCAGGGGGTACTTGTTTTTCACGGTGATTAGGTTCAATCCCCGGTAGTCTATACATGGGCGTAGGTCACCCTCTTTCTTCTTTACGAAGAAGAAGCCTGCTCCAGCAGGAGAGGAGGATCTCCGGATGAATCCCTTAGCCAGGCTCTCTGTGATGTACGTAGACATGGCCCTTGTTTCGGCTGGAGACAGTGGATATATCCGTCCTCGAGGTGGTGTAGTTCCCGGGAGCAGGTCAATGGCACAATCGTAAGGACGATGTGGCGGAAGTACTTCGGACTCCTTCTTATCAAAGGCGTCCACGAAGGACCAATAGGCTGAGGGCAGTCCCGGTAGGGACTCGGGAACCGGAGGTCGCCGGATAGGTTGTATGGTCTTCAGACACCTCTCATGGCAAGAAGACCCCCATCGAGTGATATCGCCAGTGCCCCAGCTGACTGAAGGCTCGTGTGTCCGCAACCAGGGAAGGCCCAGTAGGATTTGATGTGACATATGTGGGAGGACGTAGAGAGCGATGTTCTCGGTGTGCAGAGCACCGATACGCAGTTCAAGCGGCTTGGTGATCCAGGAGATGGTGTCAGAGAGGGGTCTCCCATCCACAGAGGCAATCACAAGAGGTTTGGCGAGTGGAGTAACAGGCACCTGGTACTTGTCCACCGTGGCCTGCTGGATGAAATTGCCTGCTGCCCCCGAATCGAGGTATGCCTCAGCCGTAAACCGCGTCTCTCCCGTTGTCACTTGCACAGTCCATGTAACTGGGTCTGAGAGAGTCCCAGCACCTAGGGTGGCCTCTCCTACCAACCCTAGGCTTTGGAGTTTCCCGGCCTCTCTGGACAGGCGCGTAGCAGGTGTGTGCCCTCTCCACAGTAAAAGCAGAGACCCTTGGCGAGCCGCTCTGCTCGACGTTGTTCAGACTGTCGCACACGGTCGATCTGCATGGGCTCATGGACGGAGACACCAGAGGCCGTTGACTGGAGTACGGCGGGCTTCTGTGGAGGAGAGGAATGCCGTACCGGACGTCTCTCACGGGATACCTCTTTGGACCGCTCCTGAAAGCGTATGTCCACTCGAGTCGCTAGGGTAATCAGGGCGTCCAGGGTGGACGGTACGTCACGTCCAGCCAGCTCATCTTTGATTCGACCCGATAGTCCTTCCCAGAAGGCGGCGGTTAGGGCCTCGTTATTCCACCCGAGTTCTGAAGCCAAGGTGCGGAAACGGATGACGTATTGACCCACCGTCAGTGTTCCCTGATGTAACCGGAGAAGTGATGACGCAGACGCGGAGGCGCGTCCGGGTTCGTCAAAGGTGCTGCGAAAGGCCTGCAGGAACTCCTGGAGGTTCTTGGTCATAGGTTCCTCCTTCTCCCACAAGGGGTTCATCCACGCCAGTGCCTCGCCCTCTAGGTGAGACATGATGAAGGCGACCTTGGCTTGGTTGGAGGCAAACAGATGTGGCAGCTGCGTGAAATGGAGGGAGCATTGGTTTATAAACCCCCTGCAGGTCTTGGGATCTCCGGCGTACCGGGGTGGTGAGGCCAAACGCAGTCTGGAAGCATCCGAAGAGGCAACCACGGGAGCGGGGGTCGTGGCTTGACTAGTGGAGGCCCGGGGCGCTGCAGATGTGACCGAGGCTTGTAGCGTGTTCAAGCGGGCGTCCACGGAGGTCATAAAATTCAGCATGCGGGTCTGGACTTCACGCTGGCGTTGGAGTTCCTCATGCAAGGCCGCTAGTGCTTCGGCGGGATCCATGGCCTGTTCTTACTGTTAGGGCCAGATGGACGGGTAGACCCTGGAGGTGGATCCACTGGGCCGAACTCCCGGATGAGGGAAAGGAGTCCGGTGGCCGGAGCACTTTAGGTAGCAGGACAGTCCGTGCACTGGGAGAAAATGGAGAAGTCCCTGGGACCACGAGGTCACTGATGGTGGTCCGGGTGACAGAGCTCAGGTTCGGAAGCCGTGATGGTGTCAGGCGGGGTCCGGAACCGTTGGAGCGAGATGACGGGTCACCGCAGGGATCCGAGATGGTACGGACTGGAGGATGGCAGATGGGCAGCGTTCGGGGTTCGAGGTACAGCAGGACCGGATGGCGATGCAGGATCGGCTCTAGAAGACAGAGAGGTAAGTATCTCACAAAACACAAGGAGACCTGACTCCTAGCTTGGGAAAACACGAAGAACAGGCCCCGCTCCCTTGGACATTAACCCCCTATATACCCTGTACCTGTGGGCATCATTTCCTGTTAATTGACACTGGCCCTTTAAGAAAGGGTCAGTGACCGCGCGCGCGCCCTAATGCGCATGCGCGCGGCCCGGGTGCCAGAAGCCAGGGCAGGAAGCTGAGAGGAGGACGCAGGGGAGCCGGCCAGGGACTGGGAAGCCGTCGGGCGCCGGGAGCGGAGAACAGGGGGCCTGGGAAGTACGGGCACCGGAGGCTGGAGAGCGGGGAGCGTGGCAGGTGAGCCGGGGAACGGAGCAGGGGACCCGGGGAGCGGAGTAGAGGACCCGGGGAGCGTGACACATACAGAATAATTGGTCTCACATAGTCCTCCATACAGATTAATGGACCCTACATAGCCCTCCATACAGATTATTGGGACCCAAATATTCTTCCATACAGAAAAATGGGTCTTACATAGTACTCCATACAAATTAATGGGTCCCATATAGTCCGCCATACAGAATAATGTACCCTACATAGTCCCCCATACAGAATAATGGGCCCCACATAGTCCTGCATGCAGAATAATGGGTGCCACAGAGTGCTTCATACAGAATAATGGGCACCACATAATCCTCAAAGCAGATTAATGTGCCCCACATAGCCTTCCATACAGAATAATGACCCCCTAGAGTCCTCCATACAGAATAATGTGCCCCACATATTCCTCTATGCAGAATTATGTGCTTCACATAATCTTCCATACAGAATAATTGGTAAATTAACAAATCACAGCTGAAATTAACCCCATATATTACCTCAATTGCCACTGCACCAGGGCAATCAGGATGAGTTGGGTATAGTGCCATAATTAGGCCATCTAATGGATGTGCCAATTGTGGGTGGCTGCAAGCTGCTATTTTTTTTGGGGTGAGTCCAATAACTATGGACATTTCTAGCCAAAGGGGTACTTTGCATGCTGCGACATCGCAAGCCGATGCTGCGATGCCGAGCGCGATAGTCCCCGCCCCCGTTGCAGCTGCGATATCCTTGTGATAGCTGCCGTAGCGAACATTATCGCTACGGCAGCTTCACATGGACTCACCTGTCTTGGGACGTCGCTCTGGCAGGCGACCTGCCTCCTTATTAAGGGGGCGGGTCGTACGGCGTCACTGCAATGTCACACGGCAGGCGGCCAATAGGAGCGGAGGGGCAGAGATGAGCGGGATGTAAACATCCCGCCCACCTTCTCCCTTCCGCATATCCTACGGGAGCCGCGGTGACGCCGGTAGGAGATGTTCCTTGCTCCTGCGGCTTCACACAGCACATGTGTGCTGCTGCCGGATCGAGGAACAACATCGGACCATCGCGTCATCGTAATTATGGATTACGCCGACGCTACACCGATGATACGATTACGACGCTTTTGCGATTGTTAATTGTATCATCTAGGCTTTACACACTACGATGTCGCCTGCGATGCCGGATGTGCGTCACTTTCAATTTGACCCCACCGACATGACCCCTAAGAGTACAGGTCCCGAGCTGTCTGCTTTATCTGCACTGGTTATCAAAAATGGACAATTAAATAATTTAACAAAAATGTCATGAGGGAGCCTCTATTTTTGATTG